>NC_053394.1:350934971-351271804 GCF_905171765.1 Bufo bufo
TCTCGAACCCGAACATCCAGGTGTTCGCTCAACTCTAATCAGCACTTAAAGTGACACTGGTCAGATTTGCAAAAAATGGCCAAGTCCTTAAGGTGAAATAGGGCTGAGTCCTTAAGGGGTTAAGTGATATGACCATTGAAAACAATGGTGCCAAGTTTGCGGATAGGCATAATGGCAATGTGGATACTAGTGAAAAATATGATGATAGTGGTGATGATGATGATCCTTTTCCTTTTTAGACTGTGATTGGGGAAGGAGCTCCCCTCTTGGTAAAAATGTATGCGGTATAAAAATGCTTATTGATGTTGAGAGCTCACAGCTGAGTAAACCCACTGTAGTGAATGTGCAGGAAACTGTGGCAATGCTGAGGGGTGTACCACACGTACCAGAGGTGGATGTGCAGTCTCCACAGGTTTCTATGATTAATAAAATGTCCCAGGTGGGGATTGACTCATGGGTGCCCCTAGAGGTCAGGGTTAATAATGACACGAGCAGTATAAGTGGCGTATGTGCCGTGACAGTTAGCAACTCCGAGAGTGAGGCTACCATGTCAAGACCCAGCAAAACTAAAGTGGTTACTAGTAGCAACCAGATGACAGTTATACCTGACGGGACGAGAGCTGACTGGGGAGACGGCAGCCTATTGTCTGAGACCCATACCAAGGCAGGGGTAGATGACCTGACAGGTCAATACAGCTACAAACTTGAAGATGTTTTCCCTCGCTTCGCACAGTCCCTAGATACACTAGAGAAGGGACTAGCGGTAATCGCAGAGCAACTGCAGAAAGCTCCAGAGGAGTCACAGGAAGAGACTCAGAAAGAGATGAATGAACTGAAGGATCTAGAATCACAAATAGAAGCGGAAATTCTCCAACTTCAAGACCCTGGTGTCCCCAGTACCTCCAACCTTGATGAGAAAGAGGAGGAGGGGTTTAGATTGGAAGTATATGATGCCGTGTCTGAAAAGGATGAGAAAGCTAACAAAGTGAATGAAGACTCCAAAGGAGACTCAAAGGCTGAAAAAGCTAAGGCCGATGAGTTGGAGTGGGAGAAATCCTCAGATGTTCCAAAGACCAAGGATAAGGCTGAAGAGGGGTCTGTCGAAGTGGGGAGAGCCACTGAAGAAGCAGAATACTCTGATACTGAAGCCAAACCTGACGTAACCCCTGTGGGGACTAAAGAAAGAAGAGAAGTGCTATCTGGTGATAGAATAAAGAAACAAAGTGAGTGGGAACACCAAGTGACATTAGAGCGGCTGAAGGGTGGTTTAAAACTGACCAGCCGGATCTCCAACAAAAGGAGGAGGCGGGAACTCCCCGTGGAAAAATCGTCTGTAAAGGTTGCGGAAATTAAAGGTTGGGGGCCTAAGAAGAACTCTGGAAAAGAAGCAAGCCAGAAAGCTAAGTTCTCCAGAGAAGTCGGAGGAGGCCCTTAGACACTGTAGTCTAGGTAGGAAGGCAGTGTTTATGACAAACCAAGCTCTGATGGCCTGGGTCTGGCAAAATAAAGGGAAGCCTGCAACGCTGGCCATCTCTTCCAGGGGGAACATTGAGCCGGAAGATGGCAGTATAATGCGGATGCCTTATCACGAGCATCCGGTTGGTACATGTGTTCACACCCACAGGTTTGAACAGAGGGGGGGATATGTGGCAATGTGAACATTTAGGTGTGCAGTAAAGCCACGGGGCTAGGTGTTAGCCTGAACTTTGGGGGACTCCGCGAGGTCTTGGGATCGACTGTCGCTAGGCCAGAGTCAGGAGAACTTCTGGGCCACAATCCCCCAAAAGGTACTGGACTTTGTTACAGCCTGGAAGTGCTGGATTGTTAGGCTGGGAAAAGCCGCATGTTCTTCCCGTGTGTGAACGCGGCTTTCAGTGAGGTAGGGAGTCCTCATGTCTAGTTAGAGCCCAGCCGGGCAGGTGTTTTATTTGTATTGTTTGTTTTGGTTTTGCTGAGGTGCTAAATAAAAGCAATGTTTGGCCCCTAACCCTGTGGTCGATGAAGATCATTGTGAGAATGACCCCCGAATAAGAGGCGATCCCTTACTATATATATATATATATATATACACATATATATATATATATATATATAATATTATTATTATTTTTTTTTTATTCAACAAGTCAGGTCTAATGTACCTAGCATAGCAAGCAGACTGCCACCTGCCTATGCGCATCACCTCAGCTACCGGCAGGCCTGCCCTGGCCGCTTCAGTAGCAGCGTCAATCCGAAAGGAGTGGCTACCAAACTCGCCACAAGAGCAGACACGCCCTGGGATCGTAACTTAAGCAGCCACTCCACTGTTACCTCTAATCGAAGATCATCATGAGAGGACACGTCCCTCACACCCACCCCGGACTGCCAATCGTCCCAGGCCTTACCGTGAGCTTGCCATGTCGACGGGGATACAGATGAGCTGACGAGAGACAGTTGCTGGTTTCCGCTAACCGCTACAGGTGGGGCGGGCATTCCACCCCGAACTGATCTGCTTCTGGATGCAATTCCCCAAAAACCTGCCAATGAAAGTGCAGTAAGCTGGATTGAGACTAATGCACACTGGCGCAAAATGAATGTTTTTTAGTTTGTGATGCCAATTGCAATGTGCGCAGGTTATAGTCTCAGGGCCCTTTAAGATGTTATAACTCATGTACCAGGTAAGGAATGCCAGAGGGGGATAATGTCTCTGTGTAGTAGGTATAGTGTCAACGGTGTCTCCTACCTGGGTAAGGCTGGACTCCTGGATCCTGGCTCACTTGCAATAAAATTGAGTGTGGTCAATAGGAGTAATTGAGGAATGAATGAGATCCAGACAGGAAATATGGTCCAACTTGTCTTTACTTAATGGGTGCAGCATAAATCCATATGAGTACAGCAATAGTCTTTAGGTCCCAGCAGGTATTGGCAATGTATGGCAGGGGTTAATGCCTCTTCTGCTCCTATACTATATGCCTGGAGAATCTGGCAGGTATTTATCTTCTGCTCTATCTGTCTTCTGCTTGATATGGGCCTGACTAGCTGAAGGAGGAATTTGGCTTCTCCTGGTCTTTGGATTAAACACTGACAGTTCTGCTCGCAGGGAATGGCTTCCTGGAGATCTGTAGATCTGGAGGTGGCTGCATGCTTTGTCCACCAGCTGAGGTAGATAATTCATGCTGGGAAGAGGATCTTTGGGCCTCAACCGAGGCTGGATCCTAGGTTGGGATCCCTGTTTCTGGGAGCTCCTGCTAACCCAGCCTTCCCCAGCCGGGGGGCTGGTTCACACTGGATCTAACTGGTTTCTTCCCTCCCTTGCTGCAGGGCATGGAACCAGCCCACTTCTGCTCCTAGAAGAGGGGGAGCTAAACACTGGAATGAACTATTCCAGTCTACCAATACTAAACTGGCTATGGTCCTGCTAAATACATTACCGCCACCTGCTGGTGTACAGGGAAATTACAGCATAACATATGAAACAGGCATAGAAAATACATATAATGGAAAATACAATGTTAGACTACACAAGATGACAATAGATATGCACCTGACATGTTGTAGCGGGGAGAAAGAGTTTAGTGACATACTCTGGGATGTTACAAAAGCGTGAAAGAGCATCAGCAATACTGTTGTCCACACCCGGAAAAATGTCGAGCCCTGAAATGAATGTTATGCTCCAGGCAACACAAAACAAAATGATGCAACAGGGAAAGAACCGGCAAAGACGATGATGACAAGCTATTTATGCATTGAACGGCCCCCATATTATCCAACCAGAAGCAAACGTGGCGGTTCGCGAGAATGGGGCCCCAAATTTCAACCGCCACTATAATAGGAAAGAGTTCAAGGAAAGTCAGATTCCTACACAAACCTGTGGAATTCCAGGATCCAGGCCAGGGGGATGCACACCATCTGTTGCCCAGGACAACCCCAAAACCACATGAACCTGATGCGTCTGAGAACAATGCAAGAACCGCATTCGAGACCTCCTTTGACATAAAAAACATATGTCCATTGTATGAGCTAAGAGGTCCTCCAAACCACCAAATCAGCTTTTAGGGACTTAGTGAGACGGATGCGGTGATGCGGAGACTGTATACCCCGGGTAGCCAACGACATCCGTCTGGAAAAAACCCGTCCCATGGGCATAACCCTACATGCAAAACAGAGCAGGCCCAACAACGACTGTAATTGCCTAAGAGTAACCTTACGAACCGCCAAAAAACAATCAACTAACTCAACCAGCTTCCGCAATTTATCCGCTGGGAGGCGGAAAACCATGTCCACGGAATCTATCTCGATACCCAAAAATGAGAGTTGCTTGACCGGGCCCTCCATTTTCTCCGCCGATATAGGAACACCAAACTGGGCCATACGCGACAGGAACGTGTTCAGAAGTGAAAGACAACCGTCACCTGTCTCCGGGGAAACAAACAAGAAATCGTCCAGATAATGTATCACTGAAGACGAACCCGACTCATACCACACAACCCACTCCAGAAAACAACCGAACATCTCAAAATAATGACAAGAGATGGAACATCCCATGGGAAGACACGTGTCATAGTAAAATTGACCCTCAACTGAGCAACCCAGCAGGTGAAAACAGTCAGGATGAACAGGGAGGAGCCTAAAGGCAGACTCAATGTCAGATTTCGCTAGGAGTGCACCCCTACCAGCCTCCCTGACCAACGCGACCACCCTGTCAAAAGAGACATAGGACACGGAAGCATCAGCAGGAAGGATGGCAACATTGACCGACGCTCCTTTAGGGTGAGATAGATGATGAATAAGGCAAAATTTACCAGGCTCCTTTTTGGGAACGTCCCCCATGGGCGACACCCTAAGATTGGGAAAGGGGATGGATGGAAACGGACCCCTAATTCTGCCCAAGGACACCTCCTTATCCAGTTTCTCCTTAAGGACCCCCAGGAGGTCTCTGGCAGACCGGAGATTCTCTGAAAACATCGGAAACCTACACAGCACAAACACAATAGAAAACACCATAGTAAAACCAGAGCAAAGCTGGGCAGCAGACGATTTATCGGCTATGCTCACCGGAGTCCTTGGAGATGCCTGTGACAGGCGACTTGGTGAATTTAACAGGGGGGGGACGGACATCGGTTCGCCGCGTGGGGACCACCACAAGCCGAGCATTCGTGCTTGTATTTACATAAACCCGCGTATTTGCAATGTCCCTCATTGAATAACCAGGGACTAGCGGCCGCTTTGTGAAAGGGAGGCTGGCGCTGAGACATCATGAGGCGAAGCCAAACATCAGTAGCCTTGACTCCCCAACCAATTTCCGGGTGCAATGCCAAACGTCTGCGGAATTCTTCATCATACCGCCACCAGGCGCTACCGCCATGGGCCTTATAGGCACTGTAAATCGTGTCCTGGTAGACGAAAAGCTCAGAAGAACGCTCAGGGTGCTTTTGACCCATGATACATCCCAAAACCGAAAAGGCTTGTAACCAATTATTCATTGTCAGATACCCGCCGCTCCCTATCTATGGTATGCTGGTCCACGGATACCAGGGACCAAATATCAATATACTAGTTAGCCCAAATCTTGTCTCTAACTGACTCTTCCACATGGCATCCCAGAGGATTGACTCCACAGAAAAAGGAATCCTTATGGACCCCAGCTAAAATGGGCGCGGGCTTCAGCGAAGGAGGCTGATAAGATTTGGGCATCTTCTTCAACAGCGCCTTCAATAACGACTCTACGTTCGACCCAAACCCTCCCGCTCCCCATGCCCCAGTATATTGGTACTCACTGATTGCTGACGACTCTGCTACCACGGAAGGACCGGGTACCGGGACAATCTCCTGTTGTACCGCAGCGGCGACCACACTAGGAGCCCTGGAAGTCCAAGAAGGCACCTGCCTTTTACGCTGAGACCTGGACGTTCGGCCAGACTCCCCTGACGCGCTCCTCGATCCATCAGAAGACGACGGAGAGCGCCATCTAAAGAACCTGGATCGCCGGCTGCTCCCGGAGGCCCTAGAATGGGGTCGGGACCGGCGCCAGTGAGCTCCACGCTGGTGACGCCTCCTATCTCCCTGCGAGGAAGAGGATGAGGCCGAAAGATCTCTGCACCTGCGCGATCTGCGATAAGCCACTAATGGAGTTGAAGACAGTGATGGAGCCCTATTGGAAGGAACCACATGCGGATCGACTATGTCAGCCTGTCCCATTCTGCCTGCGGCAATAGTCGCAGAGGAGGGAGCAGGCGGCAATACAGAATGATGAGCAGCAGGTGCAGGGAATGAACCTGATGTCACTGGGGGAGAAAGGAAAGCAGGGGGGGGGGGCGCTCCGGCATGTGCCAACATTGCTGCAGGGGGAGGAGGGTGGTCAGCCATCACTGGGACCACCACTTTGCTCTCTGGGGGCTGAGAAGGAGGAGGAGTGAGCGGGGGGTCCCTGAGAACAGCGCTCTCCTGCGCAACTACCTGACTCGCCTGCCACGCGCCAAACGGAGCAGCCGAAACCGGAAGTGACGCAGGCGGTAAGGGGCGGGGCCACGGCACCATCTTGGGACACCCGAGCAGGCCGGCAGGGAAGAGCAGAGCCAGCATACCCAGGGGAAACCAGGTAAGAACTGGACCTGTGGGAGCCTGAGGGGTACACAGAAGGGGGGCTATGACCCAGGTGAACAGGGGGACAGGTGCGACGCGCGGACCGCCGGCCCCCAGAAGGAAGACCAGAGCTGCCCACTGACTGAGCCAGCTCCGGCCGTGCCCTCATAGCGCCAGCAGCAGCAGGGGAGGAGGATAAAGGAGAGGAGCTGAGGCTTTGCAAAAAAGCGCACAGCCAACCTCACCTTCCTCATTAAAACGCGCCAGAAGGGAATCCCTCATGGATGCATCTCCTGCGGACATCCTGGAGTGGACAGAGCTAACAGGTAACATACCAAATCAGCTTCCACGGACAAGAGGAAGTCCAGCAGAGAGGAGGGGGTATATATGCTCTCTATATAGGAGGGGTTATCAAGCCACCCCAATTAGGCAGGGCCCGAACGATGCTTCCATAATTAACTCCCACATGCCCAGAACACTGCATCAAAAACCCATTTGGGGGCCTTATCTGATAACCACCAGTCCCTAAGCACCCTCCCTAACCTGTCGGACGCTTACTATAACAATTGGTCTGGGCGCGGCTAAGCTCTGTTCACTTGAGGATAGATCATCAGTTTAAACAAACTGCAGAACCCCTTTAAAGTACATCTGTAACTGAAAATATCACTGGAAATATGGATAGTTGTATGGAAACAACCATAGTGACCATGCAGCTTGCCTTTTCCATAATTGTCATTCTATAAATCCTTCTCATTTTCAGTCAGAATGCGGCGTTCATTGGAAGCTATTCAATAATACCAAGTAAACGAAATGCAATCAGTAGGGTTGTAATTGGGAGAGAAAAAATATTGAAAAAGTTACTTAAGCCACAAAGAATGTGTTTCAGTGATTAAAGATGGAGTTAACCTTTAAAAAGCTGACAAGGCAGCAATGCTGCCAGCAGTAATTTACAATTATAGACCAATATCATTTCAAACCCAGTAAAAGCTATTTCAAAACTACCCTGAAAATAAGCAGCGAAACACATGACACAGAGTGGGCAAAATGATCTAGAATTACCTGAAACAGTATCTAGAAAAAAAACAATGGTGCATAACATCTGCTCTCGTCTTACGTGTAATATCAGAAAATTGCTAATTTTTATAATAGAAAAGGTCCTTTGATCTTTAACCAGGAATTTCGATAGTCTGGCACGTGTTATAGCAAAAAACCACATAACAATGTTAGGGTGAGTCACTATTATTTTTCAATTCTTCTAATCCGTTAAAACGGATCCTGTAAAACGGATCCTGTAAAAAAAATACAAAATCCTGGGCATCAGTTATGCATGTTTGGCATCCATTTGAGCCATTTCCACCAGAGATCTGCAATCTTAGATGGAAAAAAAAAGTCCTCTAACATTCACTTCAATGGGATAAGCAGTTGTAATTACAGTGCACCGCCTCTAAAAAGGAGATGGCGTGCAGGTAAATATTAATGTGGACTCAGCACTCGCATAAGCAGTTTGGCCCCCCCACAGTTAATCACCAGGGGTGCCAGTATGACCCCCACAGATCAGATATTAATGACTAAATAAATATAATATATTTCCTGGCTGCACATCAACAACACGTGACCCCTGCAGCCAATCGCTGGCCTTAGCATGCACCTGACACAATCAGTGATTGGCTACAGCAGTCACGTATTATTGACTTGATGTCACTGCTGCAGCCAAGTTTTGCTTTTTGGTGTACTCGATGTGTTGAGTGGTTTTGTATTTTGGTGTGTTTTTTGTCGCTGTTTTTGCCACTTTTTTCACAGTAAATGGCAGTTCCAGATGATGTATGGAACTCTATGGTAAATAATAAATATAGGACAAGCAGGTATTTTTTGTAGTGTCATTTTTTTTCCACCTTGTTTTTGTTTTTTGTTTTTAAATCTGAGCATGCTGCGGGCCATACAAACATGGTGGTGTGATATAACTGTTGTGGCAAAATAAATAATTGAGAGGTGTAATATACCTGCTTCCACAAAATACTGATTAAGGGATTTGGTATACCTGCTTCCACAAAATACTGATTAAGGGGATTGATAAACCTGCTTCCACCAAATATTGATTGAGGCCTATGATATACCTGCTTCTACAAAATAATGATTAAGGGGTTTGATATACCTGCTTCCACAAAATACTGATTGAGGGCTGCAATATACCTGCTTCCACAAAATACTGATTAAGGGGTTCGGTATACCTGTTTCCGACAAATATTAATTGAGGCCTGCGATACACCTGTTTCCACAAAATACTGATTAAGGGGTTTGATATGCCTGTTTCCACCAAATACTGATTGAGGGCTGAGATATACCTGCTTCCACAAAATACTGATTAAGGGGTTAGATATGCCTGCTTTTACCAAATATTGATTGATGCCTGCGATATACCTGCTTCCACAAAATACTGATTAAGAGGTTTTATATACCTGTTTCCACCAAATATTGATTGAGACCTGCAATATACCTGATTCCGCAAAATACTGATTAAGGGGTGTGATATACTTGCTTCCACAAAATACTGATTGAGGGCTGCAAGATACCTACTTCCACAAAATCCTGATTGAGGGCTGTGATATACCTGCTTACATAAAATACTGATTAAGGGGTTTGATATACATGTTTCCACCATATATTGATTGAGGGCTGCAAGATACCTACTTCCACAAAATACTGATTGAGGGCTGCGATATACCTGTGTCACGAGGGTATCGAGAACCACACCTGACTCCGTTATACCCGGGGTCAGGAAGTCGCAGCGGTTGGCTGCACGCTCTATTTAAGATAGGGCTGTTTTCCTTATGGTAGCTTTCTGGGTTTGCTTTGCAAACCCTTTTGGCTCACTCAGGGATCCGTAGCTCCTTCTCCTCAGCTGTTCCTTGTCCAGCACTCCCAGACCTCCTTATATTCCTCTCTCACACTTCTCTGGTTGCCAGAGATAGAGCTTCCTGCCTGGACATCTATTCTGACCTTCTGGAGCTGTGTTGCTGCGTTCGCTGGTAGTTGGTCCAGAACGCTACCCTCCGGATCCCTGTTGGACCTTTTTGGTCTATTGTGGTCACCCACCTGGGTGTATGTGTTTGTCTGTTTTGTCTGTCCTCTCCCTGGTGTTTCCCTCTTAGTGATAGTGGTGCGGACTAGCGATCCCACCGGCCTGTTCACTATCTAGGGCTCATATTAGGGAAAGCCAGGGTTTAGGCACGCGATCGCCGCACGGGTGAGGAACCCGTCTAGGGACGTCAGGGCAGTCAGGTGCCAGCCGCAAGGTGAGTTAGGGTTCACCACCTTTCCCTCTCCCTTGGGCAGGGCTTTCCCTGTTTTCCTCCCTGTGCGTGTCGTCGATCATTACATTATCTCTGGCCCTTATTTTGTGTAGGTAAAAAAAAATATATATTTTTTTTACCTACTTAGAATCCAGTATGGATCAAATTGCTGCTCTGTCCAAACAATTTCATGGCCTGTCTTTGGAGGTGGTAGGATTGAAGGCGTCGGTCCTCCAGCAACAGCAGCAATTGCAACTGACTGCAAGCCCAGCGGTTGCTATGGGTAACCAGGTTGTTGCGGAACCCAAGGTCCCTCTCCCTGACAGATTTTCTGGGGGAAGGGACAAGTTTTTGACATTCCGTGAGGCCTGTAAATTATACTTTAAACTGCGCCCTTACTCCTCTGGTAATGAAGATCAGCGGGTGGGGGTTGTTATTTCCCTGCTGCAGGGGGATCCGCAGTCCTGGGCGTTCTCTTTACCTACTGATTCCCAGGCTCTTCGGTCAGTGGATGAGTTTTTCGGGGCCTTGGGTCTCATATATGATGACCCTGACCGAGTCGCACTGGCTGAATCAAGATTACGGAGACTATTACAAGGAGAGCGGCCGGTAGAGGAGTATTGCTCTGAATTCCGTAGGTGGGCTACGGATACCCAATGGAACGACCCGGCTCTCAGGAGTCAGTTCTGCTCTGGGTTATCCGAAAGGGTTAAGGATGCGCTTGCATTATATGAGACCCCCTTTTCCCTTGATGCGGTTATGTCCCTTTCTATCCGAATAGATAGACGCCTTAGGGACAGGTTAAAAAAACCGGAGCAATTGGTAACCCCTCCCAAGCAGCAGTTAGTCTGTACGGACTTAGACGAGCCTATGCAGCTAGGAGGAACTACTCGTCAGGTCCGTCCTCCTGAGGCTCGCCGTAGGCGTGGGGTTTGTTTTTTTTGTGGGGAGAGGGGTCATTTCATTAATGTCTGTCCTTCTTTCCTCAGAAACAAAAGACCGTCGGAAAAACTACTAACCCCAGGCGGTGTGGAGGATGTCAGCCGGGGGGTATACGTTTCCTCCATACGTACATCGCAATTTGTGTTGCCAGCGGTTATTATTTTTGGTGATAAGACGGAGACTATTTCTTTCTTTCTAGACAGTGGAGCAGGGGTAAATTTGATAGATGCCCATTTTGCCCGCACTTTGGGTTTGTCTCTCTGTACGTTACAGAGACCCATTCCCATATTCGCTATTGATTCTGCTCCCCTGTCTCAGAGAAACCTCACCCACATTGTTCATAATTTACACCTTCGGGTAGGGGACCACCATAACGAGATGCTTTCAGGTTATGTTCTGGAGGGGCTTCCCACTCCGGTAGTGCTGGGTCTTCCCTGGTTGGTAGCGCACAATCCAGTGGTGGATTGGCAGGCCAGGGAGATATTGGAGTGGAGTGAGCAGTGCAGAGAAAATTGCTTAAATAGCAATTGCTTAGTCGCCTCCATAACTACCCTACCTACATTTATTTCGGATTTTGAGGATGTTTTTTCTGAAAAGGGTTGTCAGAAGTTACCACCTCATCGTCCTTATGATTGCCCGGTTAACCTTATTCCCAGCGCAAAATTACCCAAGGCCAGGTTATATAATCTTTCGGGTCCAGAGAGACAAGCCATGAAAGATTATATCTCCGAGAGCTTGGCTAAGGGACACATCAGACCCTCTTCTTCACCCGTGGCTGCAGGGTTTTTCTTCGTTAAAAAGAAAGATGGGGGCCTGCGTCCTTGCTTAGATTTTCGCGAATTAAATCAGATAACCATCCGAGACCCATACCCTCTTCCTCTCATTCCTGACCTGTTTAATCAGATTGCGGGTGCTAGGTGGTTCTCCAAACTTGATCTTAGGGGGGCCTACAATCTGATTCGTATTAAGGAGGGGGATGAGTGGAAGACAGCTTTTAACACCCCTGAGAGGCATTATGAAAATCTAGTTATGCCTTTCGGTCTGACCAATGCTCCTGCCGTCTTTCAACATTTCGTTAATGAAATTTTTAGTCATCTAACCGGCAGGTTTGTAGTCATATACCTAGATGATATTTTAATTTATTCGTCTGATCTGAAAACACATGAGGTGCATGTCAGGCAAGTACTGCAGGTCCTACGGACGAATGAATTATATGCTAAAATTGAAAAATGTGTCTTTGCCGTTCAGGAGATACAATTCCTGGGTTATTTTTTATCTGCTTCAGTTTTCCGTATGGATCCTAGGAAGGTCCAGGCAATTTTAGATTGGGATCTTCCTGAGAACCTGAGAACCTCAAAGCACTACAACGGTTCTTGGGCTTCGCGAATTTCTATAGGAAATTCATTAAAAATTATTCACTTATGGTAAAACCGCTTACTGACATGACTAGGAAGGGGACTGATTTTTCTAAATGGTCTGACGCCGCTAAAGTTGCTTTTTCCTCTCTAAAAGAGAGGTTTACCTCAGCACCTGTACTAGTCCAACCTGATGTCTCTCAGCCTTTTATTGTTGAAGTCGATGCGTCAGAGGTGGGAGTGGGGGCTGTGCTGTCTCAGGGTCCGTCTCCTGGCAAATGGCGTCCTTGTGCTTTCTTTTCTAAAAAACTATCTGCAGCAGAAAAGAACTACGATATTGGCAATAGGGAACTATTAGCTATTAAACTTGCGTTTGAGGAGTGGCGTCACTTTTTAGAGGGGGCAGTCCACCCCGTCACTGTGATTACGGACCACAAAAATCTTCTGTATCTCGAATCAGCTAAGCGTCTCACCCCTAGACAGGCTAGGTGGTCGCTATTTTTTACCAGGTTTAACTTTGTGATTACCTATCGTCCTGGGGCAAAGAACACCAAGGCAGATGCACTATCTCGTTGTTTCCCTGGAGGGGGTAATGTGAGTGATCCGGTGCCCATTCTTCAAAGAGGAGTGGTTGTTTCTGCTGTACACGCTGTTCTGGAGGGGAAGGTGTTAGAGGCCCAGGGGGACGCCCCGGTCTCTTGCCCCTCAGAGAAATTGTTTGTACCGTTGAACTTACGTTTCGAATTATTAAAGGAACATCATAATTCGGCACTTGCTGGGCACCCGGGTAGTAAAGCAACCTTGGAGCTATTGTCTCGTCGTTTTTGGTGGCCAAGGTTGCGTCAGGATGTATTGGATTTTGTGTCTTCTTGTTCTACCTGTGCGCGCGCGAAAGTCTCTCATACACGTCCTGCAGGGTCTCTATTACCACTCGTCATTCCCAATAGACCGTGGACACATCTGTCAATGGATTTTATCACTGACTTACCTTTGTCTGCGGGTAAAACAGTTATTTTGGTAGTAGTGGACAGGTTTAGCAAAATGGTACACTTCATTGCGTTACCCGCACTACCTAATGCTAAGACTCTTGCTCAGGTATTCGTCAGTGAAATCGTGAAGCTTCACGGGGTCCCCTCCGATGTTGTTTCGGATCGGGGTACCCAGTTTATTTCTAAATTTTGGAAAGCTTTTTGTTCCCGTTTGGGGGTACACTTGTCCTTTTCCTCAGCTTTCCATCCTCAGTCGAATGGACAGACTGAGCGTACCAACCAAAACCTTGAGACATATCTAAGATGTTTTGTGTCTGAAAACCAAGAGTTGTGGTCATCATATTTACCGTTAGCTGAGTTTGCCATAAATAATCGTCGTCAGGAATCCACTGGCAAGTCACCATTTCTTGGTGCATATGGTTTTCATCCCCAGTTCTGTACTTTCAAAGAGGGTGGGTCTTCTGGGGTTCCCGAAGAGGAACGGTTTTCGTCATCTCTTTCATCGGTATGGCAGAAGGTGCAAGCTAACTTGAAAAATATGGGAGGTAAATACAAATGCATGGCTGATAAGAGACGGTCGCCAGGTCCGGACCTAGGAGTGAATGACTATGTGTGGTTGTCTACTAGGAATATTAAATTGAAGGTTCCCTCTTGGAAACTGGGTCCTAGGTTTATTGGCCCTTACAAAATAGTAGCCATCATCAACCCCGTGGCTTTTCGCCTGGAGTTACCTCAGACTTTTAAAATCCATAATGTTTTTCATAAGTCGTTACTCAAAAAATATGTTCCACCTCTAGAACCATCACCGCTGCCACCCCCTCCTGTTGTCGTGGATGGTAATCTAGAATTTCAGATATCCAAAATTGTTAATTCTCGTCGGGTCCGCCGCTCTCTTCAATATCTGGTGCATTGGAGAGGTTACGGTCCCGAGGAAAGAATGTGGGTTCCTGCGTCTGAGGTAAACGCTGACAGGTTAGTTCGGGTTTTTCATGCCTCTCATCCTGAGAGACCTGGTCCTGAGTGTCCGGAGGCCCCTCGTAGAGAGGGGGGTACTGTCACGAGGGTATCGAGAACCACACCTGACTCCGTTATACCCGGGGTCAGGAAGTCGCAGCGGTTGGCTGCACGCTCTATTTAAGATAGGGCTGTTTTCCTTATGGTAGCTTTCTGGGTTTGCTTTGCAAACCCTTTTGGCTCACTCAGGGATCCGTAGCTCCTTCTCCTCAGCTGTTCCTTGTCCAGCACTCCCAGACCTCCTTATATTCCTCTCTCACACTTCTCTGGTTGCCAGAGATAGAGCTTCCTGCCTGGACATCTATTCTGACCTTCTGGAGCTGTGTTGCTGCGTTCGCTGGTAGTTGGTCCAGAACGCTACCCTCCGGATCCCTGTTGGACCTTTTTGGTCTATTGTGGTCACCCACCTGGGTGTATGTGTTTGTCTGTTTTGTCTGTCCTCTCCCTGGTGTTTCCCTCTTAGTGATAGTGGTGCGGACTAGCGATCCCACCGGCCTGTTCACTATCTAGGGCTCATATTAGGGAAAGCCAGGGTTTAGGCACGCGATCGCCGCACGGGTGAGGAACCCGTCTAGGGACGTCAGGGCAGTCAGGTGCCAGCCACAAGGTGAGTTAGGGGTCACCACCTTTCCCTCTCCCTTGGGCAGGGCTTTCCCTGTTTTCCTCCCTGTGCGTGTCGTCGATCATTACAACCTGCTTCCACAAAATACTGATTAAGGGGTTTGATATACCTGTTTCCACCAAATATTGATTGAGGCCTGCGATATACCTGCTTCCACAAAATACTGATTTCCGCAATCAAGAAAATAATGACTGGAGATAACAAATTCGTGAATTTGCAAATATTCGCCCAAATATTAGCAAAATATCCCAAATTCGAATATTGCCCCTGTCGCTCATCACTACTAATTAAGGGCTTTGATATACCTGTTTCCACCAAATATTCATTGAGGCCTGCAATATACCTGCTTACACAAAATACTGATTAATGGGTTTGATATACCTGTTTCCACCAAATATTGATTGAGGCATGCGATATACCTGCTTCCACAAAATACTGATTAAGAGGATTGATATACCTGTTTCCACAAAATATTGATTGAGGCCTGCGAGATACCTGCCTCCACAAAATACTGATTATGAGGATTGATATACCTGCTTCCATGAAATATTGATTGAGGCCTGCGAGATACCTGCTTCCACAAAATACTGATTAAGGGGATTGATATACCTGCTTCCACTAAATATTGATTGAGGCTTGCGATTAACCCGCTTCCACAAAATACAGATTAAGGGGTTTGATATACCTGCTTCCAAAAAATACTGTTTGAGCGCTACGATATACCTGCTTCCACAAAATACTGATTAAGGAGATTGATATACCTGCTTCCATAAAATATTGATTGAGGCCTGCGATATACCTGCTTTCACAAAATACAGATTAAGGGGATTGATATACCTGCTTCCACAAAAAATGATTGAGGGCTGCTATATGCCTGCTTCCACAAAATACTGATTAAGGGGTTCAATATAACGGTTTCTACCAAATATTGATTGAGGCCTACAATATACCTGTTTCCACAAAATACAGATTAAAGGGTTTGATATACCTATTTCCACAAAATACTGATTGAATGCTACGATATACCTGTTTCCACAAAATACTGATTAAGGGATTCGATATACCTGTTTCCACCAAATATTGATTTAGGCCTGCGATATACCTGCTTCCACAAAATATTGATTAATGGGTTTGATATACCTGCTTCCACAAAATTCTGATTGAGGGCTGCGATATATACCTGCTTCCACAAAATGCTCAATAAGGGGTTCGATATACCTGTTTACACCAAATATTGATTGAGGCCTGCGATATACCTGCTTCCACAAAATACAGATTAATGGGTTTGATATACCTGCTTCCACAAAATTCTGATTGAGGCCTGCGATATACCTGCTTCCACAATATACTGATTAATAGTGTTAATCGCAAATAATACTGCTCTTCTCTAGGGACTTAGGCACAGGGTCATTTTGAAAATGACAGGCAGAGGAAGAGGCAGGCCATTCCACAGGGGTGGTAGAGGTCAGGCAGGTGCACCAGGCCGGAGCCTAAGCCTGCGAACGCTCGTTCCCAATAATTTGGCCATCTTAATGTGGTGCTGATCACTCGATGCACAAGCAAAACGCTTGTTCATCAGGTGACCCTGTCGTTCATTCAGGCACCACTGATCATCATTTCTGAGCAGCAGATCCTGTGGTCTAAACAGCTATCTGTTTCCCAGAAAAAATGACTCTGTATAAGGACGAGGGATCGCTATAGAGACCCCTACTCCTCATACAGTGAAGGAGATCGCTGCATGTAAATGCAACCAACTGTCAGTACCTTCCTGACAATCGGCTGCTCCATCGGCCCATTTAAACCCGCCTTTAGTGGCCACAGGTGAGAGCAACATTACTTTTTCTCACTGGTGGTTCTTTATAAAAGACAAAGCACAAAATGTGGCAGCACATGGGGTATAGTGGAATCCAGAACCAGCTTTCCTTCTTATTGGGAACATATTCATATTATTATTGTTTTTGCTGTTGTTGAGCAATAACTTTCTTCATTTATCCTTTAAATGTCCCAATACTGTAATTCTTTGGCCCTAAATACCACCAGGCACTGTAATACTGCTTATAAACCTACAAAAAACCTCTCTGTCTTTAATTGACAGCACAACGTTTCACCTGGAATAACATACAATGTCATAACAAAAAAGCCAGTGGAGATAATATATCCAAATTCCTATCACTTAATTATGTATAAAATATATA
The DNA here is from genome assembly GCF_905171765.1 of Bufo bufo. Taxonomy (NCBI): domain Eukaryota; kingdom Metazoa; phylum Chordata; class Amphibia; order Anura; family Bufonidae; genus Bufo; species Bufo bufo. The sequence continues at coordinate 350,951,940 of NC_053394.1, forward strand.
GAGAAAAGGCAAGATGGAAAAAGTATACAGAAAAGCAAAGGGCATATATTACTAGACTGTCATGTATCCCCACAAGGCTAATAAGCACTTGCCGGGTACCAGGTCCATGCTGTGACTCACAAACATCCAATGAACGCCAAAGAGGTGTATAGTATATGATATACACACCCCAATGGAAAATTGCATAGTATAATACAATTATCTCAAAGAAAATGTCATGGATATTAGTGCGATCCACAGCCTACGTCCATGGTAACCGTAAGCAACATATATATATGATGCCTGGTACCAAAATATCCACAGCCTAATCTAAACACAGCACACAATAATATATATATATATATGACCTGATCAATAACATAGGCCTAATATGGATGCTGTATATGGCAGTGTCTATAATGGTGTCTCAATAGACACATTTGTTCTGGGACGTACCTGAAGACATGACCAAGCCCAGATGGATGTAATAGCCCTAAGCGCAGGACCTCGACGCGCGTTTCACCTCAGCGGCTTCGTCAGGAGGTCTAATGAGACACCATTATAGACTCTGCCATATACAGCATTCATATTAGGCCTATGTTATTGATCAGGTCATATATATATATATATATATATATATATATATATTATCGTGTGCTGTGTTTAGATTAGGCTGTGGATATTTTGGTACCAGGCACCAAATATATATGTTGCTTACAGTTACCATGGACGTAGGCTGTGGATCGCACTAACATCCATGACATTTTCTTTGAGATAATTGTATTATACTATGCAATTTTCCATTGGGGTGTGTATATCATATACTATACACCTCTTTGGTGTACATTGGATGTTTTTGAGTCACAGCATGGACCTGGTACCCGGTAAGTGCTTATTAGCCTTGTGGGGATACATGACAGTCTAGTGGAATATATGCCCTTTTCTTTTCTGTATAATTTTTCCATCTTGCCCTTTCTCTATATATTTTATACATAATAAAGTGATATGAATTTGGATATATTATTTCCACTGACTGTAATACTGCTGTCTTTAATGTGATATACAGTGGATATAAATTAGACAAAGATAATCATTTCAGAACTTTTTCCACCTTTAATGTGACCTATAAACTGTACAACTCAATTGAAAAACAAACTGAAATCTTTTAGGTAGAGGGAAGAAAAAATGTAAAAATAAAATAATATGGTTGCATAAGTGTGCACACCCTTAAACTAATACTTTGTTGAAGCACCTTTTGATTTTATTACAGCACTCAGTCTTTTTGGGTATGAGTCTATCAGCATGGCACATTTTGACTTGGCAAGATTTGCCCACTCTTTGCAAAAACACTCCAAATCTGTCAGATTGCGAGGGCATCTCCTGTGCACAGCCCTCTTCAGATCACCCCACAGATTTTCAATCGGATTCTGGTCTGGGCTCTGGCTGGGCCATTCCAAAACTTTAATCTTCTTCTGGTGAAGCCATTCCTTTGTTGATTTGGATGTATGCTTTGGGTCGTTGTCATGCTGAAAGATGAAGTTCCTCTTCATGCTCAGCTTTCTAGCAGAAGCCTGAAGGTTTTGTGCCAATCTTGACTGGTATTTGGAACTGTTCATATTTCCCTCTAGCTTAACTAAGGCCCCAGTTCCAGCTGAAGAAAAACAGCCCCAAAGCATGATGCTGCCACCATCATGCTTCACTGTGGGTATGGTGTTCTTTTGGTGATGTGCAGTGTTGTTTTTGCGGCAAACATATCTTTTGCAATTATGGCCAAAAAGTTCAACCATGGTTTCATCAGACCATAACACCTTTTCCCACATGCTTTTGGGAGACTTAAGATGTGTTTTTGCTAAATGTAGCCTGGCTTGGATGTTTTTCTTCGTAAGAAAAGGCTTTCGTCTTGCCACTCTACCCTATAGCCCAGACATATAAAGAATATGGGAGATTGTTGTCACATGTAGTGTTGAGCGCGAATATTCGAATTTCGAATTTTTATCTCGAATATTGCAATTTCGAGATTTCGCAAATATTTAGAATATAGTTCCATATATTTGCGAAATCGAATATTCATTTTATTTTTTTTCATCTGAAAATATATGATTCCTCCCTGCTTCTTGCTTGTGGGTCAATGAGCCATTGGCCCACAAGCAACTGAATTGAAGCTGGAAGGAATCACATTTTCAGATGGACAGGAATATTCGAAATAAAGAATATATTGCTGTATATTCAATTTTAGAATATTCGTCCTATTCTAATCGAAACCAATAATCTCGGTTATAATATTCGAGTTCACAAATATTACAACAGAAAAATCGTAATGGTTAATATGTGTGCGCGAGCGCATGACAAAATCGTTATTTAATCAACTTCAGCATTAGACAAACACCCCGACAAGCGTCCCCGTCACCATGGGAACGCCTGTGGGTTAGAAAATACCATCGGATTTGAGTTTTCCCTGAGATCGTAAAACCTCAGATCCGATGGTATATTCTAACCCACAGCGTTCCCATGGTGACGGGGACGCTTGTCGGGGAGCAGTATGCCAAAGTGGAATATTATTGCTCTAACTTCGTATTTTAGAATATTCTTAATATTGCTCTAACTTCGTCTTTTAGAATATTCGTAATATTCTAAAAGACGGAGTTAGAGCAATATTACGAATATTCTAAAAGACGAAGTTAGAGCAATATTAAGAATATTCGTAAAATACACATAGATTGTAATTTAGCTAATATAGTGCTATAATGCTTTTTTTTTTTGTCAAATTTTTTTTTGCCTCTTCTGAACTTCAGTTTTGGAAAATATGTACACTATTAAAAAAATTACTTTAGCAGTATATTAGCTAAATTACAATCTATATGTGTATTTTACGAATATTATTAATATTGCTCTAACTTCATCTTTTAGAATATTCGTAATATTGCTCTAACTCCGTCTTTTAGAATATTACAAATATTCTAAAAGACGAAGTTAGAACAATATTAAGAATATTTCGTAAAATACACATATAGATTGTAATTTAGCTAATATACTGCTATAGTAATTTTTTTAATAGTGTACATATTTTCCAAAACTGAATGTCACGGGGTTCCGAAGGTGCACTCGGTCCCCCATTGCCCGCAGAACTGTTGCTTAGCTTTTGGAATGAGGTTCTGTGTTTGACCTCATTCCCAGGGCGGCTTTACTAGCTGGGTGGCTCCTTGCTCCTAAGTCTGCCTTGAGCGCCGAGCTGATCACTCGGTGCTCGACTGGTTGGTCTGTCGGTCATGTGACGCTGGCCACGTCACATGACCCTCACTCCCCACTATAAATACAGGCAGCCTGCTGGCTACAGGTTGCCTGTTAATTTCTAGGTTCCTGGTATTTGTTGGACTGCTGAATACTTACCTGATCCTGTTCCTTGACCATCCTTTTGCCTGATCCTCCTGTACTGCGCATCCGTCCTGGTATTGTGACCTCGGCTCCCACCTGACTACTCTCTTATGACTCCTCTTGTACTTCTCTGCTCTCCTGGTATTTATGACACAGGCTTCTCCTGACAATTCTCTGCTTGCTCCATTTGTACTTTGCAGCTTTCCTGGTATTGACTCGGTCCGTTCACGTCCTGTTGTTTGTCTGTCTGTCATCCCTGCACTTACTCCAAGTTAGGGATTGCCGTCCAGTTGTCCCCTGTCATTAGGACTCGCGAGGCAAGTAGGCAGGGCCAGGGGTAAGGGTTGAGCGCAGTGGTCACTTCCCTTCCCCCTGTGTGTGTGTGTACTCGACCATTACAGATTAACAGCCCCAATAACCACTGTATTATAAATCCTCTGGTGACCCTGACTGACTATGTCTCTAATCTGATGCAGATGGTGCAGGAGTTAGGGGAAAAACTCAGCTCTTTTGAGTTAGGGCAAGGCTCTTCCACTCCTCAGGCCTCCAGTCCGCATTTTGAGCCCCAGATTAAGCTCCCAGAAACCTTTTCTGGAGACCGGAAGAAGTTTCTCTCTTTTAAGGAGAGTTGCAAACTTTACTTCCGTTTGCGCCCCGTGTCCTCTGGCCCCGAGAGTCAACGCGTGGGCATTATCATTTCCCGATTACAGGGTGATCCCCAGGACTGGGCGTTCTCTTTACCTGCTGGCGCCAGTTGTTTATATTCTGTGGAGGGGTTCTTTCAGGCACTAGGTACCCTCTATGATGAACCAGACAGGGCTCTAGTAGCCGAGACGGCTCTAAAGGCACTGGTTCAGGGCAATTTACCAGCGGAGGATTATTGCACCCAATTCAGAAAGTGGTGTGTCCCCTCAGGATGGAACGAACCAGCCCTGAAGAGTCAGTTCAGGTCAGGTCTGTCTGATAAATTAAAGGATCTTCTGGTCAGTTATCAACTTCCAGAGACCTCAGAGGAGATGATGACCCTTGTTGTCCGACTTGACCGACGGGTTAGAGAGAGACGACAGGAACAACAGTTCTCTTCCCAGATGGTGGTCCAGCCAGAGGCCTATCCCAGAGACAATGCTGAGGTCTCCACCGAGGAACCCATGCAGGTTGGCATGACCCGAGGGAATCTTCGCCGCAGACGTGGAGAATGCTTTTACTGTGGAGATTCTGACCATTGGATCAACCAGTGTCCTAAGAAGGTCCTCTCTGTCAAGTCTCCTAAGGCAAGGCAACCTAAAGACCAGGTACACCCTGAATTTTCTAAATGTAAGCTTTCGGTACCCATTACGATTTCTCTGGGAGTAGATAAATGGCCGGGTAAGGCCTTTATTGATTCTGGCTCAGCGGCTAGCTTTATTGACTCTGAGTATGCTGTTAGATTGGGTATTCCTATGTTTGCCTTACCAACTCCTATCCATGTCATGGTTATTGATGCTACTCCTCTTATTGGTGGTACGGTGAGCTTATGTACCTCGGAGATTTCTCTAACCGTGGGTGTGTGCCACTCAGAGAGATGTTCGCTTCTAGTCCTGGAGAACCTACCTGCTGAGGTGGTACTAGGGTTGCCTTGGCTCCGACTACATAACCCCACTATAGATTGGTCCAATGGGGAGTTAGTGAGATGGGGGCCTAAGTGTGACTCGTGCCTGTCCGTGGTACAGGCAGGGGTCTCAGTAAAGTCTGATTCTTTACCCTCTGTTGTTAGAGAATATTCAGATGTATTCTCATCACCAACCCCGGAGGTTCTACCCCCATAGACCTTATGATTGTACCATAGAGCTAGTAGAGGGGGCCAAGTTTCCTAAAGGACGAATTTATAATCTTTCTATGCCCGAACGCAAGGCCATGGAAGATTATATTAAGGAGAGCCTTGGTAAAGGGCATATTAGACCTTCTGTCTCTCCTATGGGGGCGGGGTTTTTCTTCGTTAAGAAAAAAGATGGTGGTCTTAGGCCATGTATCGATTACCGGAGATTAAATAAAATCACTGTCCAGAATAGATACTCCCTCCCATTGATTCCGGATTTATTTAACCAGGTCCTGGGGGCAACCTGGTTTTCCAAAATTGACCTGAAAGGGGCATACAATCTAATCCGAATCAAGGAGGGAGACGAATGGAAGACGGCGTTCAATACTCCGGTAGGACACTTTGAATATCAGGTGATGCCTTTTGGACTCAGCAATGCCCCAGCTGTGTTCCAAAACTTCATGAATGACATTCTTAGGGAGTTCTTAGGTAAATTTGTTATTGTCTATCTTGACGACATTTTGATATTCTCTCCTGACTTCGAATCCCATGTGTCTCATGTTAGACAAGTATTAGAGGTGTTGAGGGAGAATCAGCTATCCGCTAAACAAGAGAAATGTGTCTTTGGTGTGCAGGAGATTCTGTTTCTAGGACATGTTCTGACTCCTCACGCCTTCAAGATGGATCCTGGTAAGGTACTAGCAATTAAGGAATGGGTAAGACCTTCATCCTTAAAGGCCTTACAACGGTTCTTAGGTTTCGCCAATTACTATCGTAAATTTATTATGAATTTTTCCGTAATTGCTAAACCGTTGACCGACCTTACTAAGAAAGGGGCGGATTTGGAGAATTCGTCTACTGAGGCCATTTCTTCATTTGAAAAATTAAAAAAGGCATTCAGTAGCGCTCCCATTCTGATCCAGCCTGATCAGGAGAAACCTTTTATTGTGGAGGTGGATGCGTCTGAGGACGGCGCAGGAGCAGTCCTTTCACAAGGTCCTGCCAGCCTCACTAATCTGAGACCATGTGCCTTCTTCTCCAGGAAATTCTCTCCCACGGAGAGAAACTACGACATAGGGAATAGGGAGCTGCTGGCCATTAAATGGGCATTTGAGGAGTGGAGGCATTTTCTGGAGGGGGCAAGGCATTGTGTAACTGTTGTCACTGACCATAAAAACCTTATGTTTCTCGAGTCTGCTAAGAGGTTGAATCCCCGTCAAGCCAGATGGGCTCTGTTTTTTACTCGTTTTGATTTTTCCATCACGTTCAGGCCGGGAAGTAAAAATGTGAAGGCGGACGCATTATCTCGGAGCTTCCAGGCTTTTCAACCTACTGAGGTACCACCTGAATCCATCCTACCAGCAAAAATCTTCTTAGCAGCTCTTACCCAGGATATCTCGGCTCGCATTAGGTCGGAACAACATCTGGCACCGGTATCCACCCCAACAGATAAGTTGTTTGTTCCCGTACAATTTCGTCTCCAGCTTTTGGGTGAGTGTCACGATTCTGCCTTTTGTGGACATCCGGGTGTTGAGGGCACTAAGGATCTGGTTTCTAGATCTTATTGGTGGCCCACTCTAACTAGGGATGTCAAGTCCTATGTGTTAGCCTGTGAGGTTTGTGCCAGGTCCAAGACACCTAGGACTCGCCCTGCTGGTAACCTATGACCCCTACCCATTCCCAGTAGACCCTGGTCCCATATCTCGATGGACTTTATAACTGACCTACCGCTGGCGGAGGGTAAGACTGTAGTGTGGGTAGTGGTGGATAGGTTTAGCAAGATGGTCCATTTCATTCCCCTGTCTAAACTCCCGAATGCCAAAACCCTGGCGTCTATTTTTGTGAAAGAAATTGTTCGATTGCATGGTATCCCGGAAAATATTGTTTCGGACAGGGGTGTGCAGTTTGTGTCCAAATTCTGGAGGGCCTTCTGTCAAAGATGTAAAATTTCGTTGTCTTTTTCTTCCGCCTACCATCCTGAGAGTAATGGGCAGACTGAACGCCTTAATCAGTCTGTGGAACAATTCCTGAGGTTGTATGTTGCTGATGACCAGCAATTATGGGTCAAATTCCTTCCGTTGGCTGAATTTGCTCTGAATAACCGTGTCAATTCTTCTGCTGGGGTCTCCCCTTTCTTTTGTAACCATGGTTTTCATCCCCGTTTTCATTCTGGGTCGTCCGTCTCCTCCTCTAACCCTGAAGCTGATAAACTCTCCTCCGAACTGTGCACAGTTTGGGCCCGGGTTCAATCGAACCTAGAAAAGGCTCAATGTTCTCAAAAACTCAAGGCCGGTAGGAGACGTTCAAGGGGGGTAAACTTTCAGGTTGGGGATAAAGTATGGTTGTCCTCCAAGAATCTATCTCTCAAGGTAACTTCTAAAAAATTTGCTCCTCGATTTATTGGACCATATAAGATCACGGAAGTGATTAACCCGGTATCTTTTAGGTTGGAGCTGCCTGAGTCATTCCACATTCATAATGTGTTCCATAAATCTCTGCTTAAAAAATATTTTGAACCGGTAGTACCATCAAAAGCCTCGCCTCCGCCAGTTCTTGTTAATGATGCTGTCGAGTATGTGGTGTCTAAAATAGTGGATGTCAGGAAGGTGCGTAATTCCTTGCAGTACCTGATTCACTGGAAGGGGTATGGACCTGAAGAGAGATCTTGGGTACCTGCCAGGGAGGTTCATGCTCCTAGACTTGTTCGTAAATTTCATTTAGAACACCCTGAAAAGCCATCGCCTGAAGTCTTGGGTCCGGTGGCCCCTCGTAAAAGGGGGGGTACTGTCACGGGGTTCCGAAGGTGCACTCGGTCCCCCATTGCCCGCAGAACTGTTGCTTAGCTTTTGGAATGAGGTTCTGTGTTTGACCTCATTCCCAGGGCGGCTTTACTAGCTGGGTGGCTCCTTGCTCCTAAGTCTGCCTTGAGCGCCGAGCTGATCACTCGGTGCTCGACTGGTTGGTCTGTCGGTCATGTGACGCTGGCCACGTCACATGACCCTCACTCCCCACTATAAATACAGGCAGCCTGCTGGCTACAGGTTGCCTGTTAATTTCTAGGTTCCTGGTATTTGTTGGACTGCTGAATACTTACCTGATCCTGTTCCTTGACCATCCTTTTGCCTGATCCTCCTGTACTGCGCATCCGTCCTGGTATTGTGACCTCGGCTCCCACCTGACTACTCTCTTAGGACTCCACTTGTACTTCTCTGCTCTCCTGGTATTTATGACACAGGCTTCTCCTGACAATTCTCTGCTTGCTCCATTTGTACTTTGCAGCTTTCCTGGTATTGACTCGGTCCGTTCACGTCCTGTTGTTTGTCTGTCTGTCATCCCTGCACTTACTCCAAGTTAGGGATTGCCGTCCAGTTGTCCCCTGTCATTAGGACTCGCGAGGCAAGTAGGCAGGGCCAGGGGTAAGGGTGGAGCGCAGTGGTCACTTCCCTTCCCCCTGTGTGTGTGTGTACGCGACCGTTACACTGAAGTTCAGAAGAGGCAAAAAAAAAGTGAAAAAAAAAAAGGATTATAGCATTATATTAGCTAAATTACAATCTATATGTGTATTTTACGAAAATTCGTAATATTGCTTTAACTTCGTCTTTTAGAATATTACGAATATTCTAAAAGACTAAGTTAGAGCAATATTAAGAATATTCGTAAAATACACATATTCGCCTAGCCATAGTCCTAAGAACGTTGCCTTATACAGAAAAAATAAAATAAAAAATCGTACGATTAATTTAATCGCATATTATTCGCGATAAATGAAATAATTACGAATATTCGATTTTGACGAATATAATACGAATATTCAATCGAATATTCGCGAAATATTGCGAAATCGAATATGGCACCTCCCGCTCATCACTAGTCACATGTACCACACAGCCAGTACTTGCCAGATTTTCCTGCAGCTTCTTTAATGTTGCTGTAGGCCACTTGCTAGCCTCCCAGACCAGTTTTCTTCTTGTATTTTCATCAATTTTGGAGGGATGTCCAGTTCTTGGTAATGTCACTGTTGTGCCATATTTTCTCCACTTGATGATGACTGTCTTCACTGTGTTCCATGGTATATCTAATGCATTGAAAATTCTTTTGTATCCTTATCCTGACTGATACATTTTAACAATGAGATCCCTTTGATGCTTTGGAAGCTCTCTGTAGACCATGGCTTTTGCTGTGGGATGTGACTAATAAAATTAGAGGAAAGACCAACTAAAATAGCTGAACTTTATTAGGGGTTAATCAGAGGCACTTTAAATGATGGCAGGTGTATGCTGACTCCTATTTAACATGATTTTGAATGTGATTGCTTAATTCTGAACACAGCTACATCCCACACTTATGCAACCAAATTATTTTAGTTTTTTTTGTTTTCTTCCCTCCACCTAAAAGATTTCAGTTTGTTTTTAAATTGAGTGGTACAGTTTATAGGTCACATTAAAGGTGAAAAATTTCTGAAATGATTTATCTTTGTCTCTTTTTTTAGATCACAGAAACCTGACATTTTTACAGGGGTGTGTAGACTTTTTATATCCACTGTATGTAGTTATATATAGGATCTCAGTATTTTTTCTTTTTTACATGCATTCCTATAAAAACTTCTACCATCAATTCTAAGATGTGATACAATCTAATACATGACAAAAGCAGTTTTAAAGGCATATGACCAGATTGCGTAATAAAAATGAAGTATGAAACGCATACGATATCTGACCACTCCCCTATGGTTATTACGATAAAAATGGGGAACGTCAAAATGAAAACAAGGAGTTTTAAACTAAATCCGCATTGGATTAAGTTAATTAAGGATCATGAAAGTATAATAAAGGAAATCCGGGAGTTTAGGGTATTGAATGTTCTGTCTGCACCCATACACATAGTATGGGACTCTTTTAAAGCGTTCTTGCGCAGTGTACATATCGCCAAAATTAATGGGAAAAAGAATATGCCGCAAAAGAACTCGCTCTTAAAAAAAGGGTTTAGGGTTTAGTGTTTACAGGGAGAGCTATTTAATAACTATTGCACAATCACTCTTTGAGGAAACCAGATTAGAATATAAAAATTACCTAAACAAAAAAGCACAACATAAGTTTTTTTTACAGGAGCTAAATACTTCTCGCAAGCAGGGAAACCGGAAAACCTCTTGTCACTTCTGATCCAAAATAAAAAAAATAAGAATAGAATAAAAAATATAAAGAGTGTAACCGGAGAGATAATTTCGCGCCCTGAGCATATTGAGCGAGAATTCTTAAAGTATTACAATATCTTATATACTAACAACAAAAACCTGCAGGACGGAGATGTTGAAATGTTCCTGGAGAATATCAATCTTCCCAGATTAACAGATCAGGAGTGCAAAATACTAAATTGCCCTATAGAATTAAAGGAATTATCGGCAGCCCTCGGGACCATTCAGGGAAATTCCTCCCCAGGGACCGATGGGCTTCCATTTGAAATCTATCGCCAATACGGGGATGTAATCTTGCCAATGTTACTTCAGGTCCTAAATAACACTTATCAGACCGGTCAGTTACCAGCATCTTTATCCGAAGCAGTAATTACACTTATTCTAAAAAAGGGAAAGGATGAGAGGGAGATCGGTGCATACCGCCCGATCTCTCTCTTAAATACAGATTATAAAATCTGCTCAAAAATATTCGCCAATAGATTAAAAGGAATAATTGATGGATGAATTCATCCAGACCAGACCGGATTTATACCTAAAAGATTGGTACAATCTAGCATACATAGAGCTTTTTTAAATATCCAGGTTGATCAGGGGGTTGGTTCCCGCTCCATCCAGATGCTGAGAAGGCGTTTGACAGGGTGGAGTGGGAATATCTTTGGAAAGTAATGCATAAGATGAATCTGGGTGAATATTTAATTAAATGGACCCAGATCCTATATAATCACCCTAAGGCCAGAATTAACATTAATAGAGTATGGTCTGAACAGGTGGAGCTACACAGAGGAACAAAACAGGGATGCCCCCTTTCTCCCTTGTTGTTTGCTTTATTTATAGAACCATTGGCCGCTAGAATTAGGTCGGATGAGGAGATCTCTGGGTTTGGTATGAATGGGAAATCCGATAAGATAAGCATGTACGCGGATGACATTCTTGTCTTCTTGGAGAACCCAACATTACAGCTGTCTTACCTCATGGATATAATAATATAGTTAATTGGGCAAAATCACTATTGCTACCACTGGATCAGAAAAATCCACCAAACTCTTTAGGTATTAAGGTATTAAAAAACACTGAATCTATGGATTACTTGGGTATAAAGTTAAGTGCAAACATATTAGATTATGTGAGATTGAATGTCACTCCCTTGATGGCTAGATGTAAAAGTAAAATCGGAGTCTGGCAGAAGTTATCTATGGGCTAGGCGGATAGAATTGCATTAATAAAAATTATCTTGCTTCCCCAGATTTTGTATATTTTGGCATCATGTCCAGTTTGGATAGAAGATCATTTATTTAACCATTTGGAACGATTGCTCAATGACTTAATCTGGGGAAGAAAATGGGTAAAAATTAAGCAAAAATATCTCTGGCTGGTGGAAGAGGATGGAGGACTATCGGTTCCCTTTTTCCAGGGGTATTACTTAGCTGCTCAAGTTCAGTGGATAAAGTCAGGGGGAAATAATATAAAAGAGTTTTTGGAACAGGGTTTTAATGGCCCAAAATATGGTATATTTAGTATACTGGAGACGGGATTTATCAAAAACAAAGGTAGAAAATGCCCAATTTGTCGAATGGTGGATTTGTCGTGGGGAAAGATTAAAAAAAAATTGGGAATTTTTAACACTACTAATTTTTCGCCTTTGTGGGGTAATAGTAACATTGTAGAATTTCAATTCAATCAATTTCAATCAATTATAAATATTGGGTAAATCACGGTATTATTTATGCTTCACAATTAACTAAAAATGTGACAATAAGAACACTAAAAGACCTATGCCCTGAAATTAGCACAGATTTAATAAGTCAATATCGGTATTAGCGGCTAAAACATGCATGTGATGCCACACAAAATAGAGATTATTTTATCACAGGAAATCAAGAATTTATGGATTTTTGTAATAAACACATGACAACAAAGGTGACCATTTCTCAGGTTTATAGGTTAATAAGGAAGGGATTGGCGAAAACACTAAAGTTTAATAGTGAAGAAAAATGGGCAAAGGATATAGGATCAGATATAATTGAGTGGGGTAACATCTATAGAAACATTAAAAAGACTATGATATCTAGTAGTTTTAGGATTATCTATTTTAACATTATTCATAGACTATATTTGACTCCAATATTATTAAGTAAGATCTATAAAGAACGAGAACCAAAATGCTGGAGGTGTAGTCAAGAGCCCGCTGACTATATCCACATGATATGGTCCTGTTCGAATATGCAATCGTATTGGCGAGGGGTATTTAGCTTCTTAAGTGCAAAGTCTTCAGTATCCCTCCCATATAAGCTGGAAGTGGCTGTCCTAGGGTGCTCTTTGCCATCAATCAGGGAAAAAGGAAAAAAAAGGATTTGGGTAAGAGGTCTAATGGTGGCAAGAGTTATTATAGCAAGGGAATGGGGAGTAAAAACAGCCCCTAGCATCAGGAAATGGAGAAACCTTCTGACAAGGACTGAGAGATGCGAGGAATATGCAGTAGGCATTACATGATTGATCTGGCCGCTGGGGGGGTGGGCAGGATGAGTGGGGGGGAGGGATTGGAGTGATTATTGGCTGTGACCACCGAGACAACCATCATGGGGGGGGAGGGAGAATAGGGAGATAAGTCTGGATTGACAGTGGGAGATCGAGTCCGATTCAATATGGAAGGGAATGGGAAGATTTGTGAATGTCCCAATACCAACATACTGTAGATGGTGCATTGATCCTTATTTTATGATCTGTATAATGGGATATGTAATGTATTATGTTTGCCATGTTGGCAGAAGTTGTATTGATGTACTCGGACACAGCACTGTCAAACATTTTTTCTTGTTTGTAAATTTGTGTAAGAAAATTGAATAAAGAAATAAAAAAATTTAAAAAAAAGGCATATGACCCATTTTGAAATCACAATTAATCAAATAATGATTGAGTTATGATATTTGCACACATTGCTAGTGTGTATTTTATATTTTGTTTTGCTATGCAGCTTTTTGGTATTTTGTTGTCTTCTCAATTTGATCTGGTGCAAGCTTTGTTATGCAATTTTACCATAATCTGGAATATGATATATGATGATCTGTACCAAAACTGACTTATGGAAAACACATTCACACAAATAGTCCTGAACCAAAGTAGTTCCTAGTTATGGTATTATATAAAGTATGTGAACTATTTACTTACATCTTTAGCAGGGCAAAGAATGCAGTCATGCTGTCAACACATTTCTCACTTAGATCTGGCTTTTTAAAGACCCGTCGCCTCTCCTGACATGTCTGTTTTAGTAACTATTACACTCCCCATGTGATAACAATTCTGGATCATCTATTCTTATGGTTCTATGTTGTGCCATTCCATTTTTGTTATTATTGTTAGAAGTTATAAATTAATGGCTAACAGCTTAGAATAAAGGTCCAGATGGGCGTTACCAGTTGGGGAGAGGTGTCCCCGCAAAGCCCACGTGCTCACGCCTAGGTAATCCAAAAAGAGAAGAACTCCCCTTCTGCAAAAAGCTAATGTACAGGAGGGGATATGTTTTTCAATGGATATACTTCAATACATTTTTGGATTTTATTTACATGCTGGATCCTATTTCTTTTATTAGTGCAGGGACCCCCCCAAATCTGGTAACACCCATCTGAACCTTCATTGCATACTGCTAGTAATTCAATCATAACTTCTAGCAGGAATAATAAAAGAATGGAATGGCACATCAAAAAGTTTATAAAAATAGATGCTCCAGAACTGTTATTACATGGAGCTACTAAAACTGACATGTCATGGGAGGTGACAGGTTTACGTTATAGAGAACCTGTCTCCACTCCTGACATGCCTGTTTTAATAGCTTCATGCATTCCCCATGTAATATCAATTCTGGAACATGTATTCTTATGGTTCTATGCTGCGCCATTCCTTTATTATTTCAACTAAAAGATATGAATGAATTGCTAGCAGTCTGCAGTAAGGGTACAGAGGGGTGGTAACAAGTTGGGGGGGTGTAACTGCACAGATTCACTCTATCCAATCAGTGCTGCCATTTTCAGACTGTGCAGGGACACACCCCAACTGGTTACCTCCCCTCTGTACCCTTACTGCAGACTGCTAACAATTTATTCATAACTTCTAGTAGCAATAATAAAGGAATGGCACAACATAGAACCATAAGAATAGATGCTCCAGAATTGTTATTACATGGGGAATGCATGGAGCTATTAAAACAGAAATGTCAGGAGTGGTTAAAGGTTGTCTTTAAGTCATTTCCTGCGATCAGTCAATCTCTTGATATTACACGGTTCTGCACATGTGTTACATGTTTATTAACATACAATCTATACTCTTCTCACCCTGGTGGGATTATTCCAACATAAATGCTGTCTTTACTACAGTTTATTTAAGTCTGAGTGCTTTGCAATTAAAGCAATAAAATGTTTATGCAGGAATAAATCTGTTTTAATGAAACTTTCTCCCAGTCAGGTTTTTAAATCAAACCTTGAATTTGCAATTAGAATATACATTTCCTGCCTCACTCTCCAGCTGTTACTGTCACAGATCCCAGAAACGATACCAAGCTAATCCCTGCAGGTTACAGAAGCCAGGGAGCTCAGAGACTCTTGCCGGGCTAAATGGAGATGGTGGGGACAAGGCCTAGAATGGCAGAACTTCATCTACTGGGACACAATTAGAAGCATCCGAAAATGCAGATGGAAGGGATGATTTTAATGCAGTTCTATCATTTTAGTGGCTGGAACACATTTCATTATATTCCAAAAGGAATTGTGGGACGAAATGATTGAAACCAAGACCCAGTGTCTATAATTAGAATACAGCGCACAATGGATTGACACAGTCCAAGCTGTAGGGTCTGTTTCTACTAATGAAATCCAAAATAGTGTCAAATACAAGTAAAATGTGATGGTCAATGGAAAAAGTTCATTAAGGGAACCTGTCATTATGAAAATGATAGCGTGTTATAGAGCAGGAGGAGCTGAGCATATTGATATATTGTTTTGTAAGAAAGGATTTACTAAAACTTGTAATTTATGCATTTAAGGGCTCATGCACACGAACGTATTTTATTTCTGTGTTTGTTCCATTTTTTTGGCGGACTGTATGTGGAACCATTTATTTCAATGGGTCCGCAAAAAAAAGTTATTCTGTGTGTATTCTGTTCTGTATGTCCGTATATATCCGTTCCGTAAAAAAATAGAACATGTCCTATTATTGTTCCTTATTACGTACAATGATAATACTGTTCCGCAAAATACGGAATGCACACGGACGTCATCCATATTTTTTGCGGACTGAAAAATACATATGGTCAAGTGCATGAGCCCTAAACCTCTCTCTGATTTCAGTTGTACATGGGGCCGACTCATCACTAATTGATAGCATTCATGGGTTTACACGGCCCGAGGAGCAGCCGATTATTGGGAAGGAAGGGTTCCTTCCGGACAACTGGCTGCTTGTTCAGTGGAGGTGAAGCGCTGAATTTGCATACAGTGATCACCTTCACAGTAAGAGAACGAGCGATTGCTCCTGCATTCCCTCATCCTCATAAAGCTGTATCATTTATGGGCAGCAGAGTGCTCCTTAGACAGCAAGATCTGCTGCCAAAAAAAGATAATTTAGGTGACTCCATAAATTACTGTTTCACCCGATGAACGACGTTTCGCTCATTCATTAGGTGCACCTTTAGACGGACAGATTATCGGGAACAAGCATTCACAGGAATGTTTGTCCCCCATAATCTGCCCAGCAATTAGGCCTTGTAAACCTGCCATAAGTGTGTATATAAAGATAGCTGTCACTGATAAACACCCCCAGACTGACAATCTGCACTACCGGGCAAATTTCTGGTGGGCCGCTCAGAAATTGGGCTGCTCATACATGTCACCTCTCCTTCCACCCATGTTAATTATGACCACTTTATGTACAATAACGTTGAAGGATCTGAGCAGTCCTCATGGGTTCCAGTCAACCAGAACATCACTGATAGGGATGAGCGAATCAACTTTGGATGAAACATCCGAAGTAGATTTGCATACAACTTTGTTTCAATACTGTACGGAGCGAGCGCTCCGTACAGTATTAGAATGTATTGGCTCAGATGAGCCGAAGTTATTACTTCGCGAAGTATCGCGAGACTTTGCATAATAACTTCAGAAATTAATATATATGGTAAAAAAAACATTTCCCAAACTCGGGTTCGGTTCCAAGTGATATCTCGGAACCGAACCAGAGTTCGGGAAATGTTTTTTTACAGTATACGTAAATCAATTTCTGAAGTTTCAAAGTCTCACTAGACTTCGCGGAGTAATAACTGCGGCTCATCGTAGCCAATACATTCTAATACTGTACGTAGTGCTCGCTCCATACAGTATTGAAACAAACAAAGTTTTATGTGAATCGAGCTAGGATGTTTCATCCGCAGTCGATTCGCTCATCCCTAATCACTGGCTCTTCACCTTATCTTCTCTTTGTGGAGCTGAGGAACGTGTTGCTGGATCCTGCTTTACCCTGGTGAGTCCATTGATGAACAGTGAAAGACTTATCAGACTGACACTGAGAGACAGCAGTCAGCCTGTATAATATCCAGCAGCAGCTACAGTGCTCTGCACTGACATAGGATTGCTGTGATCAGGAGAAGATATACTAGAGGCAGGGGGTGACATTGTCTGCACAGAATCCCAAGGGAATGGGGGCAGACCATCTAAAGCAGTACCAGACAAGCCAGATAGTACTGCTAACCTGGGGAGCAAAAGATGAAGGGATTGACATAAAAAGCTTCTTCTTACAGTCTCAACATAGTCAGGTAGTGTAGCTGCAATATGGGCGGAGTGGCATGATGTCAGTCTGTGTTTCACCTGCAAAAGAAATGCAGGTTTGTATGACAATATGTGTGATGTTTGTCAGGGCCGTCTTTAATATTGATTGGACCCTGGGCAAGAATTTACTTGGGCCCCCTGGATCCCGCCTTTCCACACCGTAAAAAAAAGCGAAAATCTTATATTCGCCTGTGTCCTTTCACTGGCGCTCACTAGCTGCTGGTACGGCGAGGGATGGTGCAACGCAGACGCGCACACCTCACCGCGTCCTGGCATAGGTGGGCGTGATGACATCATCACGCCTGCCTGCGCTGGGATTTCACTACCAAATAGACCTCAGGTCTGTAGCCTATGACAAGTCTTGTCGCCATCTGCAAATTTTAAGGCGCATTGGCGACCATTTTGGGGAGCGCTGTATTGCATCAGTGACATGAACACTCTCCACATATAATGATATAGTACATCAGTGACATCACTGCTTTCCACATATAATGTTATATTACATCAGTGACATCACCGATCTCCACATATAAGTGATATTTTACATCAGTGACATCACTGCTTTCCACATATAATATTATATTATACTGCTTGGCAGCTGCTGACGCCATGTTCCTTCTCTTCTAGCTGAGAGCCGTTGCTCTGCTCCTGGGCTCCTGCAGTCATATTGAGGGAAAGCGCCGGATGTGGGGGAGGGGGTTGTCGCTGGGGTGCGCAGCCAGGGCCGGCCTTCGGTGTTCAGGCGCCCTGTGCGAGTTAACCTTGTGGTAGTGTTACCTGCAGCCCTATGTAAAACCACAGATAACTCTAGTGCTGAACAATGTAGTAGTGTTACCTGCAGTCCTATGTAAAACCACAGATAACACTAGTGTAGTTCATGTGGAAGTGTTACCTTCGTCCTTAGTGTGCCTCCCTGTGTCTATCGCACGGACTCCATGCTGGCGCTGCCTCCTCTTCCATCTTCTTCTTCTTGCCCCGCACAGAATGTTCTGAAGCAGCTGTGTCAAGACATAGGAACACTGTGGGCATGGTGATACACACAGGGAGAGACACACACAGGGACGGACACACACACACACAAAGGGACGGACACACACACACACAGGGACGGACACACACACACACAAAGGGACGGACACACACACACAAAGGGACGGACACACACACACAGGGACGGACACACACACACAGGGACGGACAGTCACACACACACACACACACACACAGGGATGGACAGTCACACACACACACACACACACACAGGGACGGACACACACACATACATACAATAAATATGATCACCACACAGCTCCTGCCTGTCTGCTGGGCTATGCCAGGCTTTAGCAGAGTGGTCACAGGACAGTGGACACAGGGCACGATATGTATGCGAGCACAGCTGATCGAGTGCAGGGCAAGGGCCCACATACACATCGCCCCCACCTGTCATACCACCCCCCCCACCGGGCATTTTGGGGGGCATTAGGGGTTGGATGATGTGGAGTGTGCACATAGCCACCAATCATATCCCCCCCCCCCCTCCTAAAGGTAACTGATGTGCTGGGGGGAGGAGAATATGATTGGTGGCACTTGCACACTCAACATCAGCAGCAAGGAGTTAAAGTCCAACTCTTAATGGCCCCCAAAATCCCTGGGGGGTTGATGTAGTAGCAGGAAAGCAAACACTGTCCCCCAGTCCTCTATGAGCCCCCCCATGGCACATTTCTCCCACTCCATCATGGGCCAATGGCAGATGGGATCCATCCAGTTGTTATCTTTGTACAAAATTGTACTTGGTACTACCAAATACCTGTAAGTTCTGTTCTGACTTGTTATGGTGGAACTGGAACTTGCTTAGTTGCTTGGCTGGCTCAGGCTGTGTCTGTTGTGGCTGCTGGCTGGTGCTCGGGCTCGCTCCGCCTCCTTCTTCTCTCTGTCTGTGCGGCAGCTGCGTCACGCTCCAGCAGCCACTGGTCTGCTCTGTTAAAGAGACAGGCAGGCCAGGCAGAAGAGCGGAGCGCAGAGCGGCCATGGGCCCCACCCCCTCCTCACGCAGTCTCTTTCTATAGTCCGGACTATGACTCCGTGCTGTTAAATGGCCGGCGGGCGGCGGTGGCAACAAAATATAGGGGGCCCAAGTAAATTCCAAGTAAAATGCTGCTTGGGCCCCCCAGGAGCAACTGGGCCCGGGGCAGCTGCCCCTTTTGCCCCGCGGTAAAGACGGCCCTGATGTTTGTGCTTACAATCCGTGAGTGACAATCTGCGAGTGACATGTGTATAGTCCACACTAGAGATGACCTTGCGGTTCACCCGGCTGTCGTTTCGTGGCGAAATTCGCCGAACATGCGAGTATATTGCGATATTCGCATGCGCCATATTTTTTTGCATAGCGCTAAACTTTGACCCATGACACATCCATCATGTGGGACAGGACAGCCAATTGAGACGTTTCAGCACATGGTCACACCCCCTACCCTATAAATAAACCTGATCTGGCCGCCATTTTACATTCAGTCTATTGCCAGTGTAGGGAGAGGTTGTTGTGTGGAGCAGGGACAGACTCTTAGGGACACCAAACACTAGCTAATAGGGCCACAAAAGTCCTTTTTAGGACTGGTATAGGTGTGCTATCGATAGGTGTGATACACAGAGGGGAGTAATATACTTATAATCTAATTTCTAACATAGAAAGTCTATTATAGTGCATTTGTATTGTGCAGCAGTTGTGTGCGGTTCTGCTGCGATACCAAAGCTATAAATCACTGCGAAAGGTGCAGCACAATGATATGCAACTGGCAACACTGGCTAATCCCTCAAGCTGGTGTTAAGAACTGAGACTTTAGCCAATCTATTCCTGTCAGGATTACATCGGTGCCCTTTTGCACACACCGTTCAGACTACCTACGGTGTGTGAACACGGTCTGAGAGGTGCCAATGTGCCATTGCGTACTGCTGGTAGCATTCTGTTGCACCTGGTAGCCTGTGCCACATGGCCTGTTATAGGTGGGGCTTACAGCCTTATCATCTCTCCCACTACCTGAGTGATTTCACTATGGAGGCATGTGGGAGCTTGGCTGTAAATTATATCTTAGCCCCTCTCAGACCGTGTTCACACACCTTAGGTAGTCTAGTGGTAGGAACCCATGCCACACTGAGATACCTTGACAGTGGTGCAAAAGGGCTCCGATGTAATCCTGGCAGGAATAGATTGGCTAAAGTCTCAGTTCTTAACATCAGCTTGAGGGATTAGCCAGTGTTGTCAGTTGCATATCATTGTGGTGCACCTTTCCCAGTGATTTATGTATTTTTTTTTATTCACATCCACACATTATCCCATCTTGTGAATGATGCTTTTGTGGTGCATGTGATCCCCTGCCGACATCCTCCATTATATGCATTTTTGCTGGGGATTGCCGTTAGCAACGGATCACATGTGGAGGAATTGCTCCCCCGGTTATAAACACGCCACAGTGTTTGGTGTTTTTGAGCATTTTCTCCCATTTAGGCCACTTTATTTCAGTTACTTTTCTTGATACTGCAGCTATACAGAGGGAAAAAACACTATTGGAATAATTAATTGCAACTGGTGTGATATACCAGTTGCCCCCCAAAAAAACTGAGGCAGGGGTGTGATATACCTAGAATATAATTTCCATATAGTGCATTTGTAATTTGCAGGAGTTGTGTGCGGTTCTGCTGAGATACCCCAGCTATACAGAGGGACAAATGCAATTGGAGCAATTAAGTTCAACTGGTGTGATATACTGGTTGCCCTCCAAAAACACTGATTGAGGCAGGGGTGTGATATACCTATAATATAATTTCCATATAGTACATTTGAAATATGCAGGAGTTGTGTGCGGTTTTGCTGAGATAGCGCAGCTATACAAAGGGACAAACGCTATTGGAACAAATAATTTTAACTGATAAAAAATAACTGATTAAGGAGTTTGATATAGCTGCTTTCAGCAAATAATCATTAAGCGGTTCTATATACCTGCTTCCACAAATACTGCTCTTCTATAGGGACTTTGTCACAGGGTCATATTGAAAATGACAGGCAATGAAAGAGGCCGGACATTCCGCAGGGGAGGTAGGGGTCGGGCAGGTACACCAGGCCGGAGCCTAAGTGAGAAGTTAGAGAAGGTGCGTGCAATTATGTCAAAGGACACACCAGAGTTGGTTGAGTGGCTCACTCAGCCTTCCGCATTTGCACCCTCCTCATCCTCTGTATCTGCATCCTCCTCACTCTCTGCTGTGTGCACACCTAAAGACACCACCACCACCACCACCATAGCCCCTCCACTCGAGTTAGAGGCATTATTTTCCCATCAATTCCACGACCTTACCGATGCGCAGCCATTCTTGGCATCCAGTGAGGAAGAGGAGGTAGCAACGGCCGCCACCCAGCGGTCTGACAACAGTACCCAGATCAGCCCAAGGAGGGTGGTCCCCGCTGTTGCTGCCTACTCTGAGATCTCTAATATTAGTGGTGGTGAAGGTAACGATGATGACGTGTAGATGGACGATACGTGGGTGCCCACAAGAGAGGAAGAAGAGGGGAGTTCAGAGGGAGAGACGGAGCAGAAGATAGGGAGGAGAAGGTGGAGAAGCAGGCACAGGAGACAAAAAGCAGACTGCAAATGTATCTGGAGCGAGCCATCCACCATGCACGGTCACATCTTGCGCTCCCAGGAGGCCGTCACATCGCTCCACAGTGTGGGCTTTTTTTTTTACTTGTCAGCTGCTGATAATAGTGTTGCAATCTGCAGCCTGTGCTGTCAGCGCATAAGTCGCTGTAAGCCCAACACTCACCTAGGGACGACCGCCCTAAGAAGGCACCTGGCCTCCCATCACCGAGCCCAGTGGAAGCAACGCCGTTAGAGCCCACAAAGCCACACTCCTGGTGCTCCACGTCCTGCCTCTTCTCCTTCTCCTCCCATTTGTCCTCCACTCCACCTTCCACCATGCCGGCGTCGCGTTCTTTTGGCACAAGGTAGGCTTCCGTGGCCCAAATGTTCAAGCGTAAAAAGTTGATGACGCCAGATAATCCTCTTGCCCAACGGCTGACCGCTGGGTTGTCGAAAATGCTAGCCCGTCAACTACTGCCATATAAATTGGTGGACTCAGAGTGTCGGTGCCAAGATACAGGTCTAGCAAACACAGGCAGGCAAGGTACATAACTTTTACTGCCCACTGGGTGAATCTTCTGACGGCCGTCAAGCATGTAACCCGTGGCACCCGTGTGTATTCAGTGTTACCGCCACGGATTGCATGCAGGCCTGCCTCTTATTCTCCTCCTCCTACTCCATCCTCCATCTCCTCCTCGGCTGACTCCTCCTTTTCCACTGCTAACGCCTCTTTCTCTGCACCCCCCCAGCTCCCCAGAACCTATTCGACGTGCCAGGTGAGACGTTGCCATGCTGTGCTGTGGCTGTTATGCCTGGAAGCCAAGACCCACACTGGTCCCGCACTCCTTTCAGTTCTGCGGTCACAGGCCGATCAGTGGCTAACCTCGCTCAATTTGATAGTTGGTAAAGTGGTGTGCTACAACGGTGCCAATCTGCTGAGCGCGCTGAAACCGGGCAAATTGACACACGTGCCGTGCATGGCACACGTCCTGAGCTTAGTCGTGCAGCAATTTGTTACCAAATACCCTGGGGTCCAAGACATTTTGCTGACGTTCAGCGGCGACACCACTTGCACTTCAGACGTCTGATTTGTGACTGACCGATGTGATGGGAATCCACTTTGTATATGCTTAATAGGCTTCTCCAGCAGAAAAGTACCGTTAATGGCTACCTGTACGAACTCTGCGGCAGGAGAGGTTCTGCTGGAGCTTGTTTTTTTTCCACCGTGCCAGTGGCTGCTCATGCACAACGCATGCAGACTTCTGCGGCCATTTGATGAGATCACCAAACTGGTCAGTCGCAGCCAGGGCGCCATCAGTGACATCGTACCTTATGCCTTCTTTCTGGTTCGTGCATTGCGTCGTGTCATTGATCAAGCCGTCGAGGAACAGGAGCAGGAAGATGAGGAAGTTGCAATGCTGAATGAATTCCCAGGGGGGGGCTACTCCATCTGAGACAAGTCAGCAGGAGTCTGAAGAGGAGTCAGAGGAGGATGGTGCCTGGGAGGAGGAGGAGCAAGAAGAGTAGGCTTTAAAGGGATTCTGTCATGAGATTTGAGCCCTATAAGCTAAACATATGGCCAGGTCCGTACTAATAACATGAATCCTAAACTGCCCTTATTAAACCTGCTTGTGGCTCTATTAGCCCAGAAAACAGGTTTTTATAAGCTGTCACTGACCTACCTAAGGTGCCCAAGGGGTTTTACGTTAACCCAGGGTGCCCGCCCGCACCCCTCGCCGTCTGGTGCCCAGCGCCGCCTTCCTCACCTCAGCCCCGCCTCCGCAATCCTCCGGTCCCTCTGCTAGATCCAGCGCCTGCGCACTAGGCTCAGCCTGATGCGCCGCAGACTCCTGGCAGCGGCTTCGTTGAGCGAAGTGAAAGCCGGCCTGATGCGCATGCGCACTTCTCTCAACGAAGCCGCTGCCAGGAGTCTGCGGCGCATCAGGCTGAGCCTAGTGCGCAGGCGTCGGATCTAGCAGAGGGACGGGAGGATTGCGGAGGCGGGGCTGAGGTGAGGAAGGCGGTGCTGGGCACCAGACGGTGAGGGGTGCGGGCGGGCACCCTGGGTTAACGTAAAACCCCTTGGGCACCTTAGGTAGGTGAGTGACAGCTTATAAAAAACTGTTTTTTGGGCTAATAGAGCCACAAGCAGGTTTAATAAGAGCAGTTTAGGATTCATGTTATTAGTACGGACCTGGCCATATGTTTAGCTTATAGGGCTCAAATCTCATGACAGAATCCCTTTAAAATTTTCGGGGATCCCTGATGTTGTCCGTGGATGGGGGGAGGAGACCGAGGACGACATTCTCCTGGGCGATGAGCAGGACCCTGGCCGCTCCAACGCTTCCAATTTAGTGCAAATGGGGGCCTTCATGCTCCAGTGTTTGAAGAGGGACCCCTGTATAAAAAGCATAAAGGGGGGGCGGAGCCTGCACCGGAGCTAGATGGCAGCCTGAAGTGCAGCTCTGCTGTATAAGAATCCCTCACAGCCTTATTCATCCAGCAACTTGGACCCAGAATGGTCAGAATAGGTGGCCCCAGACCCGTGGACTCACAGGGACACATTAAAGAAGCGAATCCAAACAAATCCATGGATAAATTTATAAAGAAAGCTGCACAAGCACATGTGCTTAAAGAATCCAAGATGGTGCAGGGAGCGTCAGGGAGCGGTTTGAAAGCAGCAGCTGCCTGTGAGAAGGTAAGGGAGGTCTCCCCAGGGGCCGATACCCTACCGATATCCAGATCATTTCTGAAGGATGCTTAGAGTGGAGCGCTGGAACCCCTCAGATCAGATCTTGTTTCCATCAAGGAAGACATGCGCCATATTGGGAGGAGGGTGGAGGTTTTAGAAGACACACAATCGGTGATTATTTTGCATCAAAACGAAACTTCCTCCACTCTGTCCCAGCACCAGAAGCATCTGAACTCCCTGTATACACTCCTGGAGGACCAGGGGAACAGGGGAAGACGCAATAATTTGCGATTTAGGGGCATACCAGAAACCGTGGACACAGAAGACATACATAAAGCAGTTACGAATATTTGCATGCAGCTGCTGGGCCCAGATTCTTCCCATGAAATGATCATAGAGAGGGCACACAGGGCACTGCATCCCAAGCCCCAACCTACAGAGCCACCAAGGGATGTGATCTGTAAATTTCTCCACTATCCTGTCAAGGACGCTATACTAAATAGGGCTAGGAATGCCCCACAAGTAAGCGTGGACGACTGCTCTATCTCTATATTCCAGGACTTAGCACAAACCACCTTAAAGAAAAGGAGGGCTCTAAAGCCACTAACTGAATGGCTACGCAATAACAAAGTGATGTATAAGTGGCTTTTTTCCCTTTGGACTGTCCTTTCTCTTTAACTGTCAGAGATTCTCCATATCCTCATTTCAAGACCTGACCAAAGCATTTGATATCTTGCAAATTAACCATCTCCACATTGAAAATTGGGACGTTATCCAAGGAAATTTATCACCAACCAACCTCCCTTCAATTGTTCCATGGGAGACACCTCGCCCTGCCAAGACTCAAAGGTCAAGAAGAGGTCGCAATTCCTCCACGCCAAGACGCCTTCCTCTCACTGAAGATTAAGGGACTCCTTGACTAAAGCATCTGGGATCAGCTACATCATATGTATTAGTGCTTTCAGCGCACATATCCACTAAGTATTCTTTTTTGGGACATTATGTCTCTGGTTTCATATTTGACCTTTGTTATATCAACATAATGCTTTTCCCTCCACCTATCCTTGTACCTAACAGGGATCCAACCTATAGATCCTTATGAGCGTGATACACTATGTCACAATATGTTGTGTACTATTCCCCCTCTTTCCTTCCATTTGAGCGTAACTGCTCTAATTTTCAAGGTTTATGCAACCATCCGTTGCTATGTTTCTCATTTCTGTTCTTTTTTCTCTGTTATGATGACAGGTATTCTCAATTATCTAGGATACATTCCCATAGAAGAGGGGGACGTCTCTGGAACCCGGATGCTCCGCCAAGAGAGGCTAAGTACCCTCATTTTACACCCACACAGGATCTCTCAAAGAATACCTCGGTTAGACATCCCATTGATAGATAGCTGACCTGTGTGCAGCTTCGTTTAATGTTAAAGGGTTCCACGCTCTCAAAGAATACCTCGGTTAGACATCCCATTGATAGATAGCTGACCTGTGTGTAGCTTCGTTTAATGTTAAAGGGTTCCACGCTCCAGCCAAACGTAGCCAAATACTTACACACATGAAAAAAGAAAAATGTTCGGTCCTGATGCTTCAGGAAACACATTTTAAATTTAATAAATATCCTAACCTCTCCCGATCTCTGTTTCCACACTGGTATCATTGTGGTTCTAATTCGGCAGCATCTAGATGCGTGAGCATCGGGTTACGGAGAGGTCTTCCTTTCACATATGTCTCACACATTCAAGACGTGGAGGGTAGATAAATCCTATTAAAAGGAACTATTGCCAATCAACTATACACTTTTGCCAATGTATATGCTCCTAATGTTAACCAGGTATCTTGGTTAGTGGAAGTGCTCTCCCTATTGGAGACATACAAGGAGGGTGTGGTTCTGTTTGGAGGAGACCTAAATACTGCAATAGACCCCTTATTAGATTCGACATCCAAGAAGTCTGCAATTTCTTTTAAGGCCATTAGTCATCTTAAGAAAAAAATGCAGCACAGTGCAATGCTTGACGTTTGGCGTCTCTTCAATCCCTCCAGACGGGACCACACCTTTTTCTCTTCGCCCCACCATTCTTACCACAGACTGGATTACTTATTAGTGTCTAAAGAGCATCTTGGCCTATGTACCCAGGCATACATAGGTAACATGATCCTCTCAGATTTTTAACCATCCTTGCTCCATCATTAGCACCCTGATCATTTAGGAGGTGACTAAATGAACAGCTTATAACAACTGAAGAAAACTTAAAAGGTACTCGGTCACTATTAGAAGAGTTCTTCTCTCTTAACTCCCTCCCTGAAACCTCTCCACATATATTGTGGGATGCTCATAAAGCATACATGAGGGGCCAATTTATTAGCTTGGGAGCTAGAATTAAAAAAAGAGAGGAAAAAACAGGTAGAAGACCTCTTGTCTCAGATTCAACGCTTAGAAACTTTGCATAAAAAATCCTTATCGCAGTCACATCTCGCCGAACTTACTGAAGTGAGAGCAAAGTTGAAAACATCCTCAACACGACTTCGGCGAAGTACTATCTCCATGCGCAGTTCAAATATTATGCGCACGGGGATAAAGCGTCTAAATTCATGATGCAACGCATGAAACAAAGGAGAACCCACAACTATATACATAAGATTAAAACCCCAGACAAAGGAGACGTATTCACCACCCCTGAAATAGCCAAACAGTTTCAAAAATTCTACTACTCTCTATACAATATGAAAGATGCTGAGGAAAAAGCTAATAGTCCCCCCCTTCCACCCCCAGATAAATCAGTTACGGCCTTCCTTAATTCACTGTCATTACCAACACTATCTAAGAGCCAATCCCAGATTCTTCAAGCCCCCTTTTTACTTGATGAGGTTATGACAACAATTAAACAATTACCAAATGGGAAAAGCCCAGGTCCAGACGGCTATCCCGCTTTATATTATCGTACCTTCCGAAATATATTAGGTCTGTATTTACTTAAAGTTTACAATTGCTCCCTGTCTGGTGTCCCACTTTCTACGGACATGACTAGGGCGAATATCACGCTTATCCCAAAAGAAGGGAAAGATAGCTCCTTGTGTGCTAACTATCGCCCTATATCCTTATTAAATTTGGATTTAAAAATACTAGCCAAAATGTTAGCAATGCGCCTTTCCGACTTTCTCCCATCCCTAATCAAAGGAGACCAAGTAGGTTTTGTCCGTGGTAGGGAGGGCAGAGATAACACTGCCAAAGTTCTGAACGCTATATACTATGCCAAGAGGTCTGGTCGTCCCCTGGTCCTCCTTAGCACGGACGTGGAAAAAGCTTTCGATAGGGTCAGCTGGGAGTATATGGGAGAAGTTCTTCGAGCCTTTAAGTTTCCTGACCCGTATATTAAAGCCATTTTATCATTATATACCCATGCATCAGCCTCCTTTATCATTAATGACACTTTATCCCCGTCCTTCATTATCCGTAATGGCACCAGACAGGGATGCCCCCTATCCCCACTAATCTTTGTGTTAGTTATGGAAACACTATTGCAGTCGTTCAGGAGAGAGGAAAGGATTGAGGGCATTAAAATTGGTCAACATGAACATAAAGTGGCAGCGTTCGCTGATGACCTTTTTATATTGAATACTAATCCAGTTAAAGCCGTCCCCTTGATATACAAAATACTAGAACACTTTAGTCTCCATTCTAATTTTAAGATTAATATGAGCAAATCCCACATCTTAAGCATAGATCTCCCCTCCCCACTTAAAAATTTATTGAAGGCTAGTTCCCCCTTTAACCACCTCCGGACCGCCTAACGCAGATTCGCGTTCCGGAGGTGGCAGCGCTGCGCACAGTCACGCATATACGCGTCATCTCGCGAGACGCGAGATTTCGCTCCAAGCCGGCCCGCGCATGCGCATCGCGGGCCGGCAAAAGTTAAAGAACAAGTTCGTCACCAGCCTGCCAGCAACGATCATTGGCTGGCAGGCTGGCGATTTTTAAAAAATCCAATCACAAGCCATATAACAGATCATATTAGTAAATATGATCTGTTATATGGCTTCTCTGCTCCTCTGCTGGTCCTTTTCGTCGGTTGGATCCAGCCGAGAAGCAGACATCACTGTGAGTACACCAAACACTTCACTGTAGCCCCTGATCACCCCCCTGCACCCCAATTAACCCTTTGATCACCCCTTTGATCGCCCCTGTCAATCAACAGTGAAAGGAAAAAAAGTGATCAGTGTAAACTGTCACTTTTTTTTTTTCACTAGTATTGGCTGTTAGGTTTTAGGGATAGTTTAGGACCCTTGGTTAGGTAGTTAGCGTCAGTTAGCGCCCACCCCACCGCACCGCAGTCACTTTTATTCGCTGAATAGCGTATCGCTAATCAGCATTTGTACTTTTATAGTATCTGTAAGTGATCAAAACTGATCACGGTCAGATCTATAATAGTATTAGTGTCACTTTAGTTCGCCCTCCACCCAAAACGCAGTGTTTGCCCGATCAGGCCTGATCGGTCGCCCACACGTGCGTTCACCCACGCCCGCCCCACCGCAGTGACAAAAAATATATATATTTTTGATCACTGCACATTCATTTTACACGCACTGCGGCGATAAAAAAATCAGTTTTGATATTTTTTATCAACCGCAGCGGCCTCCGGTACTTCGCTAGCCTCCCCTTTGTAAGACAGGTTTGCTTTTTTTCTTGGTTAGTCTCAGGGAATACCCCTAAATTTAGTAGTCCAAAATGTCAAACAGGGGGTATTCTTCTGAAGAGGCCTACAGGATTCTGACCCAGTCGGATGAGGAGTGGGAACCCTCATCTGACGAATCTAGCGGGTCAGAATATGAACCTGTGGAAAGCAGTGGCTCTCTGACCCAAAGTTCGGACGAGGAGGTGGAGGTCCCTGATAGCACCAGGCGTACCAGGCCCCGTGTCGCTAGACCACAGGTTACGCAGGATCCGCTTCAAGAGCAGCAGAGTGGGGCTGTCGCTGCCGGATCACGTGGTGAGGCATACACCAGCAGCGCAGCCCTTCCTGGACCTAGTACCAGCACTGCCGTACAACATGGTGACGTGGCGAGCACCAGAAGGGCAGTTGAAGCTGGTACGGTGGCACGTGCACTAGTTACCCCGTCGCAGCCACCGCACAGACAGGCCCGTAGACCCCCTAGAGTCCCTGAGGTGCTGGCAAACCCTGATTGGCAGTCACCAACTTCAGCCGCACCTGTAGTTCCCCCTTTCACCGCCCAGTCTGGAGTTCGGGTTGAGACGGCTCAAATCGGTTCGGCCCTGGGATTTTTTGAGCTGTTCTTGACTGCGGAGCTCTTGGACTTAGTCGTGGCAGAGACCAACCAGTATGCCACACAATTTATATCCGCCAACCCGGGAAGCTTTTATGCCCAGCCTTTCCGGTGGAAACCAGTCCAAGTTTCCGAAATTAAAATTTTTTTGGGCCTTCTCCTCAACATGGGCCTGACAAAAAAGCATGAATTGCGGTCATATTGGTCAACGCACCCAATTCATCACATGCCCATGTTCTCTGCTGCTATGACCAGGGCACGATTTGAGGCCATCCTCCGTTTCCTGCATTTTAGCGACAACACCACCTCCCGTCCCAGAGGCCACCCAGCTTTTGACCGGCTCCACAAAATTCGGCCCCTCATAGACCATTTCAACCAGAAATTTGCAGATTTGTATACCCCCGAGCAAAACATCTGCGTAGACGAGTCCCTAATACATTTTACCGGACGCCTTGGCTTCAAACAATACATCCCAAGCAAGCGTGCCCGGTATGGGGTCAAATTGTATAAGCTCTGTGAAAGGGCCACAGGCTATACCCACAAATTTCGTGTCTATGAGGGAAAAGATCAGACCCTGGAGCCGGTCGGTTGCCCTGACTACCTGGGGAGCAGTGGGAAGACAGTCTGGGACTTGGTGTCACCCTTATTCGGCAAGGGGTACCATCTTTATGTGGACAATTTTTACACAAGTGTGGCCCTCTTTAGGCATTTGTTTCTAGAACGGATTTGCGCCTGTGGCACTGCGCGAACTAGTCGCGTGGACTTCCCCCAACGGCTTGTAACCACCCGTCTTGCAAGGGGGGAGAGGGCTGCCTTGTGTAACGAAGAACTGCTCGCGGTGAAATGGAGAGACAAGCGTGACGTTTACATGCTCTCCTCCATTCACGCAGACACGACAATCCAAATTGAGCGAGCAACCCGTGTCATTGAAAAGCCCCTCTGTGTCCACGACTATAATGCGCTCATGGGAGGGGTGGACTTCAATGACCAGATGTTGTCTCCGTATTTAGTTTCCCGCAGAACCAGACGCTGGTATAAGAAGGTGTCTGTATATTTAATTCAATTGGCGCTGTACAATAGTTTTGTTCTCTACAGTAAGGCTGGGAGAACACGATCTTTCCTCAAATTCCAGGAAGAGATCATCGAGAACCTCCTTTACCCAGGAGGTTCCGTGGCCCCATCCCCCAGTGTAGTTAGCCGTCTACACGAGCGACATTTCCCCAGTGTCGTTCCTGGTACCTCAACCCAACCGTCACCCCGAAAAAGATGTCGTGTCTGTAGCAGGAGTGGAATAAGGCGTGACACCCGCTATTTCTGTCCTGACTGTGCTGACCACCCTGCCCTATGCTATGGAGAGTGTTTCCGGAAGTACCACACACAGGTACACCTAGCATAGGGATTGCATCTCACAGGACAGGCACACAGGGCTATTAGGGCCCTTTTACTCTCAGCTGCTGCAAACCTCTCCTTTCACCTGGGATAAAGTGCATAACGTACTTCGCCACATCTTTGGGCGATTTGCGCTTTGCACATTGTCCCATGGGGAAGGAGAGGTTTGTTCTATAAAGGTAAAAAAAACTAAACAAAAAAAAAATTACCGGTAAGTAAAAAAGTTAAAAAAGTTTAAAAAAGTTAATATGTTCTGTTCTAAAGTTAATAAAGTTATTGCTTTGCGGCCTGGTTTTTTCTTTTTTGTTTTGTTTTTTTTACCTTCCAGGTGGACCAACCGATCGACCAGCTGCAGCACTGATGTGCATTCGGACAGAAGCATTGCGCTGCTGTCAGATTACACGCAAGTCGGTGTATGCGGCGCTGCAAGACGAGATTTCTCCTCTGCAGTAAAAGATATGTTTGCCGAGGCATATGAGCTGAGGAGGTGGCGGTGTTCATATACTTTGGCAAACACTTTGTATATATAAAAAAAAAAATCCCGGCAATGATTTATTCATCCACATCGATTGATGTGAATGGAGAAATCTGGTTTGCCAGGGCATACGAGCTGAAGTGGGTATGGATGTTGGGCGGAGCTCCTATGTCCTGGCAGACGCCTTTCCCCTCCTTTTTCTTTTTTTGGCAGAGATTTTTTCATCCACATTGATCGATGCGAATGAAGAAATCTGTGCCGTTCATTTTTTTCTTTCAGCCCAGAGGCTGAACGGAAAAAAAAAATCTCATTACCCGTATGCTCAATATAAGGAGAATAGCAGAAACTCCTAATGCTGGGCATACATGTAATGATTGCGGAGACCCTCAAATGCCAGGGCAGTACAAACACCCCACAAATAACACCATTTTGGAAAGAAGACACCCCAAGGTATTCGCTGAGGGGCATATTGAGTCCATGAAAGATTGAAATTTTTGTCCCAAGTTAGCGGAAAGGGAGACTTTGTGAGAACAAAATCCAAAAAATCAATTTCCGCTAACTTGTGCCAAAATTTTTTTTTTTCAATGAACTCGCCATGCCCCTCATTGAATACCTTGGGGTGTCTTCTTTCCAAAATGGGGTCACATGTGGGGTATTTATACTGCCCTGGCATTTTAGGGGCCCCAAAGCGTGAGAAGAAGTCTGGTATCCAAATGTCTAAAAATGCCCTCCTAAAAGGAATTTGGGCCCCTTTGCCCACCTAGGCTGCAAAAAAGTGTCACACATGTGGTATCTCCGTATTCAGCAGAAGTTGGGGAATATGTTTTGGGGTGTCATTTTACATATACCCATGCTGGGTGAGATAAATATCTTGGTCAAATGACAACTTTGTATAAAAAAAATGGGAAAAGTTGTCTTTTGCCAAGATATTTCTCTCACCCAGCATGGGTATATGTAAAATGACACCCCAAAACACATTCCCCACCTTCTCCTGAGTACGGAGATACCAGATGTGTGACACTTTTTTGCAGCCTAGGTGGGCAAAGGGGCCCACATTCCAAAGAGCACCTTTCAGATTTCACAGGTCATTTACCTACTTACCAGACATTAGGGCCCCTGGAAAATGCCAGGGCAGTATAACTACCCCACAAGTGACCCCATTTTGGAAAGAAGACACCCCAAGGTATTCCGTGAGGGGCATGGCAAGTTCCTAGAATTTTTTATTTTTTGTCACAAGTTAGTGGAAAATGATGATTTTTTTTTTTTTTTTTTTTTTTCATACAAAGTCTCCTATTCCACTAACTTGTGACAAAAAAAAAAAATTTCCATGAACTCACTATGCCCATCAGCGAATACCTTGGGGTCTCTTCTTTCCAAAATGGGGTCACTTGTGGGGTAGTTATACTGCCCTGGCATTCTAGGGGCCCAAATGTGTGGTAAGGAGTTTGAAATCAAATTCTGTAAAAAATGACCTGTGAAATCCGAAAGGTGCTCTTTGGAATATGGGCCCCTTTGCCCACCTAGGCTGCAAAAAAGTGTCACACATCTGGTATCTCCGTACTCAGGAGAAGGTGGGGAATGTGTTTTGGGGTGTCATTTTATATATACCCATGCTGGGTGAGAGAAATATCTTGGCAAAATACAACTTTTCCCATTTTTTTATACAAAGTTGTCATTTGACCAAGATATTTATCTCACCCAGCATGGGTATATGTAAAAAGACACCCCAAAACACATTCCTCAACTTCTCCTGAGTACGGGGATACCAGATGTGTGACACTTTTTTGCAGCCTAGGTGGGCAAAGGGGCCCATATTCCAAAGAGCACCTTTCGGATTTCACAGGTCATTTTTTACTGAATTTGATTTCAAACTCCTTACCACACATTTGGGCCCCTAGAATGCCAGGGCAGTATAACTACCCCACAAGTGACCCCATTTTGGAAAGAAGAGACCCCAAGGTATTCGCTGATGGGCATAGTGAGTTCATGGAAGTTTTTATTTTTTGTCACAAGTTAGTGGAATATGAGACTTTGTATGAAAAAAAAAAAAAAAAAAATCATCATTTTCCACTAACTTGTGACAAAAAATAAAAAATTCTAGGAACTCGCCATGCCCCTCACGGAATACCTTGGGATGTCTTCTTTCCAAAATGGGGTCACTTGTGGGGTAGTTATACTGCCCTGGCATTCTAGGGGCCCAAATGTGTGGTAAGGAGTTTGAAATCAAATTCTGTAAAAAATGACGAGTGAAATCCGAAAGGTGCTCTTTGGAATATGGGCCCCTTTGCCCACCTAGGCTGCAAAAAAGTGTCACACATCTGGTATCTCCGTACTCAGGAGAAGGTGGGGAATGTGTTTTGGGGTGTCATTTTATATATACCCATGCTGGGTGAGAGAAATATCTTGGCAAAAGACAACTTTTCCCATTTTTTTATACAAAGTTGTCATTTGACCAAGATATTTATCTCACCCAGCATGGGTATATGTAAAAAGACACCCCAAAACACATTCCTCAACTTCTCCTGAGTACGGGGATACCAGATGTGTGACACTTTTTTGCAGCCTAGGTGGGCAAAGGGGCCCATATTCCAAAGAGCACCTTTCGGATTTCACAGGTCATTTTTTACTGAATTTGATTTCAAACTCCTTACCACACATTTGGGCCCCTAGAATGCCAGGGCAGTATAACTACCCCACAAGTGACCCCATTTTGGAAAGAAGAGACCCCAAGGTATTCGCTGATGGGCATAGTGAGTTCATAGAACTTTTTATTTTTTGTCACAAGTTAGTGGAATATGAGACTTTGTAAGAAAAAAAAAAAAAAAAAAAATCATCATTTTCCGCTAACTTGTGACAAAAAATAAAAAGTTCTATGAACTCACTATGCCCATCAGCGAATACCTTAGGGTGTGTACTTTCAGAAATGGGGTCATTTGTGGGGTGTTTGTACTGTCTGGGCATTGTAGAACCGCAGGAAACATGACAGGTGCTCAGAAAGTCAGAGCTGCTTCAAAAAGCGGAAATTCACATTTTTGTACCATAGTTTGTAAACGCTATAACTTTTACCCAAACCATTTTTTTTTTACCCAAACATTTTTTTTTTATCAAAGACATGTAGAACTATAAATTTAGAGCAAAATTTCTATATGGATGTCGTTTTTTTTGCAAAATTTTACAACTGAAAGTGAAAAATGTCATTTTTTTTGCAAAAAAATCGTTAAATTTCGATTAATAACAAAAAAAGTAAAAATGTCAGCAGCAATGAAATACCACCAAATGAAAGCTCTATTAGTGAGAAGAAAAGGAGGTAAAATTCATTTGGGTGGTAAGTTGCATGACCGAGCAATAAACGGTGAAAGTAGTGTAGGTCAGAAGTGTAAAAAGTGGCCTGGTCTTTCAGGGTGTTTAAGCACTGGGGGCTGAGGTGGTTAATTGGGATACCCCCTACATTACTTATCTTGGAGTTAAGATTGGGCCAGACCCTACTTCATTATTCCATCTGAATTATACCCCTCTCTTGAAGTCAATAACTGACCAATTGTTGGTGTTAAAGAACCCCTCGCTTTCGTGGTTTGGCAGAAAAAATATAGTCACCTCCCTTGTCCTACCCAGATTGACCTACCTACAACAGGTTTTACCTATTCCAAATCTGAAGACATACTATGTCAAAATTAAACGTGAAATCAGCACATTTGTTTGGGACGGGAAGAGGGCTCGACTCGCTCGCTCTGTTCTCTGCAGACCAAAGGCTAAAGGAAGGATAGGTTTACCGGACCCTGAGCTTTATGGGAAAGCTGTATTACTATCAAGGGTAGTGGACTGGCTGACGGGTCCTATAAAAAGCCTTGGGTCTTCATGGAGCAGAGTGATCTGGGCTCGTGCCTCTCGGGTCTCTTAGTAGGAAAGGGAAAGTTTCCTGCCCAAGATAAACATCTCAACCCAATTGTAAAGTCGACACTGTCGACATGGAATTGGCTTCAATCTTCGCAATATGCGATACCCCTTCTGTCACCTCTACTTCAGATAAAAGAGATCATGGCACATGCTTCTCCTGACTTAAGAGACTGTCTACCCTTCTCAGTTAGGAACTCCACAATCCAGGTTCTCTCCCTATATGACGAGGAAGGCACAGTATTAAGCAACAGAGAGATTTTACATATTTTTCCAGACTGTAAACCCTTCCCACACCTGCTTTCTTTTATTCGCTCCTTCATTACTAAAAATATACCTATGGAAGCTCTCTTACGTCCATTAACTTGGTTTGAAAGCCTACTTGTGGACCACTCTAGACACACCAAACTGATATCCCGACTCTATAAAAAACTAAATACACCAATGACTATGGCCAAACCGGCTTTTATAGGTCACTGGGAGAAAGATTTGGGAGTTGTATTCTCCCAGGACGAGGTCTCACAACTCTTATTGCTACCCCATAGATCATCCAGATGTGTCCGAACCCAGGAAAACGGTTATAAGGTCTTAACTCGATGGTATAGGTCCCCTGACATCACTTGTATGTACAGTTTGAATGGGTCGGACGCATGTTGGAGATGTAGGGAACAAAGGGGCTCCTTTTATCATATCTGGTGGTTATGCCCAATTATTCAGAAGTGGTGGACCGAAATCTTTAACATAGCCAATAAAATCTGTAAAACGGAGATTCCATTGTCTCCCCAATTGGCATTATTGGGATCCAATCCTTCCACCTCTAGAGGGACTCCTACTCGCCTTTTCTACTGTATGCTAAGTGCAGCTCGCCTCCTTATCCCGAAATTCTTGCTATCACCTGATGTCCCTTCCATATCACAATGGACAGAGAAATTGGATCAGATATACAGATTTGAGGATATCTCGGCCTGGGAAAATCGCAGGTTTAATCCCTTTAGATCTACTTGGAGCGCCTGGACCAATTATAGAAACTTTGCCTAAACTCCTTATTATGATTGCTTTTCCTATGACACTATTTGCACTTAAGGTTATAGGGCAAATCATCTTTATTTGGATACTTGTATGTAAAATGACTGAAGGATAAATACTCAATGTAAGGTTCATTGTCTCTCGGTATTCATACATTGTAATGCAATATATTTATCTATTTCCTGTCATCCAACCTGTTATTTTTATAACATGTACTTCATATGTATGTCCTACATTTTTCAATAAAAAAAATAAAAAAAACAAAAGCATAAAGGGCAAGGACCAGTACTAAGTGGCAACGTACTTAGACCCCCAGTACAAACACAAAATGGCGGACATGTTACCAGCATCACAGAGGGCTGTCAGAATGCAGCATTTCCAGGCCTTTCAGCGGGAGATGCTGCATTTTGCTGTTGCGGGCGCTGGCTGAGGAATTTCCACCCACAGAGAAACAGTTGCTAGTACCAATCCTACAGCGCATGTAAGAAGAGGGTGGTTTGAAGATGTGTTGGTCACTTCGGATTTGAGATCATTCTTGCAGCCAACCCATCGTCAGTCGCCCTCTGGATCCAGCGTCAGGGAACGTCTAGACCGACAGGTGTCTTACTACATCGGGTTAACGGCCGATGTGGATGCTCTGAGAAGCGAGGAACCCCTAGACTACTGGGTGTGCAGGCTTGACCTGTGGCCAGAGCTGGCACAATCTGCCATGGAACTCTTGGCTTTCCCCTCGTCGAGTGTCCTGTCCGAAAGGACGTTCAGCACAGCAGGGGAAATCGTGACCGATAAGCGCACTCGCCTAGCTCACGAAAGTGAATGAGGCATGGATCTCGGAGGAATTCAACACCTGTGACGACCACGTTTAATTGAATTTCCTTATGACAGCCCACAAATATCCGCCTCCACCCAGAACAAATAATGGTCCCTGTCTTAGGTAAATACAGCGGCATAAAAAGCCTTTTCTGTCCGGTGAATGCCTAATGTTTGGGACCTCCGAGGAATTCAACATCTGTGACGACCACTTGTTATCAAATTTCAACAACTATCATTTGGGGATTTTTCAAGAGGGGGGATTTTGTTAGCCATGTTTTTAATCAAATTTTATATTTTTTGTTTTTTTAAACATATGTATTTGACATCTATTTCTACTGGCCTGCAGTAAAATTTATATCTAATGACGTCTAATATACCTCCAGCCACATAATTGCTTGTTCTTTTCTGTTCGGTGAATGCCTAATGTTTGGGGCCTGTACTATACTGGCCTGCAGTAACATTGATATTGAATGGACATCTAATATACCTCAAGCCACATAATCACTTGATCATTTATGTTGACTGCATAATTTTTTGGGCCTGTAATCTAACTGGCCAACAGTAAAATTGTTATACGGTGACCGCTTAATGTACCTCCAGCCACATTATCAATTGTTCTTTTCTGTCCGGTGAATGCCTAATGTTTGGGGCCTGTACTACACTGGCCTGCAGTAAAGATGATATTGAATGACCTTCTAATATACTGCACTTTCAGCCACATAATTACTTGTTTTTTTCTGTCCGGTGAATGCCTAATGTTTGGAACCTCAGAGGAATTCAACACCTGTTGACGACGACCACGTGTTATCGAATTTCAACTTTTATCATTTAGGGTTTATTCAAGAGGGGGATTTCGTTAGCGATGTTTTAATCCAATTTTATATTTTTTGTTCTTTTAAACATACAGTATGTATTTGACATCTATTTGTACTGGCCTGCAGTAAAATTGATATCTAATGACCGTCTAATATACCTCCAGCCACATAATCACCAGGGCCGGTGCAAGGATTTTTGCCGCCCTAGGCAAGATAAAAATTGCCGCCCCCCCCCTTATCAGATGATCTGCCCATATCATGACATCACATATGTTCCACCCCTTTCTCAGCTTTTA
Source organism: Bufo bufo (assembly GCF_905171765.1). Classification (NCBI taxonomy): domain Eukaryota; kingdom Metazoa; phylum Chordata; class Amphibia; order Anura; family Bufonidae; genus Bufo; species Bufo bufo. The sequence goes on from NC_053394.1 coordinate 350,990,390, forward strand.
AATTAAAAGAACTGCTATGTTTCCCTTACGGTTAATCCAGCTTCTCTTTTTAATTCAGCTGTCTCTTTTTGCGGGCCTGATCCGGAAGTGCGGACCCGGATTCGCAATTCGGATCCTGAAAAAAATGGGGGGGGACTCCCTTTTCACTCTCCCCCCCCCCTTGTCACTCTCTTCTTCTCCCCCCCTCCCTCCCTTGTCACTCCCCCCCCTCCCTTGTCACTCTCCCCCTTTCTCCCTTGTCACTCTCTTCTCCCCCTCCCTCCCTTGTCACTCTCTTCTCCCCCCTCCCTCCCTTGTCACTCTCCCCCCCTCCCTTGTCACTCTCCCCCCTTCTCCCTTGTCACTCTCTTCTCCCCCTCCCTCCCTTGTCACTCTCTTCTTCCCCCCTCCCTTGTCATGCTCCCCCTCCCTTGTCACTCTCTTCTTCCCCCCTCCCTTGTCACTCTCCCCCCTCCCTCCCTTGTCACTCTCCCCCCTCCCTCCCTTGTCACTCTCCCCCTCCCTTGTCACTCTCCCCCTCCCTTGTCACTCTCTTCTCCCCCCCTCCCTCCCTTGTCACTCTCTTCTCCCCCCCTCCCTTGTTACTCTCCCCCCTCCCTTGTCACTCTCCCCCCCTCCCTTGTCACTCTCTTCTCCCCCCCTCCCTCCCTTGTCACTCTCCCCCCTCCCTTGTCACTCTCATTCTACCCCCCTCCCTTGTCACTCTCATTCTACCCCCCCTCCCTTGTCACTCTCATTCTACCCCCCCCCTTGTCACTCTCATTCCCAGATAGCAAGGATAACTTGCCACAAACTTGTGGCAGGGTTAAATTGTAAGTCTTGTTAACTTGCTGCACACATTATCTGGCAAGTTGTACACTTGCAGAGAACTTGCAGCACAAGTTTTTGGGGACTGTACTTCCGTGGCCTAAAATAAAAATTTTCTAGGCTCCAGCAGGCCACATTTTTGACAGTTTCCCTTTAAGACGCATAAAAATGGCCCCGATTACAATACATATTTTTGGTGGGAATTTTTGCCATTGATCCCCCTCTGGTATGTCACTGTCCATGTTGTGAGACGATTTGTGCACTTTCTTGTAAGTATTTGGTGGATGTAATAATGACCTGAAGGTTTTTAAGGTTCGCCTGCCATTAAAGTGAATGGGGACGGCCGCGAAGTTGCGGTTCGCGAACATTTGCTCGAGTTCGCCAATTGTCCCTGCCGATGTTTGTGCATCGCTAGTCCACACCTTCTGTATGTGCATCATGTGTCAAAATATACAATATTTGAAGACCGTACGTACAGTACAGACCAAAAGTTTGGACACACCTTCTCATTCAAAGAGTTTTCTTTATTTTCATGACTATGAAGGCATCAAAACTATGAATTAACACATGTGGAATTATATACATAACAAACAAGTGTGAAACAACTGAAAATATGTCATATTCTAGGTTCTTCAAAGTTGCCACCTTTTGCTTTGATTACTGCTTTGCACACTCTTGGCATTCTCTTGATGAGCTTCAAGAGGTAGTCCCCTGAAATGGTTTTCACTTCATATAGGTGTGCGCTGTCAGGTTTAATAAGTGGGATTTCTTAACTTATAAATGGAGTTGGGACCATCAGTTACGTTGAGGAGAAGTCAGGTGGATACACAGCTGATAGTCCTACTGAATAGACTGTTTGTAATGACCGGCGTCACACACAGGGAGGGAAAAGGGAAAGCCCTGCCCAAGGGAGAGGGAAAGGTGGTGACCCCTAACTCACCTTGCGGCTGGCACCTGACTGCCCTGACGTCCCTAGACGGGTTCCTCACCCGTGCGGCGATCACATGCCTAAACCCTGGCTTTCCCTAGAATGAGCCCTAGATAGTGAACGGGCCGGTGGGATCGCTAGTCCGCACCACTGTCACTAAGAGGGAAACACCAGGGAGAGGACAGACAAAACAGACAAACACATACACCCAGGTGGGCGATCACAATAGACCACAAAAGGTCCAACAGGGATCCGGAGGGTAGCGTTCTGGACCAACTACCAGAGAACGCAGCAACACAGCTCCAGAGGGTCAGAATAGATGTCCAGGCAGGAAGCTCTATATCTGGCACCCAGAGAAGTGGGAGAGGGGAATATAAGGAGGTTGGGAGTGCTGGACAAGGAACAGCTGAGGAGAAGGAGCTACGGATCCCTGAGTGAGCCAAAAGGGTTTGCAAAGCAAACCCAGAAAGCTACCATAAGGAAACAGCCCTATCTTACATAGAGCGTGCAGCCAACCGCTGCGACTTCCTGTCCCCGGGTATAACGGAGTCAGGCGTGGTTCTTGACACCCTCGTGACAGTACCCCCCTCTCTATGAGGGGCCTCCGGACACTCAGGACCAGGTCTCTCAGGATGAGATGCATGAAAAACCCGAACTAGCCTGTCGGCGTTTACCTCAGACGCAGAAACCCACATTCTTTCCTCGGGACCGTAACCTCTCCAATGCACCAGATATTGAAGAGAGCGGCGGACCCGACGAGAATTAACAATTTTGGATATCTAAAATTCTAGATTACCATCCACGACAACAGGAGGGGGTGGCAGCGGTGACGGTTCTAGAGGTGGAACATATTTTTTGAGTAACGACTTATGAAAAACATTATGGATTTTAAAAGTCTGAGGTAACTCCAGGCAAAAAGCCACGGGGTTGATGATGGCTACTATTTTGTAAGGGCCAATAAACCTAGGACCCAGTTTCCAAGATGGAAACTTCAATTTAATATTCCTAGTAGACAACCACACATAGTCATTCACTCCTAGGTCCGGACCTGGCGACCGTCTCTTATCAGCCATGCATTTGTATTTACCTCCCATATTTTTCAAGTTAGCTTGCACCTTCTGCCATACCGATGAAAGAGATGACGAAAACCGTTCCTCTTCGGGAACCCCAGAAGACCCCCCCTCTTTGAAAGTACAGAATTGGGGATGAAAACCATATGCACCAAGAAATGGTGACTTGACAGTGGATTCCTGATAACGATTATTTATGGCAAACTCAGCTAACGGTAAATATGATGACCACAACTCTTGGTTTTCAGACACAAAACATCTTAGATATGTCTCCAGGTTTTGGTTGGTACGCTCCGTCTGTCCATTTGACTGAGGATGGAAAGCTGAGGAAAAGGATAAGTGTACCCCCAAACGGGAACAAAAAGCTTTCCAAAATTTAGAAATAAACTGGGTACCCCGATCCGAAACAACATCGGAGGGGACCCCGTGAAGCTTCACGATTTCACTGACGAATACCTGAGCAAGAGTCTTAGCATTAGGTAGTGCGGGTAACGCAAATGAAGTGTACCATTTTGCTAAACCTGTCCACTACTACCAAAATAACTGTTTTACCCGCAGACAAAGGTAAGTCAGTGATAAAATCCATTGACAGATGTGTCCATGGTCTATTGGGAATGACGAGTGGTAATAGAGACCCTGCAGGACGTGTATGTGAAACTTTTGCGCGCGCACAGGTAGAACAAGAAGATACAAAATCCAATACATCCTGACACAACCTTGGCCACCAAAAACGACGAGACAATAGCTCCAAGGTTGCTTTACTACCGGGGTGCCCAGCAAGTGCCGAATTATGATGTTCCTTTAATAATTCGAAACGTAGGTTCAACGGTACAAACAATTTCTCTGAGGGGCAAGAGACCGGGGCGTCCCCCTGGGCCTCTAACACCTTCCCCTCCAGAACAGAGTGTACAGCAGAAACAACCACTCCTCTTTGAAGAATGGGTACCGGATCACTCACATTACCCCCTCCAGGGAAACAACGAGATAGTGCATCAGCCTTGGTATTCTTTGCCCCAGGACAATAGGTAATCACAAAGTTTAACCTGGTAAAAAATAGCGACCACCTAGCCTGTCTAGGGGTGAGACACTTAGCTGATTCGAGGTACAGAAGTTTTTTGTGGTCCGTAATCACAGTGACGGGGTGGACTGCCCCCTCTAAAAAGTGACGCCACTCCTCAAACGCAAGTTTAATAGCTAATAGTTCCCTATTGCCAATATCGTAGTTCTTTTCTGCTGCAGATAGTTTTTTAGAAAAGAAAGCACAAGGACGCCATTTGCCAGGAGACGGACCCTGAGACAGCACCGCCCCCACTCCCACCTCTGACGCATTGACTTTAACAATAAAAGGCTGAGAGACATCAGGTTGGACTAGTACAGGTGCTGAGGTAAACCTCTTTTTTAGAGAGGAAAAAGCAACTTTAGCGGCGTCAGACCATTTAGAAAAATCAGTCCCCTTCCTAGTCATGTCAGTAAGGGGTTTTACAATAAGTGAATAATTTTTAATGAATTTCCTATAGAAATTCGCGAAGCCCAAGAACCGTTGTAGTGCTTTGAGGTTCTCAGGAAGATCCCAATCTAAAATTGCCTGGACCTTCCTAGGATCCATACGGAAACCTGACGCAGATAAAAAATAACCTAGGAATTGTATCTCCTGAACGGTGAAGACACATTTTTCAATTTTAGCATATAATTTATTCGTCCGTCGGACCTGCAGTACTTGTCTGACATGCACCTCATGTGTTCTCAGATCAGACGAATAAATTAAAATATCATCTAGGTATATTACCACAAACTTGCCGATTAGATGACTAAAAATGTCATTAACGAAATGTTGAAAGACGGCAGGAGCATTGGTCAGACCGAAAGGCATAACTAGATTTTCATAATGCCCCTCAGGGGTGTTAAAAGCTGTCTTCCACTCATCCCCCTCCTTAATACGAATCAGATTGTAGGCCCCCCTAAGATCAAGTTTGGAGAACCACCTAGCACCCGCAATCTGGTTAAACAGGTCAGGAATGAGAGGAAGAGGGTATGGGTCTCGGATGGTTATCCGATTTAATTCGCGAAAATCTAGGCAAGGACGCAGGCACCCATCTTTCTTTTTAACGAAGAAAAACCCTGCAGCCACGGGTGAAGAAGAGGGTCTGATGTGTCCTTTAGCCAAGCTCTCGGAGATATAATCCTTCATGGCTTGTCTCTCTGGACCCGAAAGATTATATAACCTGGTCTTGGGTAATTTTGCGCCGGGAATAAGTTTAACCGGGCAATCATAAGGACGATGAGGTGGTAACTTCTGACAACCCTTTTCAGAAAAAACATCCTCAAAATCCGAAATAAATGTAGGTAGGGTAGTTATGGAGGCGACTAAGCAATTGCTATTTAAGCAATTTTCTCTGCACTGCTCACTCCACTCCAATATCTCCCTGGCCTGCCAATCCACCACTGGATTGTGCGCTACCAACCAGGGAAGACCCAGCACTACCGGAGTGGGAAGCCCCTCCAGAACATAACATGAAAGCATCTCGTTATGGTGGTCCCCTACCCAAAGGTGTAAATTATGAACAATGTGGGTGAGGTTTCTCTGAGACAGAGGAGCAGAATCAATAGCGAATATGGGAATAGGTCTCTGTAGCGTACAGAGAGACAAATCCATAGTGCGGGCAAAATGGGCATCTATCAAATTTACCCCTGCTCCACTGTCTAGAAAGAAATAAATAGTCTCTGTCTTATCACCAAAAACAATAACCGCTGGCAACACAAATTGCGATGTACGTATGGAGGAAACGTATACCCCCCGGCTGATATCCTCCACACAGCCTGGGGTTAGTAGTTTTCCGACGGTCTTTTGTTTCTGAGGAAAGAAGGACAGACATTAATGAAATGACCCCTCTCCCCACAAAAAAAACAAACCCCACGCCTACGGCGAGCCTCAGGAGGACGGACCTGACGAGTAGTACAGACTAACTGCTGCTTGGGAGGGGTTACCAATTGCTCCGGTTTTTTCAACCTGTCCCTAAGGCGTCTATCTATTCGGATAGAAAGGGACATAACCTTATCAAGGGAAAAGGGGGTCTTATATAATGCAAGCACATCCTTAACCCTTTCGGATAACCCAGAGCAGAACTGACTCCTGAGAGCCGGGTCGTTCCATTGGGTATCCGTAGCCCACCTACGGAATTCAGAGCAATACTCCTCTACCGGCCGCTCTCCTTGTAAGAGTCTCCGTAATCTTGATTCAGCCAGTGCGACTCGGTCAGGGTCGTCATATATGAGACCCAAGGCCCCGAAAAACTCATCCACTGACCGAAGAGCCTGGGAATCAGTAGGTAAAGAGAACGCCCAGGACTGCGGGTCCCCCTGCAGCAGGGAAATAACAACCCCCACCCGCTGTTCTTCATTACCAGAGGAGTAAGGGCGCAGTTTAAAATATAATTTACAGGCCTCACGGAATGTCAAAAACTTGTCCCTTCCCCCAGAAAATCTGTCAGGGAGAGGGACCTTGGGTTCCGCAACAACCTGGTTACCAGTAGCAACCGCTGGGCTTGCGGTCAGTTGTAATTGCTGCTGTTGCTGGATGACCGACGCCTTCAATCCTGCCACCTCCAAAGACAGGCCATGAAATTGTTTGGACAGAGCAGCAATTTGATCCATACTGGATTCTAAGTAGGTAAAAAAAAAAAAAAATTTTTTTTTTTACCTACACAAAATAAGGGCCAGATATAATGTAATGACCGGCGTCACACACAGGAAGGGAAAAGGGAAAGCCCTGCCCAAGGGAGAGGGAAAGGTGGTGACCCCTAACTCACCTTGCGGCTGGCACCTGACTGCTCTGACGTCCCTAGACGGGTTCCTCACCCGTGCGGCGATCACGTGCCTAAACCCTGGCTTTCTCTAGAATGAGCCCTAGATAGTGAACGGGCCGGTGGGATCGCTAGTCCGCACCACTGTCACTAAGAGGGAAACACCAGGGAGAGGACAGACAAAACAGACAAACACATACACCCAGGTGGGCGATCACAATAGATCACAAAGGTCCAACAGGGATCCGGAGGGTAGCGTTCTGGACCAACTACCAGAGAACGCAGCAACGCAGCAACACAGCTCCAGAGGGTCAGAATAGATGTCCAGGCAGGAAGCTCTATATCTGGCAACCAGAGAAGTGTGAGAGGGGAATATAAGGAGGTCTGGGAGTGCTGGACAAGGAACAGCTGAGGAGAAGGAGCTACGGATCCCTGAGTGAGCCAAAAGGGTTTGCAAAGCAAACCCAGAAAGCTATCATAAGGAAACAGCCCTATCTTACATAGATCGTGCAGCCAACCGCTGCGACTTCCTGACCCCGGGTATAACGGAGTCAGGCGTGGTTCTTGACACCCTCGTGACACTGTTAGAATTTGTATTATGGCAAGAAAAAAGCAGCTAAGTAAAGAAAAACGAGTGGCCATCATTACTTTAAGAGATGAAGGTCAGTCAGTCAGCCGAAAAATTGGGAAAACTTTGAAAGTAAGGGCTATTTGACCATGAAGGAGAGTGATGGGGTGCTGCGCCAGATGACCTGGCCTCCACAGTCACCGGACCTGAACCCAATCGAGATGGTTTGGGGTGAGCTAGACCGCAGAGTGAAGGCAAAACGGCCAACAAGTGCTAAGCATCTCTGGGAACTCCTTCAAGACTGTTGGGAGACCATTTCAGGGAACTACCTCTTGAAGCTCATCAAGAGAATGCCAAGAGTGTGCAAAGCAGTAATCAAAGCAAAAGGTGGCTACTTTGAAGAACCTAGAATATGACATATTTTCAGTTGTTTCACACTTGTTTGTTATGTATATAATTCCATATGTGTTAATTCATAGTTTTGATGCTTTCATAGTCATGAAAATAAAGAAAACTCTTTGAATGAGAAGATGTGTCCAAACTTTTGGTCTGTACTGTACATGTCTGTGTAACATGTGCCTAATATGCGAGTCTTTGTGTGAACCATATGTCCAATATGGTGATCATGGTGACATCATCACGCTCAGCGCAGGTCCTTCGGCAGGTTTTCTCCACTCAAGAGAGGAGTGGACTGCTTCTCCGAAAGCAAGTGGATGAGGTGATTTTTTTTTTTTAACCCAAAAGGCCATATTGCACTAGTTTGTTAACGTTTTTAACAACTGTTAGACGGGTGCACTTCTGTCTAAGCAGCTGCTAAAAACGGTTCCATTGATTGATAGGCAGAATTCTTGACCATTCCTCTTTACAGAACTGTTTCAGTTCAGCAATATTCTTGGGATGTCTGGTGTGAATTGCTTTCTTGAGGTCATGCCACAGCATCTCAATCAGGTTGAGGTCATGACTCTGACTGGGCCACTCCAGAAGGCGTATTTTGTTCTGTTTAAGCCCATTCTGTTGTTGATTTACTTCTATGCTTTGGGTCGTTGTCCTGTTACAACACCCATCTTCTGTTGAGCTTCAGCTGGTGGACAGATGGCCTTAACTTCTCCTGCAAAATGTCTTGATAAACTTGGGAATTCATTTTTCCTTCGATGATAGCAATCCATCCAGGCCCTGACGCAGCAAAGCAGCCCCAAACCATGATGCCCCCACCACCATACTTCACAGTGGGGATGAGGTTTTGATGTTGGTGTTCTGTGCCTCTTTTTTTCCACACATAGTGTTGTGTGTTTCTTCCAAACAACTCAACTTTGGTTTCATCTGTCCACAGAATATTTTACCAGTACTGCTGTGGAACATCCAGGTGCTCATGTGCAAACTGTAAACGTGCAGCAATGTTTTTTTTGGACAGCAGTGGCTTCCTCTGTGGTATCCTCCCATGAAATCCATTCTTGTTTAGTGTTTTACGTATCATAGATTTGCTAACAGGGATGTTAGCATATGCCAGAGACTTTTGTAAGTCTTTAGCTAACACTCTAGGATTCTTCTTCACCTCATTGAGCAGTCTGCGCTGTGCTCTTGCAGTCATCTTTACAGGACGGCCACTCCTAGGGAGAGTAGCAGCAGTGCTGAACTTTCTCCATTTATAGACAATTTGTCTTACCATGGACTCATGAACAGCAAGACTTTTGGAGATACTTTTATAACCCTTTCCAGCTTTATTCAAGTCAACAATTCTTAATTGTAGTTCTTCTGAGAGCTCTTTTGTGAGAGGCATCATTCACATCAGGCAATGCTTCTTGTGAAAAGCAAACCCAGAACTGGTGTGTGTTTTTTATAGGGCAGGGCAACTGTAGCCAACACCTCGAATCTCATCTCATTGAGTGGACTCCAGTCCAATTAGTTTTTGGAGATGTCATTAGTCTAGGAGTTCACATACTTTTTCCACCTGCACTGTGAATGTTTACATGGTGTGTTTAATAAAAACATGGTAACATTTAATTCTTTGTGTGTTATTAGTTTAAGCAGACTGTGATTGTCTATTGTTTAAGATCAGATCACATTTTATGACCAATTTGTGGAGAAATCCATATCATTCCAAAGGGTTCACATACTTTTTCTTGCAACTGTATATATAATGTGTGAGTGACAGATATGTGGCATGTATATAATGTGTGAGTGGTGGGTATGTGGCATGTACAAACCGGATTCCAAAAAAATTGGGACACTATACAAATCGTGAATAAAAACTGAATGCAATGATGTGGAGGTGCCAACTTCTAATATTTTATTCAGAATAGAACATAAATCACGGAACAAAAGTTTAAACTGAGAAAATGTACCATTTTAAGGGAAAAATATGTTGAATCAGAATTTCATAGTGTCAACAAATCCCACAAAAGTTGGGACAAGGCCATTTTCACCACTGTGTGGCATCTCTCCTTCTTCTTACAACACTCAACAGACGTCTGGGAACCGAGGAGACCAGTTTCTCAAGTTTAGAAATAGGAATACTCTCCCATTCTTGTCTAATACAGGCCTCTAACTGTTCAATCGTCTTGGGCCTTCTTTGTTGCACCTTCCACTTTATGATGCGCCAAAATCCATGTACCAGTTTAGTAGCTCTTCTCTGAACTCTCTCCAAAGTATCAATATCCTTCTGGAGATATGGTCTCCAGTACTGAGCACAATACTCCAAATGAGGTCTTACTAGTGCTCTGTAGAGCGGCATGAGCACTTCCCTCTTTCTACTGGTAATTCCTCCCCCTATACACCCAAGCATTCTGCTAGCATTTCCTGCTGCTCTATGACATTGTCTGCCTACTTTTAAGTCTTCTGAAATAATGACCCCTAAATCCCTTTCCTCAGATACTGAGGTTAGGACTGTATCACTGATTTTATATTCTGCTCTTAGGTTTTTACGCCCCAGGTGCATTATTTTGTGTGGCATCTCCCCTTCTTCTTACAACACTCAACAGACGTCTGGGGACCGAGGAGACCAGTTTCTCAAGTTTAGAAATAGGAATGCTCTCCCATTCTTGTCTAATACAGGCCTCTAATTGTTCAATCGTCTTGTGCCTTCTTTGTTGCACCTTCCTCTTTATGATGCGCCAAATGTTCTCTATAGGTGAAAGATCTGGACTGCAGACTGGCCATTTCAGTACCCGGATCCTTCTCCTACGCAGCCATGATGTTGTGATTGATGCAGAATGTGGTCTGACATTATCTTGTTGAAAAATGCAGGGTCTTCCCTGAAAGAGATGACGTCTGGATGGGAGCATATGTTGTTCTAGAACATGAATATATTTTTCTGCATTGATGGTGCCTTTCCAGACATGCAAGCTGCCCATGCCACACATAGAAACATAGAAACATAGAATGTGTCGGCAGATAAGAACCATTTGGCCCATCTAGTCTGCCCAATATACTGAGTACTATGGATAGCCCCTGGCCCTATCTTATATGAAGGATGGCCTTATGCCTATCCCATGCATGCTTAAACTCCTTCACTGTATTTGCAGCTACCACTTCTGCAGGAAGGCTATTCCATGCATTCACTACTCTCTCAGTAAAGTAATACTTCTTGACATTACTTTTAAACCTTTGCCCCTCTAATTTAAAACTATGTCCTCTTGCAGCAGTTTTTCTTCTTTTAAATATTCTCTCCTCTTTTAGCTTGTTGATTCCCTTTATGTATTTAAAAGTTTCTATCATATCCCCTCTGTCTCGTCTTTCTTCCAAGCTATACATGTTAAGGTCCTTTAATCTTTCCTGGTAAGTTTTATCCTGCAATCCATGTACCAGTTTAGTAGCTCTTCTCTGAACTCTCTCCAAAGTATCAATATCCTTCTGGAGATATGGTCTCCAGTACTGAGCACAATACTCCAAATGAGGTCTCACTAGTGCTCTGTAGAACGGCATGAGCACATCCCTCTTTCTACTGGTAATTCCTCTCCCTATACACCCAAGCATTCTGCTAGCATTTCCTGCTGCTCTATGACATTGTCTGCCTACCTTTAAGTCTTCTTAAATAATGACCCCTAAATCCCTTTCCTCAGATACTGAGGTTAGGACTGTATCACTGATTTTATATTCTGCATTTGGGTTTTTACGCCACAGGTGCATTATTTTGAACTTATCCACATAAAATTTTAGTTGCCAGATTTTTGACCATTCCTCTAGTTTTCCTAAATCCTTTTCCATTTGGTGTATCCCTCCAGGAACATCAACCCTGTTACAAATCTTTGTGTCATCAGCAAAAAGACACACCTTACCATCGAGGCCTTCTGCAATTTCGCTGATAAAGATATTAAACAATATGGGTCCCAGAACAGATCCCTGAGGTACCACACTGGTAACAAAACCTTGGTCTCAATATACTCCATTGACTACAACCCTCTGTTGCCTGTCCCTCAGCCACTGCCTAATCCATTCAACAATATGGGAGTCCAGTCCCAAAGACTGCAATTTATTGATAAGCCTTCTGTGTGGGATAGTATCAAAAGCCTTACTGAAGTCTAGATAAGCGATGTCTACTGCACCTCTGCCATCTATTGTTTTAGTCACCCAATCAAAAAAATCAATAAGATTAGTTTGACATGATCTCCCTGCAGTAAACCCATGCTGTTTTTCATCTTTCAATCCATGGGATTTTAGATGTTCCACAATCCTCTCCTTAAGTATGGTTTCCATTAATTTCCCTACTATTGATGTTAGGCTTACTGGCCTATAGTTGCCCGATTCCTCCCTACTAACTTTCTTGTGAATCAGCACAACATTTGCTAATTTCCAATCTTCTGGGACTCCTCCTGTTGCCAGTGATTGGTTAAATAAATCTGTTAATGGTTTTGCTAGTTCACCGCTGAGCTCTTTTAATAGCTTTGGGTGTATCCCATCAGGCCCCTGTGACTTATTTGTATTGATTTTAGACAGCTGACTTAGGACCTCTTCCTCTGTAAAGACACATGCATCAAAAGATTCATTAGTCTTCTTTCCTAACTGAGGTCCATTTCCTTCATTTTCCTTCGTAATGACTGAACAGAAGTATTCATTGAGGCAGTCAGCTAGTTCTTTATCTTCTTCCATATACCTTCCTTCTTTTGTTTTTAATTTTGTAATTCCTTGTTTTAGTTTCCTTTTTTCATTTATGTATCTGAAGAATGCCTTATCGCCTTTTTTCCCTGACTGAGCTAATTTCTCTTCTGCCTGTGCTTTAGAAGCTCTTATAACTTGTTTGGCCTCTCTCTGCCTATTCTTGTAAATTAGCCTGTCATCCTCGTTTTTTTTTTTATAATTCCTAAATGCTATCTTTTTGTTTTTAATAATTTTGGCCACTTCTGCTGAGTACCACAGTGGTCTTTTCCTTTTTTTGCTTTTACTGACAAGCCTAATGCAATTTTCTGTTGCCTTCAATAGTGCCTCTTTTAAGTTGTTCCAATCTGATAGGGACTCGTATACCACTATTCTAATTTTAGAAAAGTCAGTTTTTCTAAAATCTAAAACTTTTGTTTTTGTGTGGTGTGGCTCAGTCACTGTGCTTATAGTAAACCACACTGACTGGTGATCACTAGATCCCAAGCTTTCCCCTACAGTAATATCATATACCAAATTCCCATTTGTGAATACTAAATCTAAAATGGCCTCCTTCCGGGTTGGCTCCTCAACTACTTGCTGTAGAGATAATCCCAGTAGGGAATTTAGAATATCTGTACTCCTGGCAGAACTAGCTATTTTGGTTTTCCAGTTTACATCAGGAAGATTGAAGTCTCCCATAATGATAACTTCCCCCTTCAATGTCATTTTAGCTATTTCCTCAACTAGTAGATCATCTAATTCTTTGACTTGGCTAGGTGGTCTATATATCACACCTACACGAGTTACCTTATGATTATCAAGCTGCAAGGTAACCCAAACTGACTCTAAATTGTTCTCACTAACTTGTATCAAATTAGATTTTATGCTGTTTTTCACATACAGGGCCACCCCTCCCCCCTTCTTGCCTTCTCTGTCTTTCCTGTATAGAGAGAACCCTGGTATTGATATATCCCAGTCTGTCAGGATTCGAACCGATGACCAGCCATGTCCCAGGCAGTAGCTCTAGCCACTAGACTACCAACCCTTCTGGACATTTCCTTCTACTGAACTCTTTGATCTACCTTGTTCCAGCCTTGCCTTGTTAATCTCTGTGATTCCTTGCACCTGCTACTTCCTCTTTATAAGCCCAGCCTCTTGCACCAGATCCCTGCTGGTTATTGTTCTTCTGGACTTGATCCTGCTGCATCTACTGCTGTTCCTCTGTTGCTACTGCTACCAACTTGACTGCTGCCGACCTTGGAATTGTCCCCGACTACTCTTCTGCTTGTCCCTACCAACTGAACTGCTTCCACCGTTCCCGATCCGGATTGTCTGACCACGCTCACTGCCGCCTGCCCTGACCCACCGCCTGCTAACCGATTACGCCTCTGCCTGACTTCCTGCAACTACAACCTGCCTGCGGTCCTTGCCACTGGGCTCCACCTCCAGCCAGCTGTCCTCTGACTCAGGTGAGCCTGTAGGATTGCAACACAGTCATTACTCCCCTTGAACCATGTCTCAGTAACAGCCACTACATCTACATTCTCAGATGCCATTATAGCCTCAAGTTCATTGATCTTATTCCATAAACTGCACTCATGCAACCCCATACCATCAGAGATGCAGGCTTCTGAACTGAGCGTTGATAACAACTTGGGTTGTCCTTGTCCTCTTTGGTCCGGATGACATGGCGTCCCAGATTTCCAAAAAGAACTTCGAATCGTGACTCGTCTGACCACAGAACAGTCTTCCATTTTGCCACACTCCATTTTAAATGATCCCTGGCCCAGTGAAAACGCCTGAGCTTGTGGATCTTGCTTAGAAATGGCTTCTTCTTTGCACTGTAGAGTTTCAGCTGGCAACGGCGGATGGCACGGTGGATTGTGTTCACTGACAATAGTTTCTGGAAGTATTCCTGAGCCCATTCTGTGATTTCCTTTACAGTAGCATTCCTGTTTGTGGTGCAGTGTCGTTTAAGGGCCCGGAGATCATGGGCATCCAGTATGGTTTTATGGCCTTGACCCTTACGCACAGAGATTGTTCCAGATTCTCTGAATCTTCGGATGATGTTATGCACAGTTGATGTTGATAGATGCAAAGTCTTTGCAATTTTTCGCTGGGTAACACCTTTCTGATATTGCTCCACTATCTTTCTGCGCAACATTGTGGGAATTGGTGATCCTCTACCCATCTTGGCTTCTGAGAGACACTGCCACTCTGAGAAGTTCTTTTTATACCCAATCATGTTGCCAATTGACCTAATTAGTGTTAATTGGTCTTCCAGCTCTTCATTATGCTCAAATTTACTTTTTCCAGCCTCTTATTGCTACTTGTCCCAACTTTTTTGGGATTTGTTGACACCGTGAAAATTGGAATCAACGTATTTTTCCTTTAACCACCTCAGCCCCCAGTGCTTAAACACCCTGAAAGACCAGGCCACTTTTTACACTTCTGACCTACACTACTTTCACCGTTTATTGCTCGGTCATGCAACTTACCACCCAAATGAATTTTACCTCCTTTTCTTCTCACTAATAGAGCTTTCATTTGGTGGTATTTCATTGCTGCTGACATTTTTACTTTTTTTGTTATTAATCGAAATTTAACGATTTTTTTGCAAAAAAATGTCATTTTTCACTTTCAGTTGTAAAATTTTGCAAAAAAAACGAGATCCATATATAAATTTTGCTCTAAATTTATTGTTCTACATGTCTTTGATAAAAAAAAAATGTTTGGGTAAAAAAAAATGGTTTGGGTAAAAGTTATAGCGTTTACAAACTATGGTACAAAAATGTGAATTTCCGCTTTTTGAAGCAGCTCTGACTTTCTGAGCACCTGTTATGTTTCCTGAGGTTCTACAATGCCCAGACAGTACAAACACCCCACAAATGACCCCATTTCGGAAAATACACACCCTAAGGTATTCGCTGATGGGCATAGTGAGTTCATAGAACTTTTTATTTTTTGTCACAAGTTAGCGGAAAATTATGATTTTTTTCTTTTATTTTTTTTTCTTACAAAGTCTCATATTCCACTAACTTGTGACAAAAAATAAAAAGTTCTATGAACTCACTATGCCCATCACGAAATACCTTGGGGTCTCTTCTTTCCAAAATGGGGTCACTTGTGGGGTAGTTATACTGCCCTGGCATTCTAGGGGCCCAAATGTGTGGTAAGGAGTTTGAAATCAAATTCTGTAAAAAATGACCAGTGAAATCCGAAAGGTGCTCTTTGGAATATGGGCCCCTTTGCCCACCTAGGCTGGTATCTCTGTATTCAGGAGAAGTTGAGGAATGTGTTTTGGGGTGTCTTTTTACATATACCCATGCTGGGTGAGATAAATATCTTGGTCAAATGCCAACTTTGTATAAAAAAAAATTTGAAAAGTTGTCTTTTGCCAAGATATTTCTCTCACCCAGCATGGGTATATGTAAAATGACACCCCAAAACACATTCCCCAACTTCTCCTGAGTACGGAGATACCAGATGTGTGACACTTTTTTGCAGCCTAGGTGGGCAAAGGGGCCCATATTCCAAAGAGCACCTTTCGGATTTCACTGGTCATTTTTTACAGAATTTGATTTCAAACTCCTTACCACACATTTGGGCCCCTAGAATGCCAGAGCAGTATAACTACCCCACAAGTGACCCCATTTTGGAAATAAGAGACCCCAAGGTATTCGCTGATGGGCATAGTGAGTTCATGGAAGTTTTTATTTTTTGTCACAAGTTAGTGGAATATGAGACTTTGTAGAAAAAAAAAAAAAAAAAAAAATCATCATTTTCCACTAACTTGTGACAAAAAATAAAAAATTCTAGGAACTCGCCATGCCCCTCACGGAATACCTTGGGGTGTCTTCTTTTCAAAATGGGGTCACTTGTGGGGTAGTTATACTGCCCTGGCATTCTAGGGGCCCTAATGTGTGTTAAGTAGGTAAATGACCTGTGAAATCCTAAAGGTGCTCTTTGGAATGTGGGCCCCTTTGCCCACCTAGGCTGCAAAAAAGTGTCACACATGTGGTATCGCCGTATTCAGGAGAAGTTGGGCAATGTGTTTTGGGGTGTCTTTTTACATATAGCCATGCTGGGTGAAAGAAATATCTCGGCAAAAGACAACTTTTCCCATTTTTTTATACAAAGTTGGCATTTGAACAAGATATTTATCTCACCCAGCATGGGTATATGTAAAATGACACCCCAAAACACATTCCCCAACTTCTCCTGAGTACGGTGATACCACATGTGTGACACTTTTTTGCAGCCTAGATGCGCAAAGGGGCCCACATTCATTTTATGAGGGCATTTTTAGACATTTGGATCCCAGACTTCTTCTCACGCTTTAGGACCCTTGAATGCCAGGGCGGTATAAATACCCCACATGTGACCCCATTTTGGAAATAAGACACCCCAAGGTATTCAATGAGGGGCATGGCGAGTTCATAGAATTTTTTTTTTTTGGCACAAGTTAGCAGAAATTGATATTTTTTTTTTTTTTCACAAAGTCTCCCTTTCCGCTAACTTGGGACAAAAATTTCAATCTTTCATGGACTCAATATGCCCCTCACGGAATACCTTGGGGTGTCTTCTTTCCGAAATGGGGTCACATGTGGGGTATTTATACTGCCCTGGCATTCTAGGGGCCCTAAAGCGTGAGAAGAAGTCTGGAATATAAATGTCTAAAAAATTTTACGCATTTGGATTCCGTGAGGAGTATGGGGAGTTCATGTGAGATTTTATTTTTTGACACAAGTTAGTGGAATATGAGACTTTGTAAGAAAAAAAAAAATAATTTCCGCTAACTTGGGCCAAAAAAATGTCTGAATGGAGCCTTACAGGGGGGTGATCAATGACAAGGGGGTGATCAGAGAGTCAATATGGGGTGATCACCCCCCTGTAAGGCTCCATTCAGATGTCCGTATGTGTTTTGCGGATCCGATCCATGTATCCGTGGATCCGTAAAAATCATACGGACATCTGAATGCAGCATGACAGGGGGGGTGATCAATGACAGGGGGGTGATCAGGGAGTCTATATGGGGTGATCACCCCCCCTGGAAGGCTCCAGGGAGACGCCTGTATGTGTTTTGCGGATCCGATCCA
This sequence comes from Bufo bufo, assembly GCF_905171765.1. Classification (NCBI taxonomy): domain Eukaryota; kingdom Metazoa; phylum Chordata; class Amphibia; order Anura; family Bufonidae; genus Bufo; species Bufo bufo. The sequence continues at coordinate 351,007,735 of NC_053394.1, forward strand.
TCTATCAGTGGATCCGTAAAAATCATGCGGACGTCTGAATGGAGCTTTACAGGGGGTTGATCAATGACAGGGGTGTAATCAATGACAGGGGGGTGATCAGGGAGTCTATATGGGGTGATAACCACAGTCATTGATCACGCCCCTGTAAGGCTTCATTCAGACGTCCGTATGCGTTTTGCGGATCCGATCCATCTATCAGTGGATCCGTAAAAATCATGCGGACATCTGAATGAAGCTTTACAGGGGGTTGATCAATGACAGGGGTGTAATCAATGACAGGGGGGTGATCAGGGAGTCTATATGGGGTGATAACCACAGTCATTGATCACGCCCCTGTAAGGCTTCATTCAGACGCCCGTATGCGTTTTGCGGATCCGATCCATCTATCAGTGGATCCGTAAAAATCATGCGGACATCTGAATGGAGCTTTACAGGGGGTTGATCAATGACAGGGGGGTAATCAATGACAGGGGGGTGATCAGGGAGTCTATATGGGGTGATAACCACAGTCATTGATCACGCCCCTGTAAGGCTTCATTCAGACGCCCGTATGCGTTTTGCGGATCCGATCCATCTATCAGTGGATCCGTAAAAATCATGCGGACATCTGAATGGAGCTTTACAGGTGGTTGATCAATGACAGGGGTGTAATCAATGACAGGGGGGTGATCAGGGAGTCGATATGGGGTGATAACCACAGTCATTGATCACGCCCCTGTAAGGCTTCATTCAGACGTCCGTATGCGTTTTGCGGATCCGATCCATCTATCAGTGGATCCGTAAAAATCATGCGGACATCTGAATGGAGCTTTACGGGGGGTTGATCAATGACAGGGGGGTAATCAATGACAGGGGGGTGATCAGGGAGTCTATATGGGGTGATCAGGGGTGATCAAGGGTGAATAAGGGGTTAATAAGTGACAGGGGGGGGTGTAGTGTAGTGGTGCTTGGTGCAACATATTTACTGAGATACCTGTGTCCTCTGGTGGTCGATCCAAACAAAGGGGACCACCAGAGGACCAGGTAGCAGGTATATTAGACGCTGTTATCAAAATAGCGTCTAATATACCTGTTAGGGGTTAAAAAAAACACATCTCCAGCCTGCCAGCGAACGATCGCCGCTGGCAGGCTGGAGATCCACTCTCTTACCTTCCGTTCCTGTGAACGCGCGCGCCTGTGTGCGCGTGTTCACAGGAAATCTCGCGTCTCGCGAGAGGACGCCCCGGCGCGTCCACCCAGAAGAGCAGGGCCGCCGCAAAGACGCAATCCTGCGTACGGCGGTCCTGAGGAGGTTAAAATATTACATTTACTCGGATTAAACGTTTGATCTGTCATCTACGTTCTATTACAAATAAAATATTGACATTTGCCATCTCCACATCATTGCATTCAGTTTTTATTCACAATTTGTTTAGTGTCCCAACTTTTTTGGAATCCGGTTTGTATACAGTTGCAAGAAAAAGTATGTGAACCCTTTGGAATGATATGGATTTCTGCACAAATTGGTCATGAAATGTGATCTGATCTTCATCTAAGTCACAACAATAGACAATCACAGTCTGCTTAAACTAATAACACACAAAGAAATAAATGATACCATGTTTCTATTGAACACACCATGTAAACATTCACAGTGTAGGTGGAAAAAGTATGTGAACCCTTGGATTTAATAACTGGTTGAACCTCCTTTGGCAGCAATACCTTCAACCAAACATTTCCTGTAGTTGCAGATCAGACGTGCACAACGGTCAGGAGTAATTCTTGACCATTCCTCTTTACAGAACTGTTTCGGTTCAGCAATATTCTTGGGATGTCTGGTGTGAATCACTTTCTTGAGGTCATGCCACAGCATCTCAATCGGGTTGAGGTCAGGACTCTGACTGGGCCACTCTAGAAGGCGTATTTTCTTCTGTTTAAGCCATTCTGTTGTTGATTTACTTCTATGATTTGGGTCGTTGTCCTGTTGCAACACCCATCTTCTGTTGAGGTTCAGCTGGTGGAAAGATGGCCTTAAGTTCTCCTGCAAAATGTCTTGATAAACTTGGGAATTCATTTTTCCTTCGATGATAGCAATCCGTCCAGGCCCTGACGCAGCAAAGCAGCCCCAAACCATGATGCCCCCACCACCATACTTCACAGTTGGGATGAGGTTTTGATGTTGGTGTGCTGTGCCTCTTTTTCTCCAAACATAGTGTTGTCTGTTTCTTCCAAACAACTGAACTTTGGTTTCATCTGTCCACAGAATATTTTGCCAGTACTGCTGTGGAACATCCAGGTGCTCTTGTGCAAACTGTAAACGTGCAGCAATGTTTTTTTTGGACAGCAGTGGCTTCTTCTGTGGTATCCTCCCATGAAATCTATTCTTGTTTAGTGTTTTACGCATCGTAGATTCGCTAACAGGGATGTTAGCATATGCCAGAGACTTTTGTAAGTCTTTAGCTGACACTCTAGGATTCTTCTTCACCTCATTTAGCAGTCTGCGCTGTGCTCTTGCAGTCATCTTTACAGGACGGCCACTCCTAGGGAGAGTAGCAGCAGTGCTAAACTTTCTCCATTTATAGACAATTTGTCTTACTGTGGACTGATGAACAGCAAGGCTTTTGGAGATACTTTTATAACCCTTTCCAGCTTTATGCAAGTCAACAATTCTTAATCGTAGGTCTTCTGAGAGCTCTTTTGTGCGAGGCATCATTCACATCAGGCAATGCTTCTTGTGAAAAGCAAACCCAGAACTGGTGTGTGTTTTTTATAGGGCAGCTGTAACCAACACCTCCAATCTCATCTCGTTGATTGGACTCCAGTTGGCTGACACCTCACTCCAATTAGCTCTTGGAGATGTCATTATTCTAGGGGTTCACATACTTTTTCCACCTGCACTGTGAATGTTTACATGGTGTGTTCAATAAAAACATCTTAACATTTCATTCTTTGTGTGTTATTAGTTTAAGCAGACTGTGATTGTCTATTGTTGTGACTTGGATGAAGATCAGATTACATTTTATGACCGATTTGTGCAGAAATCCATATCACTCCAAAGGGTTCACATACTTTTTCTTGCAACTGTATAATGTGTGAGTGGTAGGCATGTGGCATGTATATTATGTGTGAGTGGTAGGCATGTGGCATGTATATAATGTGTGAGAAGCAGGTATGTGGCATGTGTATAATGTGTAAGTGGCGGATATGTGGCATGTGTTTATTTGAGTGGCTGGTATGTGGCATGTATATAATGTGTGAGTGGTAGGTATGTAGCATGTATATAATGTGTGAGTGACAGGTATGTGGCATGTTTATGATGCGTGAGTGGTAGGTGTGTGGCATGTATATAATGTGTAAGTGGTGGATATGTGATGTTTATAATGTGTGAATGGCAGGTGGGTGGCATTTATATAATGTGTGAGTGATGGGTATGTGGCATATATATAATGTGTGAGTGGTGGGTATGTGGCATATATATAATATAGTTGCGCCATTCCTGGCTACATTATAGATGAAATGGTTATTTTAGTGTAATTGTATACACTTTTATTACATGAAATGATGTTTTTATCGCCTATTTTAGTGGTATTTAATAAATTGTATATTTTTAAATATTCATTGTGTTTTTTAATGCATGCAAGCAGCTTTTATATAGAAAACGCACTTTGATAATATAAACCGCTTAGGAAACGCATAGAATATCGCATTTCAACAAATCCGGGTTTTATATCCACCCATGGAGTACTGTGATTCCGGTCTGGTCTTTGACATTCATTCCAATATAAAAGAAGGAGGGGAAATGCTGCAAGGTTACCACTGATGAAGGGGCACACCCCCGAAACGCGTATGGGCTACACCTTGCATCGGCATGCTGGCAAAGAGTCTCCCCTAGACTTGAATCAAACTTCGGAACCATAAAACAACTCTGACGACGCATGGTCCCACGGAGCGCACAACTCGCTGATGATACAAGGTACAGTCAGCTGATATCCGCCAGACCATCGAATCGGCGTCCAGAAAAGAGAAACGACCAGACTAAGGTAACAGTGCAATAGCAACTACAAATAGGTGGGACGCCACCATGAATGCTTCCTGCATTAACCTGCTGGTCCTCCGGTCATATTGAAAAGACTGGTAATTCACCTGTCTATACTGACATAGAAAGCTAAAAGCGGAATCACGCATATGTAATATTCTTTGGATTCGGAATCACCTGTAAAGCCTCCTGTGACTTTGTGCTGCTATTAGTTGATATTACGATTCAAATGGATGTATAAACGCACAACCAGCTTGCGGTTTTCTGTTGGACTACAATAGCGTTACCGCTGGATTACTGTTTGAACTTTTACTAGTGTTACCAATTGCTGCGATTATCCCACACTGTTGCTACATTGGATATTGTTGCTAGTCCTTTATACCATTGCTGCTACTTATCATGATATATGATTTTTCATTTTAATGCTGTTGTTCAATAGTGTATGCTGATTTTAACAATTGATTTTATGTGTATCAAATAAAAATCTCATCCTTGACAATATATATAGAGTGCCTGGTCTATCTTTCTCCATTTTTATCTATTTATTTGTGGCTGGGTGGGCCACTTAGACCAAGAGCACCTGATCCACATTGTCTAGCTGAAGTGATCCACAGATATTTTCTCCTGTTTCACTTTTCCTCCACCCTTTCTGATGAGCTCCTCGGCAGATAATATGGATATATGGAGTCATATTGAGATGAAAAAACATAAAGTGGATACATTTGACTTTGATGTAATTCAGAACAATACAGATTCAGTGTCCGGGGTCTTTGGAGAGTTGGAGACCCTGTTACAAAAACAACTTAGACAGCGGTGGGAGATAAAATCTCTCACACAATATATTAAAAATGGGAATATCCCCAAGGGTCTGCAGCTCTCCAAGACCCCGGCACAGGATTTATGTGAAGACAGATTCAATATGGAATGGAATCAACTGTTGAGAAATCAGTCTGTTGCATTGATAGAATTAATTATCAGAAGACGGACACAAATACTGGATGATTTATCCAGTAAAATTATGGAAATTAAAGGGAAGGTTGAGACATTTCCAAAAAATTAAGAATATAACACCTGGCAACAAAAAATATGTAGGAGTATGGACAGATTAGAACAGGAAATTATCGATAAAAAAATGAGAAAATATGGTAAACGACATATAATAAACAATAGGGCACATATAGAAACTATTTCATTAGTAGAGAAGGATGAATCTCCCACACAGTATTCAAAAGTGAAGGTAAAAACTAAACACAGAGAAACACATAAAGAGACCCATAAGGAAACAAGAGATAAAGTCAAAGATAGGAATGACACCAACCCATATATTAGCGTTCAAACGTCAAATAAATATGAAGTTTTAGGTAGGGAGCCTTTTTTAGATTATACCCCCCCATCACCGAACACCAAACACGCGGCACCGAACCTAATACTCTCCCAGAAGGATACCTCATTTAGACCATCTAAATCCCCCAGTCCAACACACATACAATTTGAGGAACAAACCAACAACACAGGATTGGGATTATAGAGAGACACCACACAGTCTAGCACTCAATCACAATCCCTACCGGAGATACAACAGGACACCAGAGAGGTCACACAGGACACCGGAAAGACCTCACAATTGGACACAAAATCACCAAGAATTAAGAGGAAAACAAGAAGGGCACAAAGAAAGAAAACACAAACACAAATATTAGACACAGAACTATCATCACAAAGTTCTATAATTAATTTAAGTAAGATAAATCTAACATCACCTCAAATTTCACTATTGAATAAAGGTCTCAAGTTTGCTCCAAGCTCATGTTTGAGTAAATTTGACACATATGTGGGAGTTGAAAAATTTGTGAGGAAAATCTGCCTCAAGAAATATTTCTTAAAAAACCCTATCATTACCAATGCCCAGGTGACATCAAACTTTATCCATACAGAACTAAGGGCCAAATCGACAAAATACCCCAGAAATGAAATTAGCTCTGAGATAGAGGCCTTTAGGAAAAGTGTAGAGCGGGATCGTAAATCTATAAATAATGGGAACAAAAATAAAAATAGATCAAACCTTTCCAATCAGGAAATTGCGGCCATTAAGCTATTCCAGAAAAATGAAGCAATCACAATCCGACCCGCGGACAAAGGCGGAGCTATAGTGATTCTAAACACAGAGGATTATAGAAAAGAATGCTATAGACAGCTAACAGATATGGAGATCTATACCAAATTGATTAAGGACCCAATAAATGAATTTTATCCAGAATTGGTGGAACTATGTGAGAAAGGCGCACGGACGAACATCTTATTGGAGAGTGAGGTGAATTTTATATTAAACACACAATGCAGGCTTCCGGTTTTTTATTATTTACCGAAGGTGCACAAATGCTTGATAAATCCTCCAGGCCGCCCGATAATTTCGGGGATTAATTCTTTGACGGCAAATCTCTCACAATATGTGAATCGTCAGTTGCAGCCCATAGTTAAGGACACCAAATTTTATTTATAAGATACTACACAAATTATTAAAATTTTAGAAAATTTTATAGTAGACCAGAGTTGCATATTGGGCACGCTAGATGTCCAATCCTTATACACATCGATAAAACATGAACAGGGATTGGAGGCATTGACATCTCAATTGCATAAAAGTGGTAGATTTAAATCCACACAGATAGATTACATATCGGAAGCTGCTAATTTTATACTCAAACATAATTATTTTACATTTGATGAGGAATTTTTTCTACAAAAGTCTGGTACCGCGATGGGTACCAGATTCGCCCCCAGCTATGCTAATTTATTTATGTCGGATTGGGAGGATGAGTACATCTCGCCGAGACTGGGGGCGGAGCTGGTGCTCTGGAAGCGGTATATAGATGACGTTGTTTTTATATGGAGAGGACCAGACTCAGCATTGAATGTGTTTTTATCTGAGATTAATTGTAATAATCTGAACCTCCGTTTTACATCTAACATCAGCAAAACCCATATTGAATTTTTGGATTTGAATATTGATGTCAATGCAGACAAGTTGATTTGTAGCACTTACCACAAGCCAACAGCCAAAAATAATTTTATTTTACATTCTAGCTGCCACCTACCTAGGTGGCTGCTGAATGTCCCTACCAGCCAATTCAGACGCCTCAAAAGAAACTGTACAGGTAACGACACATTTATGAAAGAGGCTGAAAATCTGAAACAGCAATTTATGGATAAAAACTATCCTAACCAATGTATTGAAAGAGCATTGAATAAAATTAAAGATTTGGATTGTAAAGATTTTTTTGTGGAGAAAACCACAGAATCCCAAAATGATTTGATGCCACATGAAGGGCTGCAGATAGTACTACCCTTTAACATCCAACATAAAAAAGTGGAAGCTAGTATTACCAAACATTGGTCCTTCTTATTGAAAGATAAAATTATAGGACCCATGTTACCAATAAAACCCAAAATAGTATATACACGTGCTGATAATTTGGGCGTAAAGATAGCCCCCACAGTCAAAAGATCAAACCAATTGAAAGACAAACATTGGTTGTGCTTTGAAGGGTTCTATAGATGCAACTCATGCTCTAATTGCAAGTTAACTAATTTTCCCCAAAAAACTGTGAAGGCCATTTCCAATAGTAATGGTTATTCACATGAGATTAAAACCTTTTTGACCTGCAAAAGCAAGAGTGTCATCTATCTGCTAACATGCCCCTGCAAAAAATAATATGTTGGACGCACAAAGAGACTCTTAAAGAAAAGGGTCTCTGAACATGTGGCCAACATACGCCGGGGCTATGAGAACCATACCGTATCAAAGCACTTTAAAATATATCACAACAAAGACCCCACTGGTTTGATATATACAGCCTTAGCCAAAGTAGAACCAGACTGGAGAGGAGGCAATCTGGTAAAAAAGACGTCCAGATTAGAATCAAAATTGATATTTGATTTTGGCTCACTGGCACCGAACGGGTTAAATGCAGATTGGGAACTATTTGGGTTTCTGTGAATGTCCCCCTTCCCGGCATGGTTAGGTTATAACATCACCTCTTCCCCCCCCCCGTATTATTGTTGTCCATAAAAGACATGTATTGAAGAACATATTTGTCCTCACATCCAGAGACCAAACCGAGTAACCATTGTCCTATATGTGGGGATGATACTGTTCACATCTTTGACTTATCCAATATTTTTGATCTATTTGGCATTTGGGTATTTGCATAACTCCTATTCTTAACAGATTCCATATTGAATCTAAGATAAATTCAATATGAATGAAAGCATTAACATGTATATAGAAAAATAAAAACATATTAAATTGTATAGTAGAGTTACATACTGTAAGTCGCATCATAAAATATTTGGATTTTATACCTATAACTGTGATTGAGTGATAGTTGCGCCATTCCTGGCTACATTATAGATGAAATGGTTATTTTAGTGTAATTGTATACACTTTTATTACATAAAATGATGTTTTTATCACCTATTTTAGTGGTATTTAATAAATTGTATATTTTTAAATATTCATTGTGTTTTTTAACGCATGCAAGCAACTTTTATATAGAAAACGCACTTTGATAATATAAACCGTTTAGGAAACGCATAGAAAATCGCATTTCAACAAATCCGGGTTTTATATCCACCCATGGAGTACTGTGATTCCGGTCCGGTCTTTGACATTCATTCCAATATAAAAGAAGGAGGGGAAATGCTGCAAGGTTACCACTGATGAAGGGGCACACCCCCGAAACGCGTATGGGCTACACCTTGCATCGGCATGCTGGCAAAGAGTCTCCCCTAGACTTGAATCAAACTTCGGAACCATAAAACAACTTTGACGACGCATGGACCCATGGAGCGCACAACCCTCTGATGATACAAGGTACAGTCAGCTGATGTCCGCCAGACCATCGAATCGGCGTCCAGAAAAGCGAAACGACCAGACTAAGGTAACAGTGCAATAGCAACTACAAATAGGTGGGACGCCACCATGAATGCTTCGTGCATTAACCTGCTGGTCCTCCGATCATATTGAAAAGACTGGTAATTCACCTGTCTATACTGACATAGAAAGCTAAAAGCGGAATCACGCATAAGTAATATTCTTTGGATTCGGAATCCCCTGTAAAGCCTCCTGTGACTTTGTGCAGCTATTAGTTGATATTACGATTCAAATGGATGCATAAACGCACAACCAGCTTGCGGTTTTCTGTTGGACTACAATAGCGTTACCGCTGGATTACTGTTTGAACTTTTACTAGTGTTACCAATTGCTGCGATTATCCCAGACTGTTGCTACATTGGATATTGTTGCTAGTCCTTTATACCATTGCTGCTACTTATCATGATATATGATTTTTCATTTTAATGCTGTTGTTCAATAGTTTATGCTGATTTTAACAATTGATTTTATGTGTATCAAATAAAAATCTCATCCTTGACAATATATATAGAGTGCCTGGTCTATCTTTCTCCATTTTTGGCATATATATAATGTGTGAGTGGTGGGTATGTAGCATATATACAGTCAGGTCCATAAATATTGGGACATCGACACAATTCTACAATTTTTGGCTCTGTACACCACCACAATGGATTTGAAATGAAACAAACAAGATGTGCTTTAACTGCAGACTGTCAGCTTTAATTTTAGGGTATTTACATCCAAATCAGGTGAACGGTGTAGGAATTACAACAGTTTGCATATGTGCCTCCCACTTGTTAAGGGACCAAAAGTAATGGGATAATTGGCTTCTCAGCTGTTCCATGGCCAGGTGTGTGTTATTCCCTCATTATCCCAATCACAATGAGCAGATAAAAGGTCCAGAGTTCATTTCAAGTGTGCTATTTGCATTTGGAATCTGTTGCTGTCAACTCTCAAGATGAGATCCAAAGAGCTGTCACTATCAATGAAGCAAGCCATCATTAGGATTAAAAAACAAAACAAACCAATCAGAGAGATAGCAGAAACATTAGGTGTGGCCAAAACAACTGTTTGGAACATTCTTAAAAAGAAGGAATGCACCGGGGAGCTCAGCAACACCAAAAGACCTGGAAGACCACGAAAAACAACTGTGGTGGATGACCGAAGAATTCTTTCCCTGGTGAAAAAAACACCCTTCACAACAGTTGGCCAGATCAAAAACACTCTCCATGAGGTAGGTGTATGTGTGTCAAAGTCAACAATCAAGAGAAGACGTCACCAGAGTGAATACAGAGGGTTCACCACAAGATGTAAACCATTGGTGATCCTCAAAAACAGGAAGGCCAGATTAGAGTTTGCCAAACGACATCTAAAAAAGCCTTCACTGTTCTGGAACAACATCCTATGGACAGATGAGACCAAGATCAACTTGTACCAGAGTGATGGGAAGAGAAGGGTATGGAGAAGGAAAGGAACTGCTCATGATCCTAAGCATACCACCTCATCAGTGAAGCATGGTGGTGGTAGTGTCATGGCGTGGGCATGTATGGCTGCCAATGGAACTGCTTCTCTTGTATTTATTGATGATGTGACTGCTGACAAAAGCAGCAGGATGAATACTGAAGTGCTTTGGGCAATATTATCTGCTCATATTCAGCCAAATGCCTCAGAACTCATTGGACGGCGTTTCACAGTGCAGATGGACAATGACCCAAAGTATACTGCAAAAGCAACCAAAGAGTTTTTTAAGGGAAATAAGTGGAATGTTATACAATGGCCAAGTCAATCACCGGACCTGAATCCGATTGAGCATGCATTTCACTTGCTGAAGACAAAACTGAAGGGAAAATGCCCCAAGAACAAGCAGGAACTGAAGACAGTTGCAATAGAGGCCTGGAAGAGCATCACCAAGGATGAAACCCAGCGTCTGGTGATGTCTATGCGTTCCAGACTTCAGGGTGTAATTGACTGCAAAGGATTTGCAACCAAGTATTAAAAAATGAAAGTTTAAATTTATGATTATTATTCTGTCCCATTACTTTTGGTTCCTTAACAAGTGGGAGGCACATATGCAAACTGTTTTAATTCCTACACCGTTCACCTGATTTAGATGTAAATACCCTCAAATTAAAGCTGACAGTCTGCAGGTAAAGCACATCTTGTTCGTTTCATTTCAAATCCATTGTGGTGGTGTATAGAGCCAAAAATTTTAGAATTGTGTCGATGTCCCAATATTTATGGACCTGACTGTATAATGTGTGCGTGGTAGTAGGTATGTGGCATGTATATAATGTGTGAGAAGCAGGTATGTGGCATGTGTATAATGTGTAAGTGGCAGATATGTGGCATGTGTTTATTTGAGTGGCGGGTATGTGGAATGTATATAATGTGTGAGTGGTGGGTATGTGGCATGTATATAATGTGTGATAATCAGGTATGTAGCATGTATATAATGTGTGAGTGACAGGTATGTGGCACATATATAATGTGTGAATGGTAGGTACGTGTCATGAATATAATGTGTGAGTGGTGGGTATGTGGCATGTATATAATGTGTGAGTGGTAGGTACGTGGCATGTATATAATGTGTGAGTGGTGGGTATGTGGCATGTATATAATGTGTGAGTGACAGGTATGTGGCATATATATAATGTGTGAGTGACGGGTATGTGGCGTATATATAATGTGTGAGTGGTGGGTATGGGGCATGTATATAATGTGTGAGAAGCAGATATGTGGCATGTAGATAATGTGTGAGTGATGGGTATGTGGCATATATATATATATATATATATATATATATATATATGTATATACAGTACAGACCTTCTCATTCAAAGAGTTTTCTTTATTTTCATGACTATGAAGGCATCAAAACTATGAATTAACACATGTGGAATTATAGACATAACAAACAAGTGTGAAACAACTAAAAATATGTCATATTCTAGGTTCTTCAAAGTAGCCACCTTTTGCTTTGATTACTGCTTTGCACACTCTTGGCATTCTCTTGATGAGCTTAAAGAGGTAGTCCCCTGAAATGGTCTTCCAACAGTCTTGAAGGAGTTCCCAGAGATGCTTAGCACTTGTTGGCCCTTTTGCCTTCACTCTGCGGTCCAGCTCACCCCAAACCATCTCGATTGGGTTCAGGTCCGGTGACTGTGGAGGCCAGGTCATCTGGCTCAGCACCCCATCACTCTCCTTCATGGTCAAATAGCCCTTACTTTCAAAGTTTGCCCAATTTTTCGGCTGACTGACTGACCTTCATTTCTTAGAGTAATGATGGCCACTCGTTTTTCTTTACTTAGATGCTTTTTTCTTGCCATAATACAAATTCTATCAGGCTATTCAGTAGGACTATCAGCTGTGTATCCACCTGACTTCTCCTCAACGCAACTGATGGTCCCAACCCCATTTATAAGGCAAGAAATCCCACTTATTAAACCTGACAGGGCACACCTGTGAAGTGAAAACCATTTCAGGGGACTACCTCTTGAAGCTCATCAAGAGAATGCCAAGAGTGTGCAAAGCAGTAATCAAAGCAAAAGGTGGCTACTTTGAAGAACCTAGAATATGACATATTTTCAGTTGTTTCACACTTGTTTGTTATGTATATAATTCCACATGTGTTAATTCATAGTTTTGATGCCTTCAGTGTGAATCTACAATTTTCATAGTCATGAAAATAAAGAAAACTCTTTGAATGAGAAGGTGTGTCCAAAATTTTGGTCTGTACTGTATGTATATATATATATATGAAATGTGTGAGTGGTGGGTATGTGGCATGTATATAATGTGTGAGCTATGTGTATGTGGCATGTATATAATGTGTGAGTGGCGGGTTTATGGCATGTGTATATTGTTTGAGTCAACAGTGAGACGTCAGTGTGTTTAAAGTATGAATTACATCTATACAATATGTTAACATTCCCCTTGGCAATAACAATGCGATGTCCTTACACAGTCTGGTACTGTCAGCAATGATTGGACACTGTCAGTATGTAGCGGCACAGCCATTTGACAAGGAGATTGTAACACACAGTTGTAAATTTATCAAAACATTCCCAAGAGAAATAATATAGGAATGACAAAGTTCTTTTTTTTAAATAAATTCTGGAGAAAGAAATCTCCAGAACTGTTCTATTATGGGAAATACAAGTATTTACTAAAACCATCAATCCAGGAAGGTGTAACATGTATTAGAACAGTTCACGATGTTAAAGGCGTTATCCCATGATGTAAAAAATGAAAATCAGACATAATCTAGTACATGACAACCTCTTTCTAACAAAGCTAGAACCAGCCCTGTACCTCACATCTCCCCATTCATTGCTCTAATTGTTCTGCTAAATTTATTTAAAGCTTACAGCTCAAGGGACATGTCTTTTCTTAGAGCAGCTGCAGTTGAGGTATTATCATTGAGATGTGCTTCCATCTCAATGAGCAGGACACAGAAATTAGAATGAGAGAAAACAGCAGGTGGCGCTATAGAGATGGATTTCAGTGAATAACTCAGTATCTAAAATACATTTTTATTTACATGCGATTACAAAAGATCAGGTGCCGGTTTGAAAGCTGTAGAAAAATTTTCAAGAGACAACTCCTTTAATAATGTAGCATCCTGTCTGTAATAAATCAGTTGTACTGGCCCTGCAGAGTTGATGTGCATATGCAGCTGCAGAAGGGGAACTTTTCACAACTCGACGTCCCATGAAGCACAAGGTTGCTTTAGTACCATCACACAGCTATGTTTTCTAGACTGCTTAATGGGTGCCATGTACACAATACAGTCCAGGAACAGTGATGGCCAGTTTGCAGTGTTCGCCGACGAACACATGCGATCTGCCATCTTTATTCCCAAGCCTGGCGATGCAGAGGTAAGTCCTTACCTGTGCCTGCACCGCGAGCCGCTCTGAAACACATGCGGTCACCGGGAGCAGGCAGTTCCGAGAACAGTCCGATGAAGGCTGCTCTCGGAACTGCCTGCTCCCGGTGACCGCATGTGTTTCAGAGCGGCTCGCGGCGCAGGCACAGGTAAGGACTTACCTCTGCATCGCCGGGCTTGGGAATAAAGATGGCAGATCGCATGTCTTCGTCGGCAAACACTGCGAACTGGCCATCACTGTCCAGGAACAACACTTGCTAGATTAGTCCTGGATGTCAAAATAAAGTCAGCATATCCTATAGAATGAAAAAAAAGACATAGGTAGGTTTACACCATAGTTGTAATAAAAAACAAACACAAGATGCAACAGCGCTCTGCAAATATATGGATTATAAATTGTATCAGTGTTATTATATTTGTTATATACCGCATTTTTCACCCCATAAGACACACTTCCTCCCCCCCCCCCAAAGTGGGGAAAAATGTCAGTTTGTCTTATGAGGCGAATACTAATGAGCGCTTCAATTATGGAAGTGCTCATTAGTACTGGAGGACAGGGAAGCGTTGAATGCATCGCTCCACGGGTTCTGTACTCACCGCTTTCTGGTCCTCTACAGTTGGTTGTGCTGTGGCTGCGCACAGCATGAGGGCGCTCTGTGATCTCATGCTGTGCGCATCGGGTCACAGCGCAGCCAACGGCATAAAGAAGAAGAAGAAAAAGAGAGCTGTAGGTGAGGAGCGACAGCATCCGGAGTAGGAGAGGTAAGTGGATTTTTATTATTTTAGATGATCTAAAGCTGGGGGTTTGTACTGAGGCTGGGGGTCTGTACTGAGGTGGGGGTGTAATACCCCAGAGTGGTATTACCATTCCTTCACCCTGCTACTGTCTCTAATGGTCTAACATTAATTCCATCTGTGTATTTATTTCAAGGTCCTTTACACTGTGCATTTCTTTTTTTGTCATGAAACTGTTTGGTACATGTAATATGCCTGGTTCACCAGCAGGTGGCGGTGTGTATCTGGCAGGGTGAGAGATTCCTAGATAGAAAGGAACCAGTCCTGTTTCCTACCAAAGGGAAGGGTTGCAGTTATAGTTGGTTCCAGTTCAGACTCGATAGTGCAGCTGAGAAGACATGAAAGATGTAGCAGCAAGGGGAAAGTTTCAAGCACCCTGACTCCTTACAGATCTACAGACAGTGTGTCACTAGGGGGTCAGCAGCCAAAAGCACCCGACTCAGAGATATCAGGACAGTCCTAAAGCCCAGCTACCAGACTAAAGGCGGTTTTAGCACAGCAGAGAGAGAAAGCAGAGTGTTCAAGTTTGACTACCAGTTTATGCCAAAACCTGCTGGAACCAAGAGAAAGCCTGAATATTGTCTGGATGCAAATTAATGCAAGTAAAGCTGTTGAACTTTATAAGAGTCTGGACTTGACCTACAGTATTCACTACCATACTGTCACATCCCACCAACCACCAACCCTGAACTTGTTGTCCACCACATACACACCATTCCATTCACATGTAAAGGGGAAGGTGTCAAAAACCTCTGGTTGTTTCCGTCTTACTTTGCTAAGGTTTCTTTAGCTGTGGAAGTATGGAGGCCTGTGAAGGTTCACACAAAACGATAGAAAAGAAGAAAAGAGGGAAAAAGCTAACCTGAGCTTGGCCGTCGATGCTTCAGCATCCTATCATCTTTATGTCACAGCCAGACAGCTGAGAAGCTCTGACAGGAGCCTTTCAGATCCTCCTCCTTGAATTTCTTTGTTTTGGTTGAGTTCCTCATCTCGTTAGTCTATCTCAGCTGTCATGCAGTTGGACTGATTGCTGCCCTTTAAGTTCCTCCCCAGAATGCAGTAGTGTGCGGCTTATACAACTTCCTGGAGTGTGTGTGCATGCTGTTCCTAGTTCTCAGTCCACAGTCCCCAGTCGTCTGCAAGATAAGTGCTGTTTATGTATTTATGATTTTCTGTTTTCTGGATCCAGGTGACCCTGACTCCCTCCGTGTCTGTGTAGGGAGCCGGTGGTCGTATCCCCTCACTATTGTAGGGTCTTCAGGTGTAAGATAGTCGAGGTACGTGGATATGCACCCATCCACCTTTGGGGTGGTCGCATAGGCTGAGCAATAAGGGAGAGCGTCAGGTCTCATGCAGGGGTCTCCCTTTTGTTCCTTAGTTGTGGATCCAGTGAGTCAATGTTTATATTGTATTGTCTTGTTTCCTGTACACCATCCGTGACACTTTATGATATGTTTAACCTTTATGAACATCTCCTTCTTTGGTCTTTATCAAAACCTAAGGAGGCCACATCGACCATCTGATGGTTCAAGGTTAGAACACTCCACCAGACAATTATGTTAATAAAACCTGTACAGGTGAGAACTATTGATTAGAGTTGAGCGGACACCTGGATGTTCGGGTTCGACAGGGCTTGGCCGAACTTCACAAAAAAGTTCAAGTTCGGGACCCGAACTTGACCCCAAACCCGAACCCCATTGAAGTAAATGGGGACCCGAACTTTGGAGCACTAAAATGGCTCTAAAAAAGTCATGGAAAGGGCTAGAGAGCAGCAAATGACATTAAAATGTGGCAAAGAGCATGGAAAGTGCTCTGCAAACAAATGTAGATAGGGATATGACTTAAAATAACATGAAATATGCAAAAATAAAAAATAATAATCTTGATCTAGGAGGACGAGGTCCATATGGAGTAGGAGGTTGAGGAGGCGTGGATGTGGTGGTGTAGGTGGAAGTGGCGGTGGAGGAGGAGGAGGTAGCCTACACTGGTTTTTGGCTTTAATTTATTTATTTATTTTTTATTTAAATTAGGGAACACCCCAAAACATTGGGAAATATAACCTGTGATAACCCCCCCTCCAGCCGTGCTAAACAAACGTTCAGACAATACAATGGCTGCAGGGCAGGCCAGCACCTTCAAGGCGTAAAGGGCAAGCTCAGGCCATGTGCCCAATTTGGAGACCCAGAAATTGAAGGGGGCAGACCCATCAGTCAGTACGTGTAGGCGTGTGCACACATACTGCTCCACCATGTCGCACATAACCGGGCACGTAACCGGGCACTCCAATTGGATATCTGCTCTATCAACTTTCGATGTTCTTTTCTGCGCCTACCATTTAAGAATACCAGAATATAACAGCGGTATATCACGTCTGTATTGGACTGTCAGAAATGCAGCAAAGGCAGCAAATTTATTATCTTGCCCAAAATGGGTGTTTTAAGAATACCAGAATATAACAGCACTATCTAACGCTTGTATTTCACTGTGACAAATGTAGCAAAGACTCCACATGTAGAGTATTGAAAAAAATTGGTGTTTTTTTAAAACCAGAAAATAATTGCAGTACTTCAAGCTTGTATTTCACTGTGACAAATGCAGCAAAGGCCCCAGATGTAGGGTATTGCCAAAAATGGGTGATTTTTTTAAACCCAGAATATAATTGAGGTATTTCAAGCTTGTACTTGACTGTCACAAATGCATATATGCTGTGCTGGTGCACTGAACTTGCATAAAATGGCCACCAAAGCCCACCTAACTAACGGATAAAAGTACATTTTCTGTGTCAATGGGCTCAGGGCAGGGTAAAAATATTGTGCACTGCACCCACAAAAAGAATAAAAAAATCGCTGTAGATCGCTGAGTTAACAAGCACTTCTGATAAAAGATTCTTTCCTATTCTCTCCTTCACAGCAGCAGCATCCTATCTCTACACTAATAAGAGCAGAGTGACGTGCAGCGATACGTGACTCCAGCTTATATAGAGGCTGGGTCACATGCTGCACTGGCCAATCACAGCCATGCCATTAGTAGGCATGGCTGTGATGGCTTCTAAGGGCACAACAAGTTAAATGCTTGTTGATTGGCTGCTCTGCAGCCTTTCAAAAAGCGCCATTAACTTGCCGAACACCGAACCCGCACCCAAACTTTTACTGAACAGTTCGGTTCCGGGGTCCAAAAATCCCAAAATTTGGTACTAGTGATCGAGCATGCTCGACCGAACACCAGTTATACCACGTGTGCTCGAGCTCGATGCTAGAGTCTCCTCCCCACACGTTTGGTAACTGCTAAGCAGCTAATAAACATACAGGTAAGCACTGCCACTCACTATAATGCTGTAGCTATTTTGGCTACTGGCATTACAGTAATCGGCTGGTCGGAACGCGTCATCGGGTGCTATAAAGCTGTTCTGTAGAAGGGACAGATAGTGTAGGGAATTTTATTATTATTTTTTGTTAGGCAGGGTTGGTGTTAGAGACCCAAAAGTCCTTTTAAGGACTATTATTGTGTCTGGCAGCAATATATATTTTTAGCGCAACCTGCGCTAAATTGCGTGCAATTGTTTGGCCGCTTCATAACCGCTGCGACATTATCTGCGCTACATCTCCAGTATAACGTTAGCGCATTCGAAATATCTGTGACATTCAGTGTAATTTTTTCGCTGCTGGTGACAGCGACATTACCTGCACTACATCTCCAGTATCACATTAGCGCATCCAAAATATCAGTGACAATCAGAGTAATTTTTTCGCCGCTGGTGTCAGCGACATTACCTGAACTACATCTCCAGTATAACGTTAGCGCATCCGAAATATGAGTGACATTCAGTGTAATTTTTTCACCACTGTTGACAGCAACATTACCTGCGTTACATCTCCAGTATAACGTTAGCGCAACTGAAATATCAGTGACATTCAGTCAAATTTTTTCGTTGATAGTTTCAGTGACATTACCTGCGTTACATCTCCAGTATAACATTAGCGCATCTGAAATATCAGTGACATTCAATCAAATTTTTTCGCTGCTGGAGTCAGCGACATTACCTGTGCTACATCTCCTGTATAATGTTTGCCCATCCTAAATATCAGTGACATTCAGTCTAATTTATTTGCGCATACACTTACAAAACCTGCGCTACTGTACGTGTGACATACTTGCAAGCATATATACCATTTAATATGCGCAAGGCGAGCAGTAAAGGAAGGGAAGGGGCCGTGCTGCTGATGGTGCACGCAGAGGCCGTGGCCCTGTGTGTGGAGAAACTGTGCCTGCTGCCAGAGCACAAGAAGCACACTCATCCACGATACCTAACTTCATGTCTCAGTTTGCAGGGCGATGCAGGTGGTCGGTTGGATTGCAGCAGATAATGCTTCCAGTCGGTTAAGCACCACCCTGTCTTCCACAAAGTCCAGTCACAGTAGCCAAGAGTCTGGTCAACAGAATCCGTGGGGAACGGCAATTAGTGTTTCAGGAGGTGGATGATGATGACGAGACACAGTTGCCAATAAGTTAACCGCAAGTAGTGTCTCAAGAGGTTGATGAGGATGAGACGCAGTTGTCAATAAGTGAGGTTGTTGTTAGGTCAACAAGTCAGGAGGATGACTAGAGTGAGGACGATGAATTCACTGACCCAGGTGGAGGGATCCACAGCACCGCAACTGGTTGGAAGAGGCAGTGGGGTGGCAAAAGAGAGAAGGCGGGCCACATCAAACAGGCCCGAAAATGTTCCACGGAGCACCTCCTTGCGGAAATATCCCTTGCCAAGGGGTAGGTGTTCCGCAGTCTGGCGCATTTTTGATGAAAGTGCGGACGATAAAAGAATTGTCATTTGCAACCTGTGATGTACCAAAATGAGCAGGGGCGTGAACACTAACAACCTCACCACCACCAGCATGATCTGCCACATGGCATCAAAGCACCCTAATAGGTGGTCCGATCGCCTGGGTCCACAATCAGTGTCTGCGGGTCACACATGTGGAAGAGGTGGAAATGGGGGAAGACAGTACACAAGGTGATAGCCAGACCACGAATTGGATGATGAGGAGGAGGACGAGCAGGAGACGGTTGCCTCCGCTACAGAGGGTAGTACCCATGGAAGTTTTATTCCATCTGTTCAGCGTGGATGGGTAGAAAAGGAGGAAAAGGATGAGGAGATTGAGAGTCATCCTCCTGATGAGGACAGCGAAGTCTTGTCTGTTGGGACTCTGGCACACATGGCTGACTTTATGTTAGGCGGCCTTTCCAGTGACCCTCGCGTTGTATGCATTTTGGCCAACACCGATTACTGGTTGTTCACCCTTCTCGACCCCTGCTACAAAAATAACTTCTCATCTCTCATTCCTGTGGTGGAGAGGACTAGCAAACTGGTGCAGTACCAGAAGGTCCTTATAGAAAAGTTGCTCCAAAAATTTCCAGCTGACAATGCTGGCGGAGAGTACCTAGTTCCTTGGGCAACCGAAGAGGGGAGACTAGGGGAACACACAGCAGTTCCAACAGAGGAAGGGCAACACTCTCCAAGGCCTGGGACAGTTTCATGACACCCCGCTAGCACCCTAACTCTGATGCGCGGCCTACTGTCACAAGGAGGGAAAATTTTGGGAAGATGGTGAAGGAGTACATAGCAGACCGTGTCTGCGTTCTCAATGTTCCCTCTGTGCCTTACAACTATTGGGTGTCTAAGCTGGACACGTGGAATGAACTGACGATCTACGCCTTGGAGGTCCTGGCCTGCCCTGCCGCCAGTTTTTTGTCAAAGCAGGTATTTAGTGCTGCTGGGGGCATAATAACTGATAAGTGCATCCGCCTGTCAACTGAAAATGCTGACTGGTTGACTCTTATAAAAATGAACAAGGCCTGGATTGCCCCTGACTTCTCTACTCCACCAGAGGAAAACGGCTGAACATAAAGACACTTTAAATGTGGCTTTTCTGGTGTATTAAATATACTATTTTCCCATGCACCCCTTCCACCACAAAAAAGGGTATATGGTTCAATCTTCCTTTGATCGTCGTCCTCCTCCTGCTCCATCATATCAACATGCTTATTAGGCTGCCCTCGTGCCTAATGTTTTAGAGGGTCAGCTCAGTAGCAGGCCCTCAACCATAATTTTTTTGATGGTCAGCTCAGCAGCAGACCCTCACCCATAATTTTTTCCATGGTCAGATCAGCAGCAGACACTCGCCCCTAATGTTTTACAGAGTAAGTTCGGCAGCAGACCCTCACCCGTAATGTTTTAGATGGTCAGCTCAGCAGCAGGCCCTTGCCCATAATTTTTTCCATGGTCAGATCAGCAGCAGACCCTCACCCCTGATGTTTTAGAAGGTCAGATCAGCAGCAGGCCCTCACTCCTAATGTTTTAGAGGATCACCAGCATGCCCTTGCTCCTAATGTTTTTGAGGGTCACCAGCAGGCTATCAATCATAATTTTTCAAGGGTGTGTATAATACCCTCCTTTATGTGTAATAAAGGTTGTATCGGAGTGCCTCTTCCTTGTAATTTTTTAGCAGCACTTTATATACAAGTAAATATACAGGAACATAAGTTTCGTAAATTTTTTTCCTCTAAAATCGATTTTATCTTCGGTTTTGTGCATATTAGGCCTCATGCACATGACCACAGTTTGGGTCCGCATCCGAGCCGCAGTTTTTGCGGCTAGGGTGCGGACCCATTCACTTCAATGGGGTCGCAAAAGATGCGGACAGCACTCTGTGTGCTGTCCGCATCCTTTGCTCCGTTCCGTGGCCCCGTAAAAAAAATATAGCATGTCCTATTCTTGTCCGCAAAACGGACAAGAATAGGCGTTTCTACAATGGGCCACCCGTTCTGTTCCGCAAATTGCGGAAGGCACACGGGCGGCTTCCGTTTTTTGCAGATCCGCGTGTTTGTGGACCGCAAAAAACGCAATGGCCATGTGCATGTAGCCTTATTGTCAGTCTATAAAAGTGGCGTACTACTCGGACAACATCGTTCCCAGCAGCGACCTGGGAGTCCAAGATGCATCCAGACATCCTCCCCATGCTGTTCCCAAACCATTTCATTGGTGTTTCCATCAATTTCTTACCTTTTCATGTGAACCAGACACCCTCCCCTCTTCAGAGCAGGGGAGCCTGGTTAAATGCTCAGGTTCTCCCATTGACTTCCATTGTGCTCGGGTGCTCGGTAGACCACCCGAGCATCCCGAGGTATTCGAGCACCCGAGCACTTTGGTGCTCGATCAACACTAGTGACAACTACATCTGGCTGCGACTTACCATTTTAGTGATCTCATCAAATGGCCGCAGAAGTCTGCATGCGTCGCGCATGAGCAGCCGCTGGCACAGTGAAAAGTAACCAAGCTCCCCAGAACCTGTCCTGCTGCAGAGTTTGTACAGGTAGTTGTTAATGGCAAGTTTCTGCTGGAGCAGCCTATCAAGCATATACAAGATGGAGTTCCAGCGCGTCGGGCAGTCACAAATTAGACGTCTGACAGGCAAATGGTGTCGCCGCTGAACACCAGCAAGGCGAGCCATGGCTCTGTAAGATCTAAAATGGCCAGAGATTTTCCTGGCCTTTCGCAAGACGTCCTGGTATTTGGCAACGAATCGCTGCACAACTAAGTTCAGGACGTGTGCCATGCACAACACGTGTGTCATTTTGTCCTGTTTCGGCGCGCTCAGCAGATTGGCACCATTGTCGCACACAACTTTACCAACTGTCAAATTGAGTGGGGTTAGCCACTGTTCGGCTTATGACCGCAGAGCTGAAAGCAGTGAAGGATCGATGTGGCACTTGGTTTCCAGGCATAACAGCGGCAGCACAGCAAGGCAACGTCTCCTGGCACGTCGAATAGGTTCTGGGGAGCTTGGGGGGTGAAGCGGAAGGTGCAGTAGCAGTGGAAAAGGAGTCAGCCGAGGAGGAGACGTTGGATGGAGTAGAAGGAGGAGAAGAAGAGGCAGGCCTGCATGCAATACGTGGCAGTAACACCAGATCCACACGGGTGCCATGGGTTACATGCTTGACGGCCATCAGAAGGTTCACCCAGTAGGCAGTAAAAGTTATGTACCTTCCCTGCTCGTGTTTGCTAGACCACGTGTCTGTGGTCAGATGTATCTTGGCACCAACTCTGTGTGCCAGAGATTGTCACGGTCCCTCAGGTGACTGATGTCAGGAAATCAAGGAGATTGGCTGAGCTTGGAGGAATCTAACAGCCTCCTTGATTTCTCTTGATTCAGTGTTGATAGGGTTAATGACCACTTCCCTTTTCTCAGCTGTTGCTCAGTGGTCATCACTTCTACCCTTTATAGTATCACCCCACTCTTCTGACTATGCGGTTGATAGCTTCATTTAGGTTTGGCTGAGCTGGTGTGAGATCCTGTCTGGTGTTCCTGTTCTTTTATCTCTACAGAAGTTAAGTGCTGTGTTTGTTTGTATTTGTTATATTCCCTGTTGTTGTATCTGGGCCTGAGACAGAGACTTCCATTTGTCCATCTGGGGAAGAATGGGTTGTTTCTGGTCCTATACTTATTCCAGGGCCTTAAAGGGAAATCTAGGCCTAGGTATCCTGCAAATGAATATTCCTACCTTCAAGGTCTATTCATATTGATAGAAACAGTTGCAAGAAAAAGTATGTGAACCCTTTGGAATGATATGGATTTCTGCACAAATTGGTCATAAAATGTGATCTGATCTTCATCTAAGTCACAACAATAGACAATCACAGTCTGCTTAAACTAATAACACACAATTAAATGTTACCATGTTTTTATTGAACACACCATGTAAACATTCACAGTGCAGGTGGAAAAAGTATGTGAACCCCTAGACTAATGACATCTCCAAGAGCTAATTGGAGTGAGGTGTCAGCCAACTGGAGTCCAATCAACAAGATGAGATTGGAGGTGTTAGTTACAGTAGCCCTGCACTATAAAAAAAAAAAAAACACACACCAGTTCTGGCTTTGCTTTTCACAAGAAGCATTGCCTGATGTGAATGATGCCTCGCACAAAAGAGCTCTCAGAAGACCTACAATTAAGAATTGTTGACTTGAATAAAGCTGGAAAGGGTTATAAAATTATCTCCAAAAGCCTTGCGGTTTATCAGTCCACGGTAAGACAAATTGTCTATAAATGGAGAAAGTTCAGCACTGCTGCTACTCTCCCTAGGAGTGGCCGTCCTGTAAAGATGACTGCAAGAGCACAGTGCAGACTGCTCAATGAGGTGAAGAAGAATCCTAGAGTGTCAGCTAAAGACTTACAAAAGTCTCTGGCATATGCTAACATCCCTGTTAGGGAATCAACGATACGTAAAACACTAAACAAGAATGGATTTCATGGGAGGATACCACAGAGGAAACCACTGCTGTCCAAAAAAAAACATTGCTGTTTTTATTTTATTTTGAGTGACATAAATAAATATAAGAACTATTACATAACTCTGGTACATTGTTTCCATGTGATCAACATAATGTAAAATGGCTGCCAGATCGGGTTCTGTTATAGGGTTGGGGCTGTGTCCATGTGCTGAAACATCTCAATTGGCTGTCCTGTCCCACCTGATGGATGTGTCATGGGTCAAAGTTTGGCGCAATGCAAAAGAATATGGTGCCGGCGGACATTATCATATGTTTGCATGTTCGGCGAATCTCGAACAATCAAAGTTCACTGCTTAACGACCGCAAGGCCATCTCTAATTGTGACACCTATTGTGGGGATTCGCTCTAGTAGTTAGGACTAGCGGATGCAGAAGAGAGGCAAAGTTCACAGTTCTTGAATCAAACAGCAGTGTTTATTCAGACATTGGTGTATAACAAAATGCAGATAAGGTGTATCACAAAACGCAGGTGACTTGGTGTTTGTTCAAACAAAAAATGGATGGTAGGACAGCACCACTTACTTGAAAACACTCAAGAGACTTTGCGGCGGTGCTCGTGGCGTCAGGTCTCGGCCTCAGAGACCCCCAAAATACCAGTAAAGATGAAGAAGGTCACGGCACTCCAAAAGCTAGTTCAATGTTCTTTAATCCACCAAAAATTCAGCAGCAACGTTTCGACAATAGTCTTTATCAAGCTACATACAAGTTTACAAGTGACTCACATTATATTATATAAGGGTACTAATTCATACCAATTAATCAGTGGGTGTGCTCCCGACAATAAACCCGCCTCCTCTCAGGTACAAACAATCATATGATTAATTTCAACCTACCAACCACAGTGTATATTAATGTAAGGCTTACCAAGCGTTCATACGTGGGCTGTTACTCTGTAGTGTGTCCATGATGCGCGGCGTCTTCCGCATACGACTGCTGCTGCGCAAATGTTCAGACGGGATTCACATGCATCACATGATCAACTGTATGGTCATGTGATCAGTGACGCTACTATCGGTCACCTGACAGGTGACGCGCCTAAGCGTCTAATCGCTGTCATAGTAACCCCAGGTCCTGCAGAGAAAGTATATCCTTTCGTGTGGTACTCTTCATTCAGTATTATTTCAAATGCGTATAACTAAATGTCAGGACGCCGGTCACCACGGACACATCAACAGAAAGGTGATATCATTTAATGAAAATATAGTTTTGTTTAACAGTGTCATAGGAACCGATCTCAGCAGGATGTCTCAAACACCTCAATTATAACAAAACTACGGTTCAGTACCTAACTGGGTAGACGAAAAACGGAAATGTGTAATACCACACATAAACATAGAGGGAACCCTTTCATAGAGGCTCGGAGCTGTTCAAAAGATCCGACCCTACCAACGTTCGTTTACAAGAAAATTAGTTCAAAAATGGCATATAGGGTGGGATCCCGTGTGCTGCACGGTACAGAGTAACCAAACCCCTACCCCCCATAAGTGGATACCCAGGGGAGTATTGGTATGATATACCCTAGATATGCTAAAGAATACATTTGGACAAGGGATACTAGGGCCACAACCATCGCCCCCCTCTGTCAAAAGAGAGACCACCGATGTGTGCCCTTGCCTGGTCTGGGCCCCACCGCCAAGTGGAAGACCCCTACCACGCTTATCCCCATTGTCTCCTATAAATATAAATATTTTGTCATATTCTATATAAGCATCACCCTACGCCACTAAACCTCGATATAGCCCGCATACATAGATCAGCTCCCCAGGTGAATAATTAGGGTTTGGTAAATCAAAACCCTAATTATTCACCTGGGGAGCTGATCTATGTATGCGGGCTATATCGAGGTTCGGTGGCGTAGGGTGATGCTTATATAGAATATGACAAAATATCTACCCCCCTGGGTATCCACTTATGGGGGGTAGGGGTTTGGTTACTCTGTACCGTGCAGCACACGGGATCCCACCCTATATGCCATTTTTGAACTAATTTTCTTGTAAACGAACGTTGGTAGGGTCGCATCTTTTGAACAGCTCCGAGCCTCTATGAAAGGGTTCCCTCTATGTTTATGTGTGGTATTACACATTTCCGTTTTTCGTCTACCCAGTTAGGTACTGAACCGTAGTTTTGATATAATTGAGGTGTTTGAGACATCCTGCTGAGATCGGTTCCTATGACACTGTTAAACAAAACTATATTTTCATTAAATGATATCACCTTTCTGTTGATGTGTCCATGGTGACCGGCGTCCTGACATTTAGTTATACGCATTTGAAATAATACTGAATGAAGAGTACCACACGAAATGATATACTTTCTCTGCAGGACCTGGGGTTACTATGACAGCGATTAGACGCTTAGGCGCGTCACCTGTCAGGTGACCGATAGTAGCGTCACTGATCACATGACCATACAGTTGATCATGTGATGCATGTGAATCCCGTCTGAACATTTGCGCAGCCGCAGTCGTATGCGGAAGACGCCGCGCATCATGGACACACTACAGAGTAACAGCCCACGTATGAACGCTTGGTAAGCCTTACATTAATATACACTGTGGTTGGTAGGTTGAAATTAATCATATGATTGTTTGTACCTGAGAGGAAGCGGGTTTATTGTCGGGAGCACACTCACTGATTAATTGGTATGAATTAGTACCCTTATATAATATAATGTGAGTCACTTGTAAACTTGTATGTAGCTTGATAAAGACTATTGTCGAAACGTTGCTGCTGAATTTTTGGTGGATTAAAGAACATTGAACTAGCTTTTGGAGTGCCGTGACCTTCTTCATCTTTATTGGTGTTTGTTCACACACAAGGAACATCCATAAACAATAATAGTCACCTTTTCTCCTGGGTGTTAATTCACACCCTTTTAGCCGTTCAGCCTCATCAAGTCCATAAGCGGCCTGTTTGCCTTTAGAGTGGCCTGAGTCCTCCAGCCCAGCTCAAACCTCAAATCCCAGCACAGCCCTCAGTTCACAGCACACAGACTACTGAGATCCACTGTCAGGAGGTAAATCCACACACCTGGCAGTGCTGGTTTTTATGCCTGGTAAAACCCGGCATGGAAAATGGGGAGTAGTCACCCACCCAGCACTTTGACTACTCCTAGTAAGAGCCATCCCGTATCAGCTATGACAGCCATGCTAAATCTCAAGGTGTCACTTAGCAATAGCTGCTGCTGACACTTAAAATACCGGCTCTTACTTCACCGAGGCCAGGAACCTCGGTGACACATACCTTCCATCCATGATGATTCCAGGTACCTTCTTACACTATGTGTTCGGTCAAAATTAATCACCGTCTTGTTATTTAGCACTTGACCTTGTTTAGCATCTTTGTTCCCTTTGTTGTGTAAACTACAGACAAAAATGCAATAATGGATATTAGCTATTTGCTGCTTTTCACTAATTTCTGTAGAGTTGTCATTTGGGTCCCAATCATTGGCTGTAATAGGATGTAACCAGCAGACACCAGGTCTAACCCTTTCTTGGATACTGGCATCAAATGATCTATTTTTATGCCTATCTTTGTAAATTGTAGACTCTAATTACAAATGTTTTGTTATTTTCTTAATAATGAATGGCCTTTGTGTTCACATGAATGCCATCTTGGTGAGACAGGGCAACTGAGTCAAATTATCTCTTTAATGGGGCTATTAATCCTACATCTTCACATCCTGTTTTTAACAAAGACAGTAATGTTTTATTAATGTGTTCAATAAGGGCAATTGTTATTTATTTGTTTAATTAATCTCCTTATCTATTCTAGGAACTTTCATTAGGCTGGGTTTTAACTCTCATGTTTTTTGTTGTAGTGCTTGAAGCCAAATCCAGGAGTAGATTTGAAAACAGGAGGAGATCCAGGGAAAGATAAAAAATGGAAGGCACTTACAAAGGAAAAACTGGTTCTCCTTTTCTTTTTGAACCCACTCCTGGCTTTGGCTTCAGAAACAGCATAAAAAAAAAAACCTGAACATGCAAATCCAGTCCTAAAGGGGTTCTAGACTTTAATTGCATTAGGGCTTAAAGATGGTTAGCACGGGTGCTTTGCCGAAATGGGGTCTAGGGTTCAAATCCAACCAAGGACAACATCTGCATGGAGTTTGTATGTTCTCTCTGTGTTTACGTGGTTTTCCTCTGGGTACTCTAGTTTCCTACCACCCCACAAAGACATACTCATAGGGAACTTAGATTGTGCGCTCCATGCCCACACTGCGGAGCATGTCAGTGTTATATAAGTGAGTGAAATAAATAAAGTATTTTTATATTGATGGGCTATCCTCAGGAGTAGCTCTGGCACCTCTGTCCATTGGGATGGAGCTGGTCACAATGTGTAGTGTGAGGGGTGTCAGACCTCTGCCCTTCTGATACATAAACTTAAATATAATATGAGTGTATAACCACTTTAATGTGGAGAGTATTTACAGAGTTTGTGTTGGTGATAGGCTACGTGTTTTAATGTAGTGCCTAAGAAGAGATCTTGGAGTCTGCTGCTTTAAATATGTGTGTGACCACTGTGTAAGAAGGTACCTGGAATCATTGTGGATGGAAGGTATGTGTCACCGAGGTTCCTGGCCTCGGTGAAGTAAAAGCCAGTATTTTATGTGTCAGCAGCAGCTATTGCTAATTGACACCTAAAAATTTTGCATGGCTGTTATAGATGATCCGGGACGGCTCTTACTGGGAGTAGTCAAAGTGCTGGGTGGGTGACTACTCCCCTTGTTCCAGGCTCGGTTTTGCCAGGCATAAAAACCAGCCAGCATTGCCAGGTGTGTGGATTTACCTCCCTCTGACAATGAAGCTCAGGAGTCTGTGTGCTGTGAACTGAGGGCTGTGCTGGGATTTGAGGTTTGAGCCAGGCTGGAGGACTCAGGCCTCTCTAAAGGCGAACAATGAGGCTGAACGGCTAACAGGGTGTGAATTAACACCCAGGATAAAAGGTGACTTATTATTTATGGACTTTCCTTGTGTGTGAACAAACACCAAGCCACCTGCATTTTATGATACACCTTATCTGCATTTTCTTATACACCAATGTCTGAATAAACACAACTGTTTGATTTAAGAACTGTGTACTTTGCCTCTATACTGCATCCGCTAGTCCTAACTACCAGAGCGAATCCCCACACCTTTTACATACATTGAAAATATGCCCTCCCTGGCAGATAAACTGCCTGCCTGGGTTTAATATGTGCATAGACTATGTATCCTACTCTCTGCTTGGCTGAACATCTTTGGAGCCTGTTTTTAAAGCAATGCATACATGCTGCAAGTAGAGGTCTTCAAGACTAATGCAAGTTTCACACCACCAGTGTGAATTCTGGAAGGCTGTTCTGGCAGACAATGCCAGGGATTGGCCAGAAACAAGCCACAAAATGCAGCGGTTTGTGTCTGGCCAATTCTCCACATTGTATAACGGAACGCAGCCGGATCTCCGCTGGACACCATTATGAGGCTGGCGTACATTCCGTCTGCATTCAGCAGCATCGGATGCAATGAATCCTGGAAGCCTGTTCTCTGCCAAAACAGCCTGCTGGGAATTTACACCACAGGTGTGCAACTAGCCTAAGACCTGCTCTCTGAGAAAGCTGTATAGACAGCACTCCAAAAATGTAGCACTATAACGGCTTTTTTCTTTAAAAGGGAAATCCAGTCAAAATAATTTACTGATGTTATAGACACATGTGAGACGCTCCCATTGGTGCAGCCTAGGATCTCAGGCAGCTCTGAATGTGCAAATTGTTCACCAATTAAGGGAGTAGCTTCTTAATGTCTAATAGAGTCAGTACATGTATATTGTGGGGATTCGCTGTGGTAGTTAGTATTAGCAGGTGCAGCACAGAGGCAAAGTACAAGTTCTTTGTTCAAAACATCAGTGTTTATTCACACGTGAAAGCAAAACAAAAACGCAAGTTGCTTGATGATCGTTCACACACATGAAAAGTTCATGTACAAAACAGTCACCTTTTCTCCTGGGTGTTACTTCACACCCTGTTGGAAGTTCTGCTTTGTCAAGTCCACAGGCAGGTGTTAGGCAGCCTGTTCACCCTCACAGGGGTCTGAGCCCTCCAGCCTGGCTCAAGCCGCAGATCCCAACACAGCCAACAGATCACAGCACACAGACCTTCTGAGCTCCACAGTCAGACGGAGGTAATCCTCTCCACCTGGCAGTGCTGGCTGGTTTTTATGCCTGGCAAAACCCGGCCTAGAACATGGGGAGTAGTCACCTACCCAGCACTTTGACTACTCCCAGTAAGAGCCGTCCCGAATCAGCCATTATAGCCATACTAAGTATCAAGGTGTCAAACATCAACTGCTGCTAAAAATCAGCTCTTACTCCACTGAGACAAGGGACCTCGGTGACACGTACCTATCATCCACAATGATTCCTTGCACCTTCTTACATACCTCCCCTCCTTTGTTCAACCATGAGGGGTGAACACATGTTATGCAGTATACTCGGGACAGGGCATCCGCGTTTCCCTGCAACCAGCCTGCCCTGTGTTCCACAGAGAACTTAAGGTTTTCTAAGCACAGGAACCACCTGGTGACTCAGGCATTTCTCTCTTTGGCCTGGCTCATCCACTTGAGAGTGGAGTGGTCAGTCACCAGGCAGAATATTCTCCCCAACAAATAATAGCGGAGAGACTAGAGTGCCCACTTGATAGCCAGGCAGTCTCTCTCCACTATACTGTACCTGGTCTCGGCTGGGGTGAGCTTGCAGCTTAGGAAGACAACGGGATGCTCCTCCCCGTTGACTTCCTGAGACAGTACTGCACAGAGGCCGACTTCGGAGGCGTCCATCTGCACTATGAATACTGGCCTGAAGTTGAGCGTCACCAAAATCGGGGACCCACACAGGGCCGACTTCAAAGGGGAGAAAGCCTCTTCCGCCCGGTCATTCCAGTGAACCATCACTGACTTGCGTCCCTTCAATAACCCTGTCAATGGCGCGGCTACAGTAGCTAATTGGGGAATAAATCTCATGTAACAGCCTATCATTCCTAGGAATAACTTTTCTTGTTTAGTAGTGACTAGAGTTGAGCGAACACCTGGATGTTCGGGTTCGAGAAGTTCGGCCAAACTTCCCGGAAATGTTCGGGTTCGGGATCCGAACCCGACCCGAACTTCGTCCCGAACCCGAACCCCATTGAAGTCAATGGGGACCCGAACTTTTCGGCACTAAAAAGGCTGTAAAACAGCCCAGGAAAGAGCTAGAGGGCTGCAAAAGGCAGCAACATGTAGGTAAATCCCCTGCAAACAAATGTGGATAGGGAAATGAATTAAAATAAAAATAAAAAAAATAAAAATTAACCAATATCAATTGGACAGAGGTCCCATAGCAGAGAATCTGGCTTCACGTCAGCAGAGAATCAGTCTCTTCATGCCATAGCAAAGAATCTGGCTTCATGTCAGCAGAGAATCAGTCTCTTCATGCCATAGCAGAGAATCTGGCTTCATGTCAGCACAGAATCAGTCTTCATGTCATAGCAGAGAATCAGGCTTCACGTCACCCACCACTGGAACAGGCCACTGTCACACATTTAGGCCCCGGCACCCAGACAGAGGAGAGAGGTCCGTAACAGAGAATCTGGCCTTATGTCAGCGCAGAATCAGTCTTCATGTCATAGCAGAGAATCAGGCTTCACGTCACCCACGCAGTGCCATCTTAAGAGCATTATAGGCCCCCGGGCAATACAGTGCACTGGGGCCCTGTCTACACAATCACGCACTAGAATAAAAATGCAAATTATCAATAAGGCGATATTTATTGGTACTTTCAACAAAATCAGTGTTTAATATAGGAATAATATATAGGGGGGGCACAAAGATACCACAGTCAAAAATGGGGGGGCAAAAACAAAATAAGTATATATAAATAAGATTACAAAATATGAGAGAATTGCGGTATGCAGGGATACATTTATAATAAAACTATTTACTTACAAAAGAAGCTGTTCAATCGTCTGCTGTGCCGTCCTCTGCTTGCTTCCGCGGATTCTTTCCCCTTCTTTCTGTCTCTCGTCAGTGCGCAGGCGCACTGTTATGGTGGATCTGTGGAAGACACACTGTTATGGGGGCATCTGTGGATGACAGTGTTATTATGCCTCTCATTAGCCCCCATATGCTGCCTCTCATCATTAGCCCCCATATGCTGCCTCTCATCATTAGCCCCCATATGCTGCCTCTCATCATTAGCCCCCATATGCCTCTCCATTAGCCCCCATATGCCTCTCCATTAGCCCCCATATGCCTCTCCATTAGCCCCCATATGCCTCATTAGCCCCCATATGCCTCTCCATTAGCCCCCATATGCCTCATTAGCCCCCATATGCCTCTCCATTAGCCCCCATATGCCTCTCCATTAGCCCCCATATGCCTCATTAGCCCCCATATGCCTCTCCATTAGCCCCCATATGCCTCTCCATTAGCCCCCATATGCCTCTCCATTAGCCCCCATATGCCTCATTAGCCCCCATATGCCTCTCCATTAGCCCCCATATGCCTCTCCATTAGCCCCCATATGCCTCATTAGCCCCCATATGCCTCTCCATTAGCCCCCATATGCCTCATTAGCCCCCATATGCCTCTCCATTAGCCCCCATATGCCTCTCCATTAGCCCCCATATGCCTCATTAGCCCCCATATGCCTCTCCATTAGCCCCCATATGCCTCTCCATTAGCCCCCATATGCCTCATTAGCCCCCATATGCCTCTCCATTAGCCCCCATATGCCTCTCCATTAGCCCCCCATATGCCTCTCTCCATTAGCCCCCCATATGCCTCTCTCCATTAGCCCCCCATATGCCTCTCCATTAGCCCCCCATATGCCTCTCCATTAGCCCCCATATGCCTCTCCATTAGCCCCCTTATGCCCCCAGCAGCCACATTTTCTTATAAAATAAAAAATCACTTACCTCTCCTGCTCCTGGACGCCGCCTGCCTCTCCTCAGTCGACTCTGTGCTCTGAACTGGCGCGCACAGCGTGAGGTCACAGAGCGCCCTCACGCTGTGCGCAGCCCTGCACAGCCGACAGCCGAGGACCAGGAAGTGGTGAGTACAGAGCGTTCACCACTTCCTGGTCTCTCGGTTCTAATGAGCGCTTCCATAATGGAAGCGCTCATTAGTATTCAACTGGGGGAATCAGCGGGGGGGCAACCGGGGGGGCAAAGGACAACATAGGGGGGGCGATTGCCCCCCCTCGCCCGCTGCTAAATGACGGTTGGGAAGTTGGCTGGTGGGTTCACTGGGCAGGCGGGCCCCCAGGCAAGTGGGGCCCCCGGGCAACTGCCCAGCGTGCCCATTCGAAAAGACGGCCCTGCACCCACCACTGGAACAGGCCACTGTCACACATTTAGGCCCCGGCACCCAGACAGAGGAGAGCGGTCCCGTAACAGAGAATCTGGCCTTATGTCAGCGCAGAATCTGTCTTCATGTCATAGCAGAGAATCAGGCTTCACGTCACCCACCACTGGAACAGGCCACTGTCACACATTTAGGCCCCGGCACCCAGACAGAGGAGAGCGGTCCCGTAACAGAGAATCTGGCCTTATGTCAGCGCAGAATCTGTCTTCATGTCATAGCAGAGAATCAGGCTTCACGTCAGCCACCACTGGAACAGGCCACTGTCACACATTTAGGCCCCGGCACCCAGACAGAGGAGAGGTTCATTCAACTTTGGGTTGCCCCGCAATATAATGGTAAAATGAAATTAAAAATAGTATTGAATGAGGAAGTGCCCTGGAGTAGAATAATATATTGTTAAGGGGAGGTAGTTAATATCTAATCTGCACAAGGGATGGACAGGTCCTGTGGGATCCATGCCTGGTTCATTTTTATGAACGTCAGCTTGTCCACATTGGCTGTAGACAGGCGGCTGCGTTTGTCTGTAATGACGGCCCCTGCCGTGCTGAATACACGTTCAGACAAAACGCTGGCCGCCGGGCAGGCCAGCACCTCCAAGGCATAAAAGGCTAGCTCTGGCCACGTGGACAATTTGGAGACCCAGAAGTTGAATGAGGCCGAACCATCAGTCAGTACGTGGAGGGGTGTGCACAGGTACTGTTCCACCATGTTAGTGAAATGTTGCCTCCTGCTAACACGTTCCGTATCAGGTGGTGGTGCACTTAGCTGTGGCGTGTTGACAAAACTTTTCCACATCTCTGCCATGCTAACCCTGCCCTCAGAGGAGCTGGGCGTGACACAGCTGCGTTGGCGACCTCTTGCTCCTCCTCTGCCTTCGCCTTGGGCTTCCACTGGTTCCCCTGTGACATTTGGGAATGCTCTCAGTAGCGCGTCTACCAACGTCCGCTTGTACTCGCGCATCTTCCTATCACGCTCCAGTGTAGGAAGTAAGGTGGGCACATTGTCTTTGTACCGGGGATCCAACAGGGTGGCAACCCAGTAGTCTGCACACGTTAAAATGTGGGCAACTCTGCTGTCGTTGCGCAGGCACTGCAGCATGTAGTCGCTCATGTGTGCCAGGCTGCCCAGAGGTAAGGACAAGCTGTCCTCTGTGGGAGGCGTATCGTCATCGTCCTGTGTTTCCCCCCAGCCACGCACCAGTGATGGGCCCGAGCTGCTTTGGGTGCCACCCCGCTGTGAACATGCTTCATCCTCATCCTCCTCCACCTCCTCCTCATCCTCGTCCTCCTCGTCCTCCAGTAGTGGGCCCTGTCTGGCCACATTTGTACCTGGCCTCTGGTGTTGCAAAAAACCTCCCTCTGAGTCACTTTGAAGAGACTGGCCTGAAAGTGCTAAAAATGACCCCTCTTCCTCCTCTTCCTCCTGGGCCACCTCCTCTTCCATCATCGCCCTAAGTGTTTTCTCAAGGAGACATAGAAGTGGTATTGTAACGCTGATAACGGCGTCATCGCCACTGGCCATGTTGGTGGAGTACTCGAAACAGCGCAACAGGGCACACAGGTCTCGCATGGAGGCCCAGTCATTGGTGGTGAAGTGGGTCTGATCCGCAGTGCGACTGACCCGTGCGTGCTGCAGCTGAAACTCCACTATGGCCTGCTGCTGCTCGCACAGTCTGTCCAGCATATGCAAGGTGGAGTTCCACCTGGTGGGCACGTCGCATATGAGGCGGTGAGCGGGAAGGCCGAAGTTACGCTGTAGCGCAGACAGGCGAGCAGCGGCAGGGTGTGAACGCCGGAAGCGCGAACAGACGGCCCGCACTTTATGCAGCAGCTCTGACATGTCGGGGTAGTTGTGAATGAACTTCTGCACCACCAAATTCAGCACATGCGCCAGGCAAGGGATGTGCGTCAAACCGGCTAGTCCCAGAGCTGCAACGAGATTTCTCCCATTATCGCACACCACCAGGCCGGGCTTGAGGCTCACCGGCAGCAACCACTCGTCGGTCTGTTGTTCTATACCCCGCCACAACTCCTGTGCGGTGTGGGGCCTGTCCCCCAAACATATGAGTTTCAGAATGGCCTGCTGACGTTTACCCCGTGCTGTGCTGAAGTTGGTGGTGAAGGTGTGTGGCTGACTGGATGAGCAGGTGGAAGAAGAGGAGGTGGAAGCTGAGTAGGAGGAGGAGGAGACAGGAGGCAAAGAATGTTGCCCTGCGATCCTTGGCGGCGGAAGGACGTGCGCCAAATAGCTCTCCGCCTGGGGCCCAGCCGCCACTACATTTACCCAGTGTGCAGTTAGGGAGATATAGCGTCCCTGGCCGTGCTTACTGGTCCACGTATCTGTGGTTAGGTGGACCTTGCCACAGATGGCGTTGTGCAGTGCACACTTGATTTTATCAGACACTTGTTTGTGCAGGGAAGGCACGGCTCTCTTAGAGAAGTAGTGGCGGCTGGGAACAACATACTGTGGGACAGCAAGTGACATGAGCTGTTTGAAGCTGTGTGTGTCCACCAGCCTAAATGACAGCATTTCATAGGCCAGTAGTTTAGAAATGCTGGCATTCAGGGCCAGGGATCGAGGGTGGCTAGGTGAGAATTTACGCTTTCTCTCAAATGTTTGTGAGATGGAGAGCTGAACGCTGCCGTGTGACATGGTTGAGATGCTTGGTGACGCAGGTGGTGGTGTTGGTGGTACATCCCATGTTTGCTGGGCGGCAGGTGCCAACGTTCCTCCAGAGGCGGAGGAAGAGGCCGAGGCGGCGGCAGCAGCAGCAGAAGAGGCCGAGGCGGCAGCAGCAGAAGATGTAGCAGGGGGAGCCTGAGTGACTTCCTTGTTTTTAAGGTGTTTACTCCACTGCAGTTCATGCTTTGCATGCAGGTGCCTGGTCATGCAGGTTGTGCTAAGGTTCAGAACGTTAATGCCTCGCTTCAGGCTCTGATGGCACAGCGTGCAAACCACTCGGGTCTTGTCGTCAGCACATTGTTTGAAGAAGTGCCATGCCAGGGAACTCCTTGAAGCTGCCTTTGGGGTGCTCGGTCCCAGATGGCGGCGGTCAGTAGCAGGCGGAGTCTCTTGGCGGCGGGTGTTCTGATTTTTCCCACTGCTCCCTCTTTTGCTACGCTGTTGGCTCGGTCTCACCACTGCCTCTTCCTCCGAACTGTGAAAGTCAGTGGCACGACCTTCATTCCATGTGGGGTCTAGGACCTCATCGTCCCCTGCATCGTCTTCCACCCAGTCTTGATCCCTGACCTCCTGTTCAGTCTGCACACTGCAGAAAGACGCAGCAGTTGGCACCTGTGTTTCGTCATCATCAGAGACGTGCTGAGGTGGTATTCCCATGTCCTCATCAGGAAAAATAAGTGGTTGTGCGTTAGTGCATTCTATCTCTTCCACCCCTGGGGAAGGGCTAGGTGGATGCCCTTGGGAAACCCTGGCAGCAGAGTCTTCAAACAGCATAAGAGACTGCTGCATAACTTGAGGCTCAGACAGTTTCCCTGATATGCATGGGGGTGATGTGACAGACCGATGGGCTTGGTTTTCATGCGCCATCTGTGCGCTTTCTGCAGAAGACTGGGTGGGAGATAATGTGAACGTGCTGGATCCACTGTCGGCCACCCAATTGACTAATGCCTGTACCTGCTCAGGCCTTACCATCCTTAGAACGGCATTGGGCCCCACCAAATATCGCTGTAAATTCTGCTGGCTACTGGGACCTGAGGTAGTTGGTTCACTAGGACGTGTGGCTGTGGCAGAACGGCCACGTCCTCTCCCAGCACCAGAGGGTCCACTAACACCACCACGACCATGTCCACGTCCGCGTCCGCGTCCCTTATTAGATGTTTTCCTCATTGTTCCCGTTCACCACAATTTTGAGAATGGCAAATTTGGGAATGCTTTTTCAACCCAGAACAAAAAGTCTGCTTTTACGGTCACTACAAATAACTTGACCAGCTAAAACTGTGCAGATTTGGTTGAATAGAGATGTGAGACCTGTTTTTTTTTTGCGCTGTGTGACAGTTATAGGTTTAATCACAGAATGACACTTCTATCAGCACGCTAGTGTGTGTCTTAGGTTTTTCTGAATGACACTATCAATACCTTCAATGTAAGATTTTCTTTTTGGGATAGATTTCAAGTAGGCCTCAAATACCACAAACTAGTTATTTTCAGAATGGCAAATTTGGGAATGCTTTTTCAACCCAGAACAAAAAGTCTGCTTTTACGGTCACTACAAATAACTTGACCAGCTAAAACTGTGCAGATTTGGTTGAATAGAGATGTGAGACCTGTTTTTTTTTGCGATGTGTGACAGTTATAGGTTTAATCACAGAATGACACTTCTATCAGCACGCTAGCGTGTGTCTTAGGTTTTTCTGAATGACACTATCAATACCTTCAATGTAATGATTTTCTTTTTGGGATAGATTTCAAGTAGGCCTCAAATACCACAAACTAGTTATTTTGAGAATGGCAAATTTGGGAATGCTTTTTCAACCCAGAACAAAAAGTCTGCTTTTACGGTCACTACAAATAACTTGACCAGCTAAAACTGTGCAGATTTGGTTGAATAGAGATGTGAGACCTGTTTTTTTTTGCGATGTGTGACTGTTATAGGTTTAATCACAGAATGACACTTCTATCAGCACGCTAGCGTGTGTCTTAGGTTTTTCTGAATGACACTATCAATACCTTCAATGTAATGATTTTCTTTTTGGGATAGATTTCAAGTAGGCCTCAAATACCACAAACTAGTTATTTTGAGAATGGCAAATTTGGGAATGCTTTTTCAACCCAGAACAAAAAGTCTGCTTTTACGGTCACTACAAATAACTTGACCAGCTAAAACTGTGCAGATTTGGTTGAATAGAAATGTCAGGTCTATTTTTTAGGCGCTGGGTGACAGGCTCAACTTGCCCCTGATGTAATTTATGGGCAAAAAATAACCACACTGTTGATGGTTAAATGCACTTGGGTGACACAGGCTCGGCCTGCACCAGATGTAGTATACGGCCAAAAAATAACCAGACTGTTGATGGTTAAATGCACTTCGGTGACACAGGCTCAGCCTGCAGCCAATGTAGTATATGGCCAAAAAATAACCAGACTGTTGATGGTTAAATGCACTTCGGTGACACAGGCTCAGCCTGCAGCTGATGTAGGATATAGCACAAAATAACCACACTATCGATGGTTAAATACACTTGGTGATAGCTCGTGCTGGCGCACCACAAGTCACAAAATGGCCGCCGATCACCCCAGAAAAAAAGTGATCTAAAAACGCTCTGGGCAGCCTCAAAAAAGTGAGCAAGTCAATAATAGCACTTCAATGATCCACAGCTGCAGATCGATCACAGAATGAAGTCTTTTGGAGGAGTTAATCTGCCTAATCTCGCCCTAACGTCGCAGCTGCAACCTCTCCCTATACTGATCATAGCAGAGTGACGTGCGGCGCTACGTGACTCCAGCTTAAATAGTGGCTGGGTCACATGTTGCACTGGCCAATCACAGCCATGCCAATAGTAGGCATGGCTGTGATGGCCTCTTGGGCCAAGTAGTATGACGCTTGTTGATTGGCTGCTTTGCAGCCTTTCAAAAAGCGCCAAGAAAGCGCCGAACACCGAACCCGAACCCGGACTTTTACGAAAATGTTCGGGTTCGGGTCCGTGTCACGGACACCCCAAAATTCGGTACGAACCCGAACTATACAGTTCGGGTTCGCTCATCCCTAGTGGGGGTATCAGTTTGGGTATCAGTACCGGTTTGGGTATCAGTACTACAGGACTGATTTGGGTATCAGTACTACAGGACTGGTCCACTCACTTATAGACTCCTCGATGACGTCTAGTTGCAGCATTAGTTGTACTTCCTCAGAGATGGCCTGTCGCTGAGTCTTGAGTACCCAGTATGGTTTCAACCGGATTGTGGCCTGAGGTTCAGTGACAATGTCATGCTGGATTATGGAAGTGTGTCCAGGGAGGTCTGAGAACACATCCGTGTTCCTGCTGAAGAACTCGCTAACCTCCTGAGTCGGTTTAGAGGATAGGCTGTCAGCAATCTTCACTGTGGCAACCGCTTCCCTTACATCTGACTATGGGTCCGGAACCTCTCCCCCTAGAAAACTCAGCCGCGGGCTATCATCAGTACTGGTCTCCCTATCCTTCCATGCTTTGAGTAAATTCACATGGTACACCTGCTCCGGCTTCCACTGCCATGGCTGGTGTACCTTGTAGTTTACTTCTCTAACCTTTTCGAGTAACTCGGAGGGTCCATGTCACCTAGCCAGTAACTTACTGTCCACTGTCGGTACCAGAACCAAAACCCGTTCTCCCGGGTTAAAGATCCGGACCTGAGCCTGCCGATTATACACCCTACTTTGATCTCGCTGTGCTGCCTCCATATGTTCCTTTACCATCGGCAACACGGTTTCCATACGTGCCTGCATCTGGGTAATATATTCAATAACGATTTTATATGGTGTGGGTTGTTGCGCCACGACTCTTTCGCTATATCCAACAAACCACATGGATGTCTGCCATATAGAAGTTCGAAGGGCGAGAACCCAGTGAAGGGTACTTCTCGCACTGCAAACATAAGATAGGCCAGAAGGAGGTCCCAGTCCTTCCCATCCTTAGACACTTCTCATTTTAACATGGTTTTTAACGTTTTAATTAACCTTTCTACTAGGCCGTCTATTTG
The DNA here is from genome assembly GCF_905171765.1 of Bufo bufo. Lineage (NCBI taxonomy): Eukaryota > Metazoa > Chordata > Amphibia > Anura > Bufonidae > Bufo > Bufo bufo. The sequence continues at coordinate 351,047,756 of NC_053394.1, forward strand.
CGGTTGATGGATGGACGTCCGTATCTGTTTGATGTTCAGCAACTTACAGAGTTCCCGCATGACCTTGGACATAAAAGGGGTCCCCTGGTCAGTCAGAACCTCTTTAGGTAGCCCACTCTGGAGAACATCTCCATTAACTACTTTGCTATGAGTTTGGCCGATGTATGTCGCAGTGGCACCGCCTCCGGGAACCGAGTGGCGTAGTATAGGACTACCAATATATGTTGGTGCCCTCTAGCGTACTTTGGTACTGGGCCCACGAGATTCGTAGCGATTCTTTCAAATGGAGTCTCGATAATCGGGAGAGGCACTAAGGGACTGTGGAACAGGTGCTGGGGGCTAGTTGTTTGACAGGTTGGGCAAGACTTACAAAAGTCATCCACCTTTCTAAAGACGCTGGGCCAGTAAAACCGTTATATTATCTGGTCCTGTGTCTTCTGCAGTCCCAGATGACCTCCGAGAACATGTTGGTGGGCTAACTCTAACACATGTATTTGATAAGCCTGGGGCACCACCAACTGTTCAATGGGTTTACCCCGCAGCTGGTTCATGATATAGCATATTCTGGTTGACCACAAAACAGGGAAACATTGAATCGGCTCAAGGTTGCTGATATACTGCACATCTGGGATGACACGTGCATAAGTGACTGTCACATTTAGGCCAGAAATACGGCTTTTTGGTTACTGGGGTGAAAAAACCCTCTGATATACTGCACATCTGGGATTACACGTGCATAGATGACTGTCACATTTAGGCCACAAATACGGCTATTAGGATACTGTGGTGAAAAAAGCACTCATATACTGCACATCTGTGATTGCACTTGCATAGGTGACTGTCACATTTTGGCCATAAATACGGCTTTGGCATAGTGTGGTGAAAAAAGCCTCTGATATACTGCACATCTGGGATTACACGTGCATAAGTGACTGTCACATTTAGGCCAGAAATACGGCTTTTTGGTTACTGGGGTGAAAAAACCCTCTGATATACTGCACATCTGTGATTACACTTGCATAGGTGACTGTCACATTTTGGCCATAAATACGGCTTTGGCATAGTGTGGTGAAAAAAGCCTCTGATATACTGCACATCTGGGATTACACGTGCATAAGTGACTGTCACATTTAGGCCAGAAATACGGCTTTTTGGTTACTGGGGTGAAAAAACCCTCTGATATACTGCACATCTGTGATTACACTTGCATAGGTGACTGTCACATTTTGGTCATAAATACGGCTTTGGCATAGTGTGGTGAAAAAAGCCTCTGATATACTGCACATCTGGGATTACACGTGCATAAGTGACTGTCACATTTAGGCCAGAAATACAGCTTTTTGGTTACTGGGGTGAAAAAACCCTCTGATATACTGCACATCTGTGATTACACTTGCATAGGTGACTGTCACATTTTGGCCATAAATACGGCTTTGGCATAGTGTGGTGAAAAAAGCCTCTGATATACTGCACATCTGGGATTACACGTGCATAAGTGACTGTCACATTTAGGCCAGAAATACGGCTTTTTGGTTACTGGGGTGAAAAAACCCTCTGATATACTGCACATCTGTGATTACACTTGCATAGGTGACTGTCACATTTAGGCCACAAATACGGCTATTAGGATACTGTGGTGAAAAAAACCCTTTTTTTCATATACTGCACATCTGTGATTACATGTGCATAGGTGACTGTCACATTTAGGCCACAAATACGGCTATTAGGATACTGTGGTGAAAAAAGCACTCATATACTGCACATCTGTGATTGCACTTGCATAGGTGACTGTCACATTTTGGCCATAAATACGGCTTTGGCATAGTGTGGTGAAAAAAGCCTCTGATATACTGCACATCTGGGATTACACGTGCATAAGTGACTGTCACATTTAGGCCAGAAATACGGCTTTTTGGTTACTGGGGTGAAAAAACCCTCTGATATACTGCACATCTGTGATTACACTTGCATAGGTGACTGTCACATTTTGGCCATAAATACGGCTTTGGCATAGTGTGGTGAAAAAAGCCTCTGATATACTGCACATCTGGGATTACACGTGCATAAGTGACTGTCACATTTAGGCCAGAAATATGGCTTTTTGGTTACTGGGGTGAAAAAACCCTCTGATATACTGCACATCTGTGATTACACTTGCATAGGTGACTGTCACATTTTGGTCATAAATACGGCTTTGGCATAGTGTGGTGAAAAAAGCCTCTGATATACTGCACATCTGGGATTACACGTGCATAAGTGACTGTCACATTTAGGCCAGAAATACAGCTTTTTGGTTACTGGGGTGAAAAAACCCTCTGATATACTGCACATCTGTGATTACACTTGCATAGGTGACTGTCACATTTAGGCCACAAATACGGCTATTAGGATACTGTGGTGAAAAAAACCCTTTTTTTCATATACTGCACATCTGTGATTACATGTGCATAGGTGACTGTCACATTTAGGCCACAAATAAGGCTTTTAGGAATGAATGAACCCTTGCTGTGCCTGTGTGACAGGGGCCTAAATCTCTCAAAATGCTCTGTTGTATTGCTGGGTGACATGAACCCCATTTTGCTGTGAATGAACCCCTGCTGTGCCTGGGGGACATGGGCCTCGTTCTCTCAAAATCCTCTGTTGTATGGCTGGGTGACAAGAACCCCCTTTTGCAGTGAATGAACCCCTGCTGTGCGTGGGTGACAGGGGCCTAAATCTCTCAAAATCCTCTGTTCTATTGCTGGGTGACATGAACCCCCTTTTGCCGTGAATGAACCCCTGCTCTGCATTGCTGACAGGGAACAAAATTTTGTGAAAACATCTGTTACTGATCGGAAGATGCGCGACTACAAGCGCACGCTGATGATAGCATTCCCACCTGACAGCGGGGGCACAGTGGAAGCACAAGGCGAAGGCAGAGAAGGAGGAAGAGGTCGCCAACGCAGCTGGGGCACCACCAGCACCTGAGAAGGCAGGGTTAGCATGGCCAAAATGTGCAAAAGCTTTGTCAGCCTTGTAGGTGCTGACCTGCCCTGCAGCCAGTGTATTTAGTGAACGTGTGTTTAGCACGACAGAGAGCATTATCACAGGCCGCAGCCAATGTGGACAAGCTTACGTTTATTAAAATGAACCAGGCATGGATCCCACAGGACTTGTCCGTACCTTTTGCAGAATAGACATTTATACCAGCCTCAACCATCCATTCTTGTACTCAAGTGCACTTATTCTTTGTTTTATTTTGTTATATGTCCCAATATTTTGGGGGATACCGCAATTCAAAAATAAAAAATAACACAAATCAGTGTTGGCGACCTATTCCTCCTTCACCGCCGCTTCCACCTACACCGCCACGTCAACCTACACCGCCACATCCACCGCCTCCTCAACCTCCTACTCCTAGATCCAGATTGTTATTTTTTATTTTTCTGTATTTTATGTTATTTAAAGTAATTTCCCTATCCACATTTGTTTGCAGAACAGTTGCCATGCTCTTAAGCACATTTTGATGCCTTTTGCAGCCCTCTAGCCCTTTCCAGGACTATTTTAGAGCCATTTTAGTGCCCAAAAGTTCGGGTCCCCATTGACTTCAATGGGGTTCGGGTTCAGGGTCAAGTTCGGGTCCCGAACCCGAACTTTTTTTTCAAGTTCGGTCGAACCCGAACATCCAGGTGTCCGCTCAACTCTACTTGAGACATGACTTGGATAATAATTAAGCTAACCTCTCAACCAATAAGAATTAAGCCAAGAAGCCAACAGTTGCTTCAGGATGATTGCCCTCATCAGTGCAGAGCAGACAGTACTGGCTTAACTGGCTGAGAGGCCTGGATCAGGATTTGGGTGCTACTATATCTCCATATGGAGAGTGCCTAATTGGCATAAGGAGTTTTATAGGCCAGGCAATGCTCCTCTGGAATTCTGGGAAGAGGGTATGCCAATGCATGCAAATACTTGCTTTCACAGTGGCAGGGTCTCTGCAGGCAGTAACTTCAAGAAAACAGGTCCCTCTTTAGAGAGTGGTGGCTGGCCTGCCTTTATACCTAGAAGTCATCTCATCCAGCTGATACCGTTATAATAATAAGCTGGGGAGTTTCCTAAATAACATACTCAGTTTATTTTTATATGAACATAGGCTGGTTTAGATGCTGTATGCTGCCTGTCTATATGTAGTGCAATCAGTGTCCTGTGTTATGTGCCACTTGTGCAGAGGTGGGGAACTAGGGGCTCACCTTGCTCAGGGGCCCACTGGCGGATTCACCTTCTCTCCTTTGGGCCAGTCCAAGCCTGCGGGAATACAATCCTTCTAGCTCGCATTACATGTCACATTCCTTCCCATTTCCTCGTTAATACAATTTATTGATTAAAACAGCTCTGCAATCAAATCTCTTAATTAACTAGCAAGTTCCTTAAGGGCCCTTTCCACCGGCCGAGAATCCGCCAGATAATCATTAGTGGTTATCTGGAGGTGTAAAGGTGCCACCAATTACCCGATAAAAGAGCGAAAACGCTCATTCATCAGATAATCGCATCATTCATGCGGTCACCTAAAATGTCGTTTGCAGACTGCAGATCGCGCTGTGCAAATAGCGTCTGCTGCCGGCAAACAACGAGTCTGTATGGGGATGAGCGATGTCATTAGTGATTTCTCCTCCTCATACTGTGCTCTTCTTCACTGACGAGCGGGCACTTGTCGGGAAGGTACGCCCGTGTAAAGGGGCCTTTAAACAGACACACAAACAGCTGGTAATTCCTTCTCTTGGTGAGATAAGATATATCTATGTACACTCTATCTATTCTCTACTATCTATCTCATATCGATCTGTCCTCTATTATTAATATACTATCTGTCTTTCTATATCATATGCATCTATCCTCTATTATTAATATACTATCTGTCTTCCTATCGATCAGCTATATATCTATTATCTATCTACAGATGTAGTACAGTTAACACATGCTTTATGAGACGTGTTATCTAAACTAAATGCATTAAGCAAACACCTTCAATTGCTTTTCAATGGCTTTTCTTTCAAGATAACGCAATGAGTTAAGACATTAGAGTTAAGAGTTTGTGTGTTAACCCTGCTACATCTGTATCTATCTATCTATCTATCTATCTATCTCTGTAGTCCTCCAACTGTTCTTCAAATTGAAATATAGTGTGCAGCCTGCAAGTTAATGCAGCTAATAAACCACATACAGGTATAGCATTTTTTATTCTACATCAGAAAATTGACTTTAGACTTTTAAATCGATCTCAATAGGTATACATATCTTAAACCATATATTGAATATATGTATTCCTGTATTCATTTTATTTTAAATTATGGAAAGCACAATTATTTCTTACAAATTCACTTTTAAAAATGGCATAACCTAGGAAAGATAGTCGGCTGTTATTTGATGTATATTCATCCAATATTCAACGCTCTGTATGGCTTTTACTAAGCATGGCCCATTCAATTTCAGTAGATTTCAGATGCCAGATAAATTAGATCACTGACTGTATGCCTGAATTGATGTTCTAGGTTTTTGGGGTCTCATTGTTCCTTTCTCTGCTATAGCTACAAGAAGAGATAATCTTTGTAAAAGAAAAATGGATATTTAGAGTGAATTTGTAAGGACAGTCTGCTCGTCAATTTCCTGTTCTGCTCAAACGCTATTCTCGGTGATTGAATTTGACCACACTTATCTGAATCAGGTTTAAAATTGATATTAATTTTGCTTGCAGGATCCAGCTTTCAGGAAGGTGCCCAGGACTCGCTCCCGTCACAATCACACAGTGGTTCAAAAACATGACAAGCTGTGAGGAACAGTGATTTCATTATGGCAGCTCCCATGATGTATCATAATGTAATACTACTGAATAATGGCAAATGACTGTGGAAGGGACGTCTCCAAACTTACTTACATTTGCTATTGGTAATTTGGCAACCTTTTTTCTCATGACACTGGAAATAGAATTTAACTCTTCTTCTCCTTCTGTTCTGCACACAGCAAATGTATTATATATTAGGTTATGGCAGTAAGCCACCAGGGATCAGTGCAAATATCAGAAGGAGAATGGAAACTGGGGCTTTTTTTTACAGCAGAAAAAAGACTGCATTACAAAGTAACTGTGTTAAGTAAGTAACTTCAGTTGTTAATAAGATGATCTACGAAACACTTTACAGATTTATTTAGCTGTATTATATATCTATCTGATGTTACCCGAACATGAATTTTTATTTATTTTTTTATCATTGCCTATATGTGAATATTCTATGCAATGAATGGTTTTCTGGACATAATTTTTTGAAGTCGCTCCATGTTTTCTACTTCCTGTCCTGGTTCTTTAACTTCCTCTTTTGTTGCTACCAGGCACCTGATGAAGAAAGTTGACCACTTTCGAAACACGTTATTGCCCGTTTTTATTTTCTTGTTTTAATAAATGAATCTGTCTTAGTAACGCACCATATTCAATTTTTTTTAATTACCTATGCCCCATTTGTTTGGACTTTTTACCACAGCAGGCAGCCCCGCTTGAGGGAAGGGTGTGTGTGTGACTTATACAAAACATTACACTGGTAAGATAAATGCTCTTCAGAGGGCATCTTTATCTTGGCCTATCAAAAGAATGATAAAACTATCAAACTGTTAAACTAAATCAACACCTACAATTATACTATATACACAATCGACTACAAGATTTCTCACGTGCCTCTCCCCTACTCTGGAACCCACTACTCCAACACATCAGACTCTCCCCCAACATCCAAACCTTCAAGAGTAACCTGAAAACCAACCTTTTCAGGAAAGCCTATCATCTGCAATGAGCATGCTGCCACCACACAGCCATATGAGCAGCCTATACCCTCACCTACTGTGCTCTCCCCTTCCCTTGTAGATTGTAAGTTTTTGTGGGCAGGGTCCTCTACACCTCTGTACCAGTCTGTTAATAGTTTCCTGTATTTTTATATAATGTATGTATAACCCCCTCTTGATGTACACCGCCATGGGATTAATGATGCTTTCAAATAAGGCTACTTTCACGCTTCTTTTTTTGCTTTCCACTATTGAGATCTGTCATAGGATCTCAATAGCAGGGGAAAATGCTTCCGTTTTGTACCCATTTATTGTCAATAGTGACAAAACTGAACGAAATTGAATACCATTCCGTTTGGTTGCTTCCCCATCACGGACAGAATAATGCTGCAAGCAGCATTTTTCTATCCGCGGTGTAGTGCGGAGCAAGACAGATCCATCATGACTCACAATGTAAGTCAATAGGGACGGATTTTTTTTCTCTGACACAATAGAAAACAGATCCATCCCGCATTGACTTTCAACGGTATGCATGACTGATCCATCCTTGCTATGTTAAAGATAATACAACCGGATCCGTTCAGAACGGATGCAGACGGTTGCATTATTATGACAGAAGTGTTTTTGTTGATCCATGAAAGATCCAGCAAAAATGCTAGTGTGAAAGTAGCCGAAGTAATAATACATTTCCCCTTCACTCAACTAAAAATGGTTTACCAATGTACACTGCTCAAAAAAATAAAGGGAACACAAAAATAACACATCCTAGATCTGAATTAATTAAATATTCTTCTGAAATACTTTGTTCTTTACATAGTTGAATGTGCTGACAACAAAATCACACAAAAAAAAAAAAATGGAAATCAAATTTTTCAACCCATGGAGGTCTGGATTTGGAGTCACACTCAAAATTAAAGTGGAAAAACACACACTACAGGCTGATCCAACTTTGATGTAATGTCCTTAAAACAAGTCAAAATGAGGCTCAGTAGTGTGTGTGGCCTCCACGTGCCTGTATGACCTCCCTACAACGCCTGTGCATGCTCCTGATGAGGTGGCGGACGGTCTGCGGAGGGATCTCCTCCCAGACCTGGACTAAAGCATCTGCCAACTCCTGGACAGTCTGTGGTGCAATGTGACGTTGGTGGATAGAGCGAGACATGATGTCCCAGATGTGCTCAATTGGATTCAGGTCTGGGGAACGGGCGGGCCAGTCCATAGCATCAATGCCTTCGTCTTGCAGGACGCTGACACATTCCAGCCACATGAGGTCTAGCATTGTCTTGCATTAGGAGGAACCCAGGGCCAACCACACCAGCATATGGTCTCACAAGGGGTCTGAGGATCTCATCTCGTTACCTAATGGCAGTCAGGCTACTTCTGGCGAGCACATGGAGGGCTGTGCGGCCCTCCAAAGAAATGCCACCCCACACCATTACTGACCCAATGCCAAACCGGTCATGCTGGAGGATGTTGCAGGCAGCAGAACGTTCTCCACGGCGTCTCCAGACTCTGTCACGTCTGTCACATGTGCTCAGTGTGAACCTGCTTTCATCTGTGAAGAGCACAGGGCGCCAGTGGCGAATTTGCAATCTTGGTGTTCTCTGGCAAATGCCAAACGTCCTGCATGGTGTTGGGCTGTAAGCACAACCCCCACCTGTGGACATCGGGCCCTCATATCACCCTCATGGAGTCTGTTTCTGACCGTTTGAGCAGACACATGCACATTTGTGGTCTGCTGGAGGTCATTTTGCAGGGCTCTGGCAGTGCTCCTCCTGTTCCTCCTTGCACAAAGGCGGAGGTAGCGGTCCTGCTGCTGGGTTGTTGCCCTCCTACGGCCTCCTCCACGTCTCCTGATGTACTGGCCTGTCTCCTGGTAGCGCCTCCATGCTCTGGACACTACGCTGACAGACACAGCAAACCTTCTTGCCACAGCTCGCATTGATGTGCCATCCTGGATAAACTGCACTACCTGAGCCACTTGTGAGGGTTGTAGACTCCGTCTCATGCTACCACTAGAGTGAAAGCACCGCCAGCATTCAAAAGTGACCAAAACATCAGCCAGGAAGCATAGGAACTGAGAAGTGGTCTGTGGTTACCACCTGCAGAACCACTCCTTTATTGGGGGTGTCTTGCTAATTGCCTATAATTTCCACCTGTTGTCTATCCCATTTGCACAACAGCATGTGAAATTGATTGTCACTCAGTGTTGCTTCCTAAGTGGACAGTTTGATTTCACAGAAGTGTGATTGACTTGGAGTTACATTGTGTTGTTTAAGTGTTCCCTTTATTTTTTTGAGCAGTGTATATAGTTGTCTTAGGTCTGTGCTGACTGCTACAGAAGGATAATAATTTATATTCGATTTTCAGTGGTATAGTACGGCCAAAATGAATAACAGACGCAGTTCTAAAAAAAAAAAAAAGCTTTCTATTACAGTACATTAAGAAAATAATCCTTTCTGACAGAAGTGTCCCTTCAAAGCGTAAACCACTATGCATCAAAACAAATCTAAGATACAAAAACCCAATAACAGCATCCTTAGTTGCATCCTAGGCAACTTAAATCACCACTAGTGTTGATCGAGAACCGTAGTGCTCGGGTGCTCGGGCCGAACATATTGGGATTATAATGGAAGTCAATGGGAGAACCCGAGCATTAAAGCAGGTACCCCCTGCTCTGAAGAGGGGAGGGTGCCTGGTTCATAGGAAAATGTCAGAAATTGATGTAAACACCACCCAAATGGTTCTGGAACAGCATGGGGAGGAAGCCTGGATGCATCTTGTACTCGCAGGTCGCTGCTGGGAACGATGTTGTCCAAGTAGTACGGCACTTTTACAGACTGACAATAATACGCACAAAACCGAAGAAAAAATTTATTTTAGAGGAAAACTTGCTAGGAAACATTCTTTCCTGTATATTTACTTGTATTTAAAGTGCAACTGCTGCCAAAAATTACAAGGAAGAGGCACTCCGATACAACCTGTATATCACATAAAGGAGGGCCTCATTCACATTGTGGTACAATTCTTCAGGTAGTGGGACTCCTACACTCATAAAGCCTATGCACTAAGTGAAAGGGCTGCCAAAATTTACAAGGAACCGGCACTCAAATACACCCTTTGATACACAAAAAGGAGGGCATTATACACAGCCTTGAAAAATTATTGATGGCCTACAGGTGACCCGCAATAATTTGGAGGGCCTGCTGCCGCTTTTGTGACTCTAGATAACCTGGGGACGATCGTTGCGGCTCTATGTTATTTTCAGCCCAAACCATGTAGTCCATAGGTAATGTGGAATCATGATTTGATTCTGGAGAAGGAGCCTGAGAAACAGCTACGGCAACCACATCTAAGCAAAGCAGCATGCACGCAAATTACCTATTAGGTATAATTAGGTGAGTGCCTGCAGGTGAGCTGACCCTGTGAAAGATTTTTGGTGCGGGCCTGCATGTGAGCTAACCCTGTAAAAGATTTTAGGTGCGGGCCTGCTGGTGAGCTGACCCTGTAAAAGATTGTAGGTGAAGGCCTGCTGGTGAGCTAACCCTCTACAACATTATATGCGAGGGCCTTCAGGTGAGCTGACCCTGTAAAAGATTGTAGGTGAGGGCCTGCAGTTGAGCTGACCCTCTACAACATTATATGCGAGGGCCTTCAGGTGAGCTGACCCTGTAAAACATTAAATACGAGGGCCTTCAGGTGAGCTGACCCTGTAAAACATTAAATACGAGGGCCTTCTGGTGAGCCGACCCTGTAAAAAAATTGTAGGTGAGGGCCTGCAGCTGAGCTGACCCTGTAAAACATTATATGCGAAGAGCATATATGCAAGGGCACTATATGTAATGAATAAGCATGTTATTAAAGAGGAGGAGGAGGAGGATGAGAAAAGGAAGATTCAACCATATACCCTTGTTTGTGGTGGAAGGGGTGCATGGGAATACAGTGTATTCAGTACATTACAAACAACACATTTAAAGTGCCTTTATGTTCAGCCGCTTTCCTCTGGTGGAGTCGAGAAGTCATGGTTAATCCAGGCCTTGTTTATTTTTATAAGAATCAACCAGTCAGCTTTTTCAGTTGACAGGAGGATACGCTTATCTGTTATAATGCCATCAGCAGTACTAAATATCAGTTAAGACAAAGCGCTGGCGGCAGGGCAGGCCAGCACCTCCAATGCGTAGAGCGCCAGTTTGTGCACTGAAGGATCATTGAGGATGCTGACACGGTCTGCTATGTACTCCTTCACCATCTTCCAAATTTTTTCCCTCCTTGCGACACTAGGCCGCGCATCAGGGTGAGGGTGCTGGCGGGGTGTCATGAAACTGTCCCAGGCTTTGGAGAGTGTTGCCCTGCCTCTGTTAGAACTGCTGTGTGTTCCCCTTGTGTCCCTTCCTCGCTTTGCCAAGGAACTACGGACTCTGCTGACAGCGTTGTCAGATGGAAAATTTTGGAGCAATTTTTCAATAAGAATCTTCTGGTATTGCACCGTTTTGCTTGTCCTCTCCACCAGAGGAATGAGAGATGAGAAGTTAGAAAAAAAAACATACACTGCAACAGCCCTCTGCAAACCAAATAAAGTACAAAAATGCATTATAAATTGCTAATGCTATGCTTATAAAATAGAGATGCTTGGCAAATACATTTTGTACAGGGAGAGTACAGTCGTGGCCAAAAGTTTTGAGAATTACATAAATATTGGAAATTGGAAAAGTTGCTTACGTTTTTTTTAGAATAGCAATGTGCATATACTCCAGAATGTTATGAAGAGTGATCAGATGAATTGCATAGTTTGCCATGAAAATTTACTTAATCCCCAAAAAACCTTTCCACTGCATTTCATTGCTGTCAGTAATCGTTTTGTTGAAGAGCACAAGGCTGGAGATCATTATGTCAGGCTGATTGGGTTAAAATGGCAGACTTGACATGTTAAAAGGAGGGTAATGCTTGAAATCATTGTTCTTCCATTGTTAACCATGGTGACCTGCAAAGAAACACGTGCAGCCATCATTGCGTTGCATAAAAATGGCTTCACAGGCAAGGATATTGTGGCTACTAAGATTGCACCTCAATCAACAATTTATAGGATCATCAAGAACTTCAAGGAAAGAGGTTCAATTCTTGTTAAGAATGCTTCAGGGCGTCCAAGAAAGTACAGCAAGCGCCAGGATCGTCTCCTAAAGAGGATTCAACTGTGGGATCGGAGTGCCACCAGTGCAGAGCTTGCTCAGGAATGGCAGCAGGAAGGTGTGAGCGCATCTGCACGCACAGTGAGGCGAAGACTTTTGGAAGATGGCCTGGTGTCAAGAAGTGCAGCTAAGAAGCCACTTCTCTCCAAAAAAAACATCAGGGACAGATTGATCTTCTGCAGAAAGTTTGGTGAATGGATTGGGGCAAAGTCATATTCTTCGATGAAGCCTCTTTCCGATTGTTTGGGGCATCTGGAAAAAGGCTTGTCCAGAGAAGAAAAGGTGAGCGCTACCATAAGTCCTGTGTCATGGCAACAGTAAAGCATCCTGAGACCATTCATGTGTGGGGTTGCTTCTCATCCAAGGGAGTGGCCTTACTCACAATTTTGCCCAAAAACACAGCCATGAATAAAGAATGGTACCAAAACACCCTCCAACAGCAACTTCTTCCAACAATCCAACAACAGTTTGGTGAAGAACAATGAAACTCCCCAGATCTTAATCCCATTGAGAACTTGTGGTCAATCCTCAAGAGGCGGGTGGACAAACAAAAACCCACTAATTCTGACAAACTCCAAGAAGTGATTATGAAAGAATGGGTTGCTATCAGTCAGGAATTGGCCCAGAAGTTGATTGAGAGCATGCCCAGTTTAATTGCAGAGGTCCTGAAAAAGAAGGGCCAACACTGCAAATACTGACTCTATGCATAAAGGTCATGTAATTGTCGATAAAAGCCTTTGAAACGTATGAAGTGCGTGTAATTATATTTCACTACATCACAGAAACAACTGAAACAAAGATCTAAAAGCAGTTTAGCAGCAAACTTTGTGAAAACTAATATTTGTGTCATTCTCAAAACTTTTGGCCACGACTGTAGGTTCCACATGCATGCTGGGCCCACTTTAATTTTTATCATCTTTGGTGCCAAAATGGCCTCCATTATATCCAGGGAATGCAGGTACCAACATGCATGCCGAGCCCACTCCACACCTCTCCTGGTGCCAAATGGCCACCAACAAATGCAATGAGAGCCCATCCTATACCTCTCCAGATGCCAAATGGCTTCCAGTGAGTGAGGGAGAGCAGGCTAAGCTTTACACTCACACTAATTAACATCAGCCTATGTGGCAGACAGGCTAGCCAGGAATGAATGACTGAAGTGTCAGCCACACCTCCAGTACAAACTGCAAAGAAAAAAAGGGGTCAGTCAGAACATCCCAATGCACAGGTGCACGTTGCTATGGCTAAAAACACAACATAGAACAAAATATACAATGCAACAGCTCTCTGCAAACCAAATAAAGTACAAAAATGCATTATAATTGCTAATGCTATACTTATAAATTACAGATGCTTGGCAAAGATGAGAAGTTCTCTTTGTAGTGGGGGTCAAGAAGGGTGAACAACCAGTAATCCATGTTGTCTAAAATGCGTATAACGCGCAAATTGCAGGAAAGGCAGCCTAACATGAAGTCAGCGATGTGTGCCAGAGTACCAACAGGCAAGACTTCGCTGTCGTCATCAGGAGGATCACTCTCAATCTCCTCGTCCTCTTCCTCCTCTTCTGCCCACCCACGCAGAACAGATGGGTATTACCCTCTGTAGCGGAGGCAACCGTCTCCTGCTCCTCCTCCTCCTCCTCTTCATCGTCCAATTCGCGCTGAGAAGACGAACTGAGGGTGGTCTGGCTATCACCCTGTGTAATGTCTTCCCCCATTTCCAACTCTTCCACATGCAAAGCGTCGTCCTTAATTGTGAGCAGCGAGCATTTGAGTAGACACAGAAGTAGGATGGTTATGATGATAATAGCGTTATCGCCGCTCACCATCTGTGTTGATTTCTCACACATCCAAGCACACTCCTCGCTTGTAATTAGAGGAAGCTGACTGGAAAGGAGACGACCATGTTGCAGCTGGTATTCCACTACTGCCCTCTGCTGCTCACAAAGCCTGGCCAACATGTGGAACGTGGAGTTCCAGCGCGTGCTCACTTCACGCAACAGCCGGTGAGCTGGCAATTTCAAGCGCTGCTGCAGCGTTGACAGACCGGCTGAAGCGGTCAGTGACTTGCCGAAATGTGAACACATGCGGCGCACCTTCACCAGTAGCTCAGGCAAATGGGGCTAGGTTTTGAGAAACAGCTGAACCACAAGGTTGAACACGTGGGCTAGGCATGGGATGTGTCTGAGCTTGCCGAACTCAAAAGCAGCCACCAAGTTACGGCCATTATCAGACACAACCATGCCTGGTTGTAGGTGGAGTGGCGAGAGCCACAGCTCAGTCCGGTCTCTTATCCCCTGCCACAGCATTGCTGCGGTGTGCTGTTTGTCTCCTAAGCATATCAGCTTCAGCACAGCCTGCTGGCTCTTCCCAACTGCACTGCTACACTGCTTCCAGCTACCAACTGATGACTGACTGGTGCTGCACATGGATAACTCAGAGGTGGAAGTGGAGGAGGAGGCGTAGGTGGGGTAGTGGGGGTTGAAGCTACTAATGTAGGTGCTGGCTGAAACCCTAATCAATGTAGGGCCCGCAATCCTCGGCATCTGTAGCACCTGTGCCATCCCAGGGTAACAGTCACTCCCGGCCACCGCAACGTTCACCCAGTGTGCCGTCAGGGAAATGTAGCATCCCTGTCCGAATGCACTTATCCATGTGCCTGTGGTTAAGTGGACCTTCTCAGTAACTGCGTTGGTCAGGGCACGTGTAATGTTACGGGACACATGTTGGTGAAGGCGGGCACGGCACACCGTTAAAAATAGTGGCGGCTGGGGACTGCATAACGAGGGACGGCCGCAGACATCAGGCTGCGGAAGGCCTCAGTGTCCACAAGCCTAAATGGCAACATTTCCAGGGCCAGTAATTTGGAAAGTTGCGCATTTAGTGCTATGGCCTCTGGGTGGGTGGCTGGGTATTTGCGCTTGCGTTCAAAGGCCTGGGGTAAGGACATTTGGATGCTGCGCTGGGACACAGAAGTGGATGTGGACGCTTATGGTGCTTGTGAAGGTCCAGGTGCAAAGCAGGATGCATCTGGGCCTGCGCCTTCGACAGGGGATTGGCAAGCATGTAACACAGGGGAAGAGGAGGCAGTGGTGTGACCCGCAGACACAGATTGTGGTCCAAGGCATTCGTCCCACTTATTAAGGTGCTTGGATGCCATGTGGCGGATCATGCTGGTGGTGGTGAGGTTGTTAGTGTTCAAGCACAGGCTCATTTTCATATGGCACAGGTTGAAAACTTTTTCTATTTTTCGCCCCACTTTCCTCAAAAAAGTGCCATACTGCAGAACATCTACCCCCTGGCAAGGGAGATTTCTGCAAATGGCTTGCTCCATGGAACAGTTGCTGGCCTGTGAGGTGTGGCCCACCTTCTCCCTTTTGCCACCCCACTGCCTCTTCCAGCCAGTTGCGGTGCTGCAGACCCCTCCCCCTCTGTACTGCTGTCCTCGCTCGGCTTTCTAGCTTCCCAGGTTGGGTCAGTGACCTCATCGTCCACCACCTCCTCTTCCACTTCCTCACTCTGATCATCCTCCTGATTTGTTGACCTAACCACAATCTTATTGATTGACAACTGTGTCTCATCCTCTTCATCAACCTCTTGAGACATTAATTGCGGTTGACTCGTTGGCAACTGTGTCTCATCATTATACACCTCATTAAGCACTAATTGCCGTTACCCACTGTCATGTTCTTTTGACTGTGGATTTTCAAGAGGTTGGAAATCAGGGCACAAGACCTCATGTCCCTCTTCAAGCGTGCTTGGCGAGAGGGCCAAATCAAGTAATGGCGATGAAAAGAGGTCCTCAGAATATCCAAGTGTGGGATCACATGTTTGGCCAGACTGTAAATGGTGGAAGGAAGGAGGATCAGGGTGAGGATTGTGTTGAGACTGAGACTGGACTTGGTGGAAGACAGGGTGGTGCTTAACTGACTGGAAGCATTATCTGCTGAAATCCAACCGACCACCTGGTCGCACTGGTCTGACTTCAAGAGTGGTGTCCTGCGCCGCCCTGCAAACTGGGACATGAAGCTAGGTATCTTGGAGGATTGTTTTTCTTGTGCTCTGGCAGCAGGCACTGTTTCTCCGCTCCCAGGGCCACAGCCTCTGCGTGCACCATAAGCATCACGGCCACTTTCCCGTCCATTACTGCTCGCCTTCTCCATTTTAAATGTAATATATGCTTGAAAGTATGTCACACGTACAGTAGCGTAGGATTTGGAAGTGTATGTGCAAAAAAATTTACAAAGGTATTTGTGATGAGGAAACGTTATACTGGACCGGTACCAAAGGTAATGTTACAGTTTGCAGTGTATACGTAAAAAGTATACTGGATGTCACTGATGTTTTAGGGATGCGCACAATTTACACAGGAGATGTGGCGCAAATAATTTAACTGGATGCACTAAAAATATATATTGTTGCTCTCACACACAATAGTCCTTAAAAGAACTTTTGGGTCTCTGAAAAATATTTTGTATAAAAATCTTCCCATTACACTCCCTACACTGTCTTTCCCTTCCTATGAATAGCTCTCCCCAACACTGAGCAATTTAGCGCAGGTTGCACTACAAACATACACTCACCTAAAGAATTATTAGGAACACCATACTAATACGGTGTTGGACCCCCTTTTGCCTTCAGAACTGCCTTAATTCTACGTGGCATTGATTCAACAAGGTGCTGATAGCATTCTTTAGAAATGTTGGCCCATATTGATAGGATAGCATCTTGCAGTTGTTGGAGATTTGAGGGATGCACATCCAGGGCACGAAGCTCCCGTTCCACCACATCCCAAAGATGCTCTATTGGGTTGAGATCTGGTGACTGTGGGGGCCATTTTAGTACAGTGAACTCATTGCCATGTTTAAGAAACCAATTTGAAATGATTCGAGCTTTGTGACATGGTGCATTATCCTGCTGGAAGTAGCCATCAGAGGATGGATACATGTTCTCATTCTGTTTACGCCAAATTTGGACTCTACCATTTGAATGTCTCAACAGAAATCGAGACTCATCAGACCAGGCAACATTTTTCCAGTCTTCAACAGTCCAATTTTGGTGAGTTCGTGCAAATTGTAGCCTCTTTTTCCTATTTGTAGTGGAGATGAGTGGTACCCGGTGGGGTCTTCTGCTGTTGTAGCCCATCCGCCTCAAGGTTGTGCGTGTTGTGGCTTCACAAATGCTTTGCTGCATACCTCGGTTGTAACGAGTGGTTATTTCAATCAACGTTGCTCTTCTATCAGCTTGAATCAGTCGACCCATTCTACTCGGACCTCTAGCATCCACAAGGCATTTTTGCCCACAGGACTGCCGCATACTGGATGTTTTTCCCTTTTCACACCATTCTTTGTAAACCCTAGAAATGGTTGTGCGTGAAAATCCCAGTAACTGAGCAGATTGTGAAATACTCAGACCGGCCCGTCTGGCACCAACAACCATGCCACGCTCAAAATTGCTTAAATCACCTTTCATTCCCATTCTGACATTCAGTTTGGAGTTCAGGAGATTGTCTTGACCAGGACCACACCCCTAAATGCATTGAAGCAACTGCCATGTGATTGGTTGACTAGATAATTGCATTATTGAGAAATAGAACAGGTGTTCCTAATAATTCTTTAGGCGAGTGTATATTGCTGCTGTCACACGCAATAGTCCTTAAAAAGGACTTTTGGGTCTATGAAACGTTTTTGTAGAAAAATTGTATTCAATTACACTAAACGAGATAGACAAGGCGGCAAATCATAATGAGGTGGTTATTATGGGGGACTTCAACTTCCCAGATATAGACTGGGAAACTGAAACTTGTATATCTCATAAAGGAAACAGATTCTTGGCAATAACCAAAGACAATTATCTCTCCCAACTGGTTCAGGACCCGACTAGAGGGACGGCCATACTGGACTTAATATTAACCAATAGACCTGACAGAACAACAGACGAGCAGGTTGGGGGACACCTGGGAAATAGTGACCATAAAGTAATAACCTTCCAATTATCATTCAAAAGAGCGTTTCTACAGGGAGGAACAAAAATACCAAACTTCAAAAAAGCTAAATTTAGCCAACTAAGAAAGGCCATAGGCCTAACTAACTGGGACAAAGTCCTCAAAAATAAAAATACAGCCAAAAAATTGGATATCTTTAAAAACATCCTAAAATCTCATTGTGAGAGGTACATACCGTATGGGAATAAAAGGTTAAGGAACAAAAAGAAACCAATGTGGATAAATAGAACTGTAAAGAAAGCAATAAATGACAAAAAGAAAGCATATAAAACACTAAAACAGGAGGGTAACACGGAAGCACTTAAAAACTATAAGGAAAAAAACAGAACATGTAAAAAACAAATAAAAGCGGCCAAACTAGAGACCGAGAGATTAATTGCCAAAGAGAGTAAAACTAACCCTAAAATGTTCTTCAATTATATAAATGTTAAAAAGTATAAATCTGAAGGTGTCGGCCCTTTAAAGAGTAATGAGGGGGGAGTCGCAGAGAGCGACCAGGAGAAAGCAAAGCTGTTAAATATTTTTTTCTCCAAGTATTCAGTGAGGAAAATAAACTGTCAGATGAAATGCTGAATGTTGTAATAAATTCGCCATTAAAAGTGTCCTGTCTGACCCAGGAAGAAGTACAACAGCGACTTAAAAAGATCAAAATAGACAAATCGCCAGGACCGGATGGCATACACCCCCGTATCCTAAGGGAATTAAGTAATGTCATAGCCAGACCCTTATTTCTGATATTTGCGGACTCTTTACTGACAGGGAATGTCCCACAGGATTGGCGCATGGCAAATGTGGTGCCAATATTCAAAAAGGGTCCAAAAACAGAGCCTGGAAACTATAGGCTGGTAAGTTTAACATCTGTTGTGGGTAAACTGTTTGAAGGTTTTCTGAGAGATGCTATGTTAGAGCATCTTAACGGAAATAAGCAAATAACGCCATATCAGCATGGCTTCGTGAGGGATCGGTCATGTCAAACTAATTTAATCAGTTTCTATGAGGAGGTAAGTTCTAGACTTGACAGCAGCGAATCAATGGATGTCGTGTATCTGGACTTCGCCAAAGCATTTGACACTGTGCCGCATAAAAGGTTAGTATATAAAATGAGAATGCTCGGACTCGGAGAAAACGTCTGTAAGTGGGTAAGTAACTGGCTCAATGATAGAAAACAGAGGGTGGTTATTAACGGTACATACTCAGATTGGGTCACTGTCACTAGTGGAGTACCTCAGGGGTCAGTATTGGGCCCTATTCTCTTCAATATATTTATTAATGATCTTGTAGAAGGCTTGCATAGTAAAATATAAATTTTCGCAGATGACACTAAACTGTGTAAAGTAATTAACACTGAAGAGGACAGTATACTACTACAGAGGGATCTGGATAGATTGGAAGCTTGGGCAGATAAGTGGCAGATGAGGTTTAACACTGACAAATGTAAAGTTATGCACATGGGAAGGAATAATGCAAGTCACCCATACATACTAAATGGTAAAACACTGGGTAACACTGACATGGAAAAGGATCTAGGAATTTTGATAAATAGCAAACTAAGCTGCAAAAAACAGTGTCAGGCAGCTGCTGCCAAGGCCAATAAGATAATGGGTTGCATCAAAAGGGGCATAGATGCCCGTGATGAGAACATATTCCTACTACTTTACAAATCACTGGTCAGACCACACATGGAGTACTGTGTACAGTTCTGGGCTCCTGTGAACAAGGCAGACATAGCAGAGCTGGAGAGGGTCCAGAGGAGGGCAACTAAAGTAATAACTGGAATGGGGCAACTACAGTACCCTGAAAGATTATTAAAATTAGGGTTATTCACGTTAGAAAAAAGACGACTGAGGGGAGATCTAATTACTATGTATAAATATATCAGGGGGCAGTACAGAGATCTATCCCATCATCTATTTATCCCCAGGACTGTGACTGTGACGAGGGGACATCCTCTGCGTTTGGAGGAAAGAAGGTTTGTACACAAACATAGAAAAGGGTTCTTTACGGTAAGAGCAGTGAGACTATGGAACTCTCTGCCTGAGGAGGTGGTGATGGTGAGTACAATAAAGGAATTCAAGAGGGGCCTGGATGTATTTCTGGAGTGTAATAATATTACAGGCTATAGCTACTAGAGAGGGGTCGTTGATCCAGGGAGTTATTCTGATTGCCTGATTGGAGTCGGGAAGGAATTTTTTATTCCCCTAAAGTGAGGAAAATTGGCTTCTACCTCAAAGGGTTTTTTTGCCTTCCTCTGGATCAACTTGCAGGATGACAGGCCGAACTGGATGGACAAATGTCTTTTTTCGGCCTTATGTACTATGTTACTATGTTACACTTCCTAAACTCTGTCCTTTCCTATGCTCAGCTCTCCCTGACTTAGAATGAGTCGAACACGCGCCATCGGGTGCTATATAGCACCCCATGACGCGTTTCGGCCACGCAATCACTGTAATGCCAGTAGCCAACATGGCTACTGGCATTACAGTGAGGGCAGTACTTACCTGCAACTTTATTGGCTGCTTAGCAGCCGCGAAACGTGCGGGAAGGAGACTCGAGCATTGCTCTCGAGTACATGCGGTACTCAGCCGAGAATCGCCATGTTCCGAGCATAGCGATGCTCGAGCTGAACTGGTATTATATAACACTAATAACCACCTTATTAAAATAATTCTCCACTATTGACCATCCTGGCTATGCAGCTGGATATGTCTTACAGAGGTTTATATATTTGTTGCAGTATTTTATAAAAAATGTGAAAGTAGAATGCTGTTATTTTTACTATTATTATTAGTTTATGAAAGGAAGTCTTAGACAAAAACTTCCTCTATTATTAGTTTATGAGAGGAAATTTTGGACAAAGTTCCCAACCATGGATGTACTTCTGGTGATTGCATATAACTGCTCTTATTCCTTGCCTGGACTATACGCTCCCCTCATCTACTCTGGACATATATACTGGCTTGATTATGCTGCCACAGCAAGCAGCACTCTGATAATGTCACGCCAAATGGTGTTTTTCACCTTGAATTTTCTGGCATTCACTGGCCGAGTGTCTTTGCGCCTAGAACCTGTCTCTAGCTCTTTTTTTCTGATATTCCTATTTGTTCTTGCGTCCAACCTTCACACTCTTCTTCTGGTTCTGATTTCTACACTTCCCTTCTTATGATGTTTGGATGTTGATATTAAGCCCCAAACATCAAAATAGTTTTACTTTTTTTTGTGTCAGCTTTAGGAAAATCACAAAAATTTTAACTGACTCTGATTTCTAACTGACATTGATTTCATCTTTGACTATTGGTTCTTGTGTAAGAACCACTGATCGGACACTATCCTGGGGGCTGTGACCTGAAAAGTAATCAGCAGCAACGACCCTTCTATATTCTGCACCACAGATAAGTCTACACAAATTGTGTAGAGTATCCACAGTCCTCATAACAAGCGAGATGTTACATAGTGGGTTATTTTATCAGTAGGACATCCTACGGGCTAGTTTATATGTCATTGCATGTTACTCATTTTTGGCAATTTTTTATTTTTTTTATTGATCTTTATTTAAAGAGGACCTTTCACCACTCCTGACATGCCTGTTTTAATAGCGCCATGCATTACCCATGTAATAACAATTGTGGAGCATCTATTCTTATGGCTCTATGTTGTGCCATTCCTTCCATTTCTACTAGAAGTTATGGATGAATTGCTAGCAGTTTAGTTTACAGTAATGGTACAGAGTACTGGGAACCAGTTGGGGGTGTGTACCTACACAGTCTGAAAATGGTAGCACTGATTGGATAGAGTGAGTTTGTGCAGTTACACACCCCCAACTGGATACCCCCCGTATCCTTACTGCAGACTGCTAGCAATTCATTCATAAAGTCTAGTAGAAATAAAACAGGAATGGCACAACATACAGACATAAGAATAGATGCTCCAGAATTGTTATTACATGGGGAATGCATGAAGCTATTAAAACAGGTATGTCAGGGGGAATGCATGAAGCTATTAAAACAGGTATGTCAGGGGTGGTGAAAGGTCCTCTCTAAAGGACCTCAATCTAGGAAGGAACCTACTCTAATTTCTATCTCTATGCCAGTGGGCATCTAAATTCAGGAAAGCAGACCCCACACATATACTGTTCTGCTACAATTCTTATCTCTGTGTGCCATAGGCATCCAAAGAGAGGAAGAGTAAACTCACCTATATGTATCACACTAATTCAAAGCACTTGTGGAACGGATGGGATAATAGGAGTGCATACTTCTTCAAGTATGTACTAAAAAGACAAATGGAGTAGGTTCTCGTCTGGATTGAGGTCACCTTGTCGTGGTGTGTGAGCACAGATATATTGCAATGAAAATATGTTTGCTAAGAACCTCAAAATGTATTATTAT
The DNA here is from genome assembly GCF_905171765.1 of Bufo bufo. NCBI lineage: Eukaryota > Metazoa > Chordata > Amphibia > Anura > Bufonidae > Bufo > Bufo bufo. The sequence goes on from NC_053394.1 coordinate 351,070,131, forward strand.
TAGGGATGAGCGAACCCGAACTGAATTTTGGGGTGTCCGTGACACGGACCCGAACATTTTCGTAAAAGTCCGGGTTCGGGTTCGGTGTTCGGCGCTTTCTTGGCGCTTTTTGAAAGGCTGCAAAGCAGCCAATCAACAAGCGTCATACTACTTGGCCCAAGAGGCCATCACAGCCTTGCCTACTATTGGCATGGCTGTGATTGGCCAGTGCACCATGTGACCCAGCCTCTATTTAAGCTGGAGTCACGTAGCGCCGCACGTCACTCTGCTATGATCAGTATAGGGAGAGGTTGCAGCTGCGACGTTAGGGCGAGATTAGGCAGATTAACTCCTCCAAAAGACTTCATTCTGTTATCGATCTGCAGCTGTGGATCATTGAAGTGCTATTATTGACTTGCTCACTTTTTTGAGACTGCCCAGAGCGTTTTTAGATCACTTTTTTTCTGGGGTGATCGGCGGCCATTTTGTGACTTGTGGTGCGCCAGCACGAGCTATCACCAAGTGTATTTAACCATCGATAGTGTGGTTATTTTGTGCTATATCCTACATCAGCTGCAGGCTGAGCCTGTGTCACCGAAGTGCATTTAACCATCAACAGTCTGGTTATTTTTTGGCCATATACTACATCAGCTGCAGGCTGAGCCTGTGTCACCCAAGTGCATTTAACCATCAACAGTCTGATTATTTTTTGGCCATATACTACATCTGGTGCAGGCTGAGCCTGTGTCACCCAAGTGCATTTAACCATCAACAGTGTGGTTATTTTTTGGCCATATATTACATCAGGGGCAAGTTGAGCCTGTCACCCAGCACCTAAAAAATAGACCTGACATTTCTATTCAACCAAATCTGTACTGTTTTAGCTGGTCAAGTTATTTGTATTGACCGTAAAAGCACACTTTTTTTTCTGGGTTGAAAAAGCATTCCCAAATTTGCCATTCTCAAAATAACTAGTTTCTGGTATTTGAGGCCTACTTGAAATCTATCCCAAAAAGAAAATCTTACATTGAAGGTATTGATAGTGTCATTCAGAAAAACCTAAGACACATGCTAGCGTGCTGATAGAAGTGTGATTCGGTGATTAAACCTATACCTGTTACACAGCGCAAAAAAAACCAGGTCTCACATCTCTATTCAACCAAATCTGCACTGTTGTAGCTGGTCAAGTTATTTGTAGTGACCGTAAAAGCACACTTTTTTTTCTAGGTTGAAAAACTATTCCCAAATTTGCCATTCTCAAAATAACTAGTTTCTGGTATTGGAGGCCTACTTGAAATCTATCCCAAAAAGGATATCTTACATTGAAGGTACTGATAGTGTCATTCAGAAAAACCTAAGACACACGCTACCGTGCAGATAGAAGTCTGATTCTGAGATTAAACCTTAACCTGTCACACAGTGCAAAAAAAAAACAGGTCTCAAAATTTCTATTCAATGGTCTGCCGGGTGTTCACTCCAAGGTTATGGAAGTCACGCCTGCGGCCACCCCGTTCTCCGAGGGATATGTCCAGAAATCCAGCTGAAAGCTGCAGAACATCAGTCGGAGGTCTCATCACTACTGGCGGGCCTCTCTGGCGCCCTCTTCCCACAAGCAAAGGCTCGGCTGGTGGCTGCTGGGGTCTTTCAATGCGTCTAGGTTCTTGAGCCTCTTGCTCCTGTCCAGGCTGTCCTTGGCTGGGCTGCCCCCTGGCACATGCTCTTCCGCGGGCTCTGGCTCGTCCACTCATCTTCTATTCCTGAGAGGATATAAACCGCTAATAAGGTCAATCTGCCGCCTAGCAGCTCCGCCGTGGCACAATCACCTCAGAACTCGCACACTGGTGACTTTAGGTATCTTCACTGGTCACTTTGAGCAGAATGATGACATCCGAGTCACGGCACCAAATGTAACCCTCTTTTCCTTGCACCATCTGCGACACCTCTAGATTTCACACTCACTCGGTCACCAGCTCCTCCAGGCATAAACTCTAAGTGGACTCTAAGGGACGACACTCAGGTCTTCTGTGGTTTAAAGCTTTATTGAGGTGGAGTGCACTTGGCTGGAGCCTGTAATACAACAGGGAAACACTGCCACTATGTGGTATACAGCCAGGTCACCAGCCCACCTATATCATAACAGGCAGTCATTATATTACATTCCCACATACATGTTACAGGATATAACAAAGCATACAGAAAAATGAACAAGAGAAAATCATTTACAAAGATATTGCAGCAGGGTGACCTGGAATACAGCATGTCTTGCAGCCATTTTAGGAAGAACACATGGCTCTCTAACTGTACATCATCTACTCAGCCTAGCATGTGCTGCAGGGTTTAAAGGCTGCTAAAAAACATACAGTCACCTCTTTACATTCTACAGAACTATTATGGGTATATATTATAACTTTTTACAATAGATAAATGAACTTTAGCTTTAGAGAACTTAGACAGAGATCCTACCTCCTTCACAGTAAATGTCTGCACTGAGGAGACCAAACCAAGTAGCAGAATACACAGGGGGCTTTCTGGAAGAGTCCACTGTAAAGACTCTGTCTGTTAAAACTTTCCTCAGTTATCTAATAGCACATTTGAAGAGGTTTATTTAGCATGTCCTGACTCTCTGCTAACAGCTTATGAATATATGGAACTATATTTAACAAGTGATCATTGCTGCAGCTCCTGTATATTGGTATGACCCTATTGCAAACCTGCAGACTGGATATTTGGTGAAACTTCATGTGGTTCATATCGACTGTACTACACCACTGACTTGGTGCCTGGGCCTAAATATGTGACAGTGGCCTGTTCCAGTGGTGGGTGACGTGATGCCTGATTCTCTGCTATGACATGAAGACAGATTCTGTGCTGACATAAGGCCAGATTCTCTGTTACGGGACCTCTCTCCTCTGCCTGGGTGCCTGGGCCTAAATGTGTGACAGTGGCCTGTTCCAGTGGTGGGTGACGTGAAGCCTGATTCTCTGCTATGACATGAAGACAGATTCTGCGCTGACATCAGGCCAGATTCTCTGTTACGGGACCTCTCTCCTCTGCCTGGGTGCCGGGGCCTAAATGTGTGACAGTGGCCTGTTCCAGTGGTGGGTGATGTGAAGCCTGATTCTCTGCTATGACATGAAGACTGATTCTGCGCTGACACGAAGCCAGATTCTCTGCTATGGCATGAAGAGACTGATTCTCTGCTGACATGAAGCCAGATTCTTTGCTATGACATGAAGAGACTGATTCTCTGCTGACGTGAAGCCAGATTCTCTGCTATGGGACCTCTGTCCAATTGATATTGGTTCATTTTTATTTTTTTAATTTTTATTTTAATTCATTTCCCTATCCACATTTGTTTGCAGGGGATTTACCTACATGTTGCTGCCTTTTGCAGCCCTCTAGTTCTTTCCTGGGCTGTTTTACAGCCTTTTTAGTGCCGAAAAGTTCGGGTCCCCATTGACTTCAATGGGGTTCGGGTTCGGGACGAAGTTCGGGTCGGGTTCGGATCCCGAACCCGAACATTTCCAGGAAGTTCGGCCGAACTTCTCGAACCCGAACATCCAGGTGTTCGCTCAACTCTAATTATTATCATATCAAATGTGGTATTAGTTTATATATAGATTTTGCATTTAGTGCCTTGGGAGTACTGTTATGTTCTGTGGTTTTCCCAAGTCTGAATGCACTCCTATTATCCCATCCATTACATAAGTTATTTTACATATAGAATACGGTAGTTTGCTCTTCGTCTCATTGGATGCCTATGGCACACAGCGGTAATAAATGTAGCAACACAGTATATGTGTGGAGTCTGCTATCCTAAATTTAGATGTCCACTGACATAGAAATTGAAATTAAATATAGCAGGTTCCCTCCTGAATTGAGATCACCTTGCCGTGGTGGGTTGGTACAGAAATTTGTTTGGTCAAAATATACTTTCTAAGAGCCTCATATTCATCATATCAAATGTGATATTAGTTTACATATAGATTTTGCATTTTGTATCTTGAGAGTACTGTTACGTTCTGTGTTTTTCCCTTTTAGTTATGTACATCTTCGTATCTATTCATCATATCGGGCAGGATGTGTTTATCATTATTTTTGTGTTTGATAACAAAATTTCTCCCAAAGGTGTCCATAACCTTTAATTAAATGCTCAAGCTATTTGTTGTCAATACAGCCAGTTTAGCAAGGTCAAACATGCTGTGTGCTCGGATAAAAGAAGAGGTGACAAATGCAATTACCTATTTTGTGGGTAAAAGCCACTGCTGCAATTAAAATGTTACATTAATTGCAAACAGCTTTGGTCCTGTAGTTATTGTGATGGGTGTTTAAGTGTAACTGATGAACGAAGAAGCTGGCGTTTATCCAAATCAGCTGATTATGTTCAAGAAATTGAAGCGGTTTTGTGGGCCGATCAATATGTTTCTCTCCAACAGTAGGATCAGATGTTTTATTGTTCTCGAGTCACAATGTCGGACATTGTTTATGAGCATTTAGAATATCAAAAAATGTGTAAAAGGTGTGAATTGTTATTTAAAATTGAGCTGTCTTTGCACTACGGTGCTTGACAAACACTGAACAGGACACCATGAATCTTTTAGAAAGTTGAGACTTGGAAATTTTGAAGCATGTACATACACAATACCAGAAAATGAACAAAGAACTCCTAGAAGGCGTTAAAGGTGCTTTCGGAGGCTTTTTAACCGATGGCTTATCCTCTGGATATGTCACAAGTAACTGATCGATGTGGGTCCGACACACAGGGCCCCAAAATCAGCTGCTTGAGAATAATGTGGCACTCCTGTGACATAACCACCGCAAAGTGGGCACCGCAAAAAGTAAACGTAGTTCAAATTGCAAAGATATGGTAAAATTGGAGCTTCATTTAACCCCTTAGACCTGAAGTTGTCCAGTATAAAAATCCAATATACTTCCCTTTGTAACAATTTCATTTTCACTTATTGCTCATCAGTACCCCAATCTTCCTCTAATATTAACCACCTAAGGTCTGAGACATTATGCCCACTCCCAGCAAAATGTCTGGCCACACTTGTTTCATGTGTATTTTGCAATCAGTACCCCGGGGTTTTATTTGAAACACTCAAGTTCTCTTTCAATGCCCGATACTCAGGCAGATTATCGCTAATGAGCATTTGTACAAATACTTATTAGTGATAATTCACGGTGTAAAGGTGCCAGCAATTACCTGATTGTCAGGGAACCAGGGGGGCCGTTTCGCATCGGGTTCGCAGGCGCGAGCGGTGGGCGCAGACAGCTCCTCCTCTTCCTCCTGACAGGACACCGTGACGTCAATGTGGCCAGTACGCCTGCGCGAGTCGGACGCCGGGTGCGCGGTACACAAGCCGCACGTGCGTCCGCGGGGATACGAGCGTAGTGCACATGCCCCATTCCAGATCACAGGTGCTACTCAGGCTGGGGGAGGGCTTCAGCCTCCGTCACCGCCCTCAGCCTTATGATTGGCTTCTGACTAGGAAGCCTCCTGGTTGCCCGGCAACCAGGGAGGGGGTCCTGGGTTCACTGTGTACTTAAAGCCAGTCAGAGCCTTGACTCATTGCTGAGTTATTCAACCTTATGGTGAACACCCAGCTCTTCCCTGTAAATCCACTGTTTATTCTGACTTCCCAGCTACCCGACTCCTTGCCTGTTTCCTCGATTACGATTTCTGCTGCCCGCCACAACCCGGAACTGGAACCGACTACCCGATTGGATTGACCTTTTTGTACTACGCTAATTTTTGGGATTATTTCGTCCCTGCCAAAGGATTCCATACCTGATCCACTATTCCAGTCCTGACACTGATGAATGAGTAAAATGCCTAAATGTTTAAACACCACACATCAACAATGATTCTGTATGGGGACCATTAATGGCATTAGTGATCGCTCCTCCCATACTGTGCAATGGTCTCTTCAACTGATGAGCAGGCGATTGTGGGGAAGGAACGCTTCCTTCCAATCGTCTGTTCAATTGAGCTGTGTTAAGGGGCCTTCACTTGTCTTTCTTTTGAATAACCAATCTATTGGAAGACTGGTGTTCATTTAACCTAATCCTCATCATTCTAGCAGTTTGACAGCTTGAGTCCTAAGGGTTTGAACAAAATATAATTGTAATGTGAACTACATTTACATTTTGCAGTGCCCACATTGCAGTGGTTATGTCTAGATGCCTTTAAAGATTGTTAGGAATGCAATATTTATCACATATGTAGGATAAAACCAGGGCTTTTTTTCTCAGAGAAAAGGTGGTGGAACTCACCCCCCCTCCCCTGGCCACGCCCCTACCCACCCCTAGGACCGCCCCCCCCTACCCACCCCTAGGACAGCCACCTAAAACCGCCCCTTTAGAGAACAGGGATGCAAGTAAAATTTGGGGGGGGGCTATAAAAGTCCAGCCCAGCAAAGAAACCCCCCAGATGGGGATGGCACTGTTAATGGGGGATCTGGGGATGGCACTGTTAATGGGGGATCTGGGGATGGCACTGTTATGGGGTGGAGGATCTGGGGATGGCATCCACAGATCCCCCATCCTATAACAGTGCCATCCACAGACCCCCCCCACCCCATAACAGTGCCATCCACAGACCCCCCCCACCCCATAACAGTGCCATCCACAGACCCCCCCACCCCATAACAGTGCCATCCACAGACCCCCCTCCACCCCATAACAGTGCCATCCATAGACCCCCCCTCCACCCCATAACAGTGCCATCCAGACCCCCCCCCACCCCATAACAGTGCCATCCACAGACCCCCCCACCCCATAACAGTGCCATCCACAGACCCCCCACCCCATAACAGTGCCATCCACAGACCCCCCATAAAATGTGTAATTAAATGAATAATGATTCATGCTGCAGCTCAGTAGTATAACTTTCAATATATTGTACTCACAGGGCTACTGTTATCGCAATGCAGGCCGGCCGGGCAGACGAGCGGCAGCGTCACTGACTGACGTCACCTTTATGAATGAAGTAGGCGGCGCAGGCACGTGACGTCAGTCAGTGACGCTGCCGCTCATCTGCCCGGCCGGCCTGCATTACGATAACAGTAGCCGGCTGTGAATACAATATATTGAAAGCTATACTACTGAGGGGCAGCATGAATCATTATTCATTTAATTACACATTTTATAAGTCTCTACTGGAGCTGCGGGGCCGGAGTACAGTGAACGTACCGGCCCCCATCTCCTCCTCCCAGTCCCTCCCCGCTGATACATCGCAACCTGCGATGTCAAAAGGTGGCGGAACGCCGTTCCGGTGCGTTCCGCCAGAAAAAAAGCCCTGGATAAAATTATATATGTCCATGAGATTTTGTATAAGTATTTAATTGTAAAAATAGGTATCTTGATAATTGCTTGTAAATAATTATGTTTATGAAATTGTTACAACCTATCTTATTGTAATGTTTTAACTAGAGATCAGCGAATTTCTCAAAAATTCGATTCGACCGGTTCGCCTAATTTTTCCCCAAAATTTGGTTCGATCTGAATATATTTGTGGCGAATCACGTTAAAAAACTGCTATTTCCTAGCTGCAGAGAGCCTTTATAGTGGTGTAGAACACTGTGCCTTGCAGAACACCAAATAACTCAAGTGTGAACTCAGCCTTACAGGTCAATGTTAGCGTCAAGAAGAAGCACACTCCTTTTACACCGTCGTCAGCTGATTCCACATAGATGTTGTGGGGGGTTAGCTCTTCTCCGGGGGTGATTCACACAAATATCGTCGCCAGACACCAAGTTTCAGGTCCAAACATCACTTTATTTGGCTCCTCAGCAATCCAAACATAAATGGTACAAAATAAACACCTGCCCGGCTGGGCTCTAACTAAACATATAATATCCTGACTCACCTAAAGTCACAGTTCACACCCTGTGAACACATGCGGCTTTGTCAGCCAATGTCCCACAGCCTCCTGGCTGTACAGAGCACAGTACGCCCACTGTCTCCAGTTCAGTATTTCTTGTGGGGGATTGGGGTTCAGTAGTCTGCCTGACTATGGCCCTGCGACCCTCCCAGGCGTCGCTGCGTCCCCCAACTCCAGGCCATCTCCCAGCCTTGTGGTCCCTCAGCCTTGCCCAGCTGAGACCACACAGACAGAGCCTCTAGGCCTCTGTCCACAGGTAACACACTACCCCCTTTCTGACACTCTGGGAGGTGCCTTATGCCAGGCTGATTACCTCCAGCTTGTCTCACCTGTGGTGGAACAGGGGTGTGGACCACACTATCCACCCCTTCCATGCCTCTAACCTGAGTGAGACCTGTCACTGTCTCACATATCCCCTCCCTTTGTTCAAGCCCGTGAGGGTGAACACCTGCATAACCACGGGAGGCTGGTGAGAGGGTATCGACCTGGCCTGGACGTGGGGAACAGCCACCCACCCTGCTCTTTGGCTGCTCCCAATAAGAACCGGCCCAGATTGGCTTTACAGCCACACTAAGTAACCCAGTGTCAGCGAGCACTAGCTGCCGCTGACACAGAAAATTACCGGTTCTTATTTCACCAAGGCCAGGAACCTCGGTGACACGTACCTTCCCTTTGTTCTGCCAGACCCACGCCAGCAGAGCTTGGTTTATCACCAAAACCAACATCTTGCCTAACCGAAACTGCCTAAAGGCCTCATGTGCCCATCTCATGGCCATATATTCTTTTCCTACTCTTTCCCGAATGATAATGATGCGCTGTCGTATATTTTGATCTCTCTCTCTTTTTAGATCCTCTGGCTCTTGTACATGCACCTCACGTCCTTTCTTGGACTGCTGCAGCTCTTGCCTGAACTGTTCCGAGTCATGGTCATATCCCGACACGTTCTCCTTTGCTTTGCAGGGCTCCTTCTGCAGAGCATGCTTGCCCCTACTCGCTTCTTTTACGTGCATCTGGGTAACTTCTTCCTTCTTTCCAACAGTAGTTACGCTAGCTACTATGACAGTTTTAGAGACCTCTGCTTCTTTAGCGGCTTTTACCACTTCGGCCGCGGCTCCCTTTGGCTTAACTTTGGTCTCTGTAGAACCTGGGGACTTCATGTCAACCAACATATCGGCCTTAACTTTTTTAGTCTTTGTCTTCTTGAAGTCTCCAGTCTCTTTGACCGCCTTCTCATCCTTCTCGGACATGGCACCATACACTTGCCCTGTTAACCCCTCCCCCTCATCGAGGCAGGAGGCACCAGGGTCTTCAGCAGACTCCTCGTCTTCTGTCATTTTCTCCAGAGGCTCACCCAGGACCCTGTTCTCATTTTGTGGAGGATTCAGGAGATACAGCCCATTGTAATAGCCCGGATCCGAAAACTGATCGTTCACCTCCTCGTACTTCTTCCCCAGCAGGCTGCTGGCTATTTGGAAGGCCTTGTATGCAGAGGGGACGTCTTCCAGGCCTACGCTACACGCTACCACGGGTCTGTGGTCATCGGCATCCACATCAGCCCCATCATCTGGTTTAGCAGAATCATCTTCCATCTTCTCTGCCACAGCCAGCACCACAGTGCCACCCTCTCCAGTCCCATTTTTAACAGGCTCTGGCTTCTTGACATCTTCCAGAGAACTCTCCTCTTCAGGTTTCTCACCTTCCACCTGCTGTTTGAGAGCACACTTAGATTTCTCCAACTCATCTTTTAAGCTCATGAGATTTTCATTCTCTGCTCTGAGTTGCTTGTTCAGCCTCTCCAATTCAGCATGCTCCTCAAAAGTGCTTTTTCCAGGGCTTTAGCCAAGGAGAGGGCCTTGGTCTCCTTTTCCCAAGCATCAGTCTCTGTTTGGTCACGTTTTTCACCATATCGAGCCGAGATGTATTTCTCTTCAGCTAGGAGCCAGTCACACTTCTCCTGTTTCTTCGCTGGATTAGACATAACTTGCTTCTGGTGGTCCAGGTCCACCATCAGATCATCCAATCCTCGCTGAAGTTTGTTCTTGGTTTTCTCCACCTTTTTGTATGTCACACCCTGTTTCTCCAGGCGCTGAACCACCAACTCCATGTTTTTCAGCAGTTTCTTTTCAGCTTTTTGCACAAGCTTGTGGGAAGTGCCCCGCTTTTGGGCCTCCGGTTCCAGCTGCTCCTTGCTCGGCTCTGCTGCAGCAGAAGTAGGAGTATCACCATTCTCTTTCTTTGCCCTTTCTGAAATTTTCTTCAGTTGCTCTGTGAAGACAGCTAGTCCCGTCTCTAACGTTTCTAGGGAGCGTGAGGAGAGAGAGAGATCATTCTCCTGTTTGCAGTTGTACTGTCGTGTCAGGTCATCTACAACTGTCTGGATATGGGCTTCAGACCCTAGGCTGATGTCACCCGACTTAATTCCCATCTCGTCAGATAGAACTGTCTGGTCGCTACTAGTAACCACCTTTGTTTCATAGGACCTTGACATGTTAGCTTCACTCTCTGGGTTGCTATCGGTCACAGCACATACATCACCTATACCGCTCGTGTCATTATTAATTCTGACCTCTAGGGGCACCGATGAGCTAATCCCCACCTGGGACACTTCATTAGTAACCAACCAACATTGTGGAGACTGCATTTCCACCTCTGGTACGTGCGGTACACCCTCTAGCCCTATCATATTTTCCTGCACCTTCAAACACTGAGCTGGAGCTGGGCTTTGCTCCACACTACTTATATGCATGTCTTCAAACCTTTTGATTACGTCATATCGCGCTTCATGAAACATAGCAGATGCAGAAAATAAAGCTTCATCATCATTTACATTTTTACCACCAGGGGGCGCTTCTCCCCTGACCACAACCTGCAACGGAAAAGTTATATCACTGTCACCACATATTTCATATGACATCATATTTTCCTTATGCATTTCCGCACTTTTGTCACCATCACTTTGCACTTGACCAGCACCATTGTTTCCAATGGTCAATATTCTTTCCCCATGCAGGTCAAAGTGCAACTCCCTTAGATCCTCACTTAAAGGGACAGGTACAGGTTCTGCAGGAGTTTCGTCACTATCTGTAGAAGTGTCTCCATTACTCCACAGCAACAAACCGATATCACGGCCCAACACTCCCTCATGCATGAGCGTATCTGTAACATCAAATTCATAAGTCCCTGTTCTCATTGGAGTCTCACACTCAGTGAAAATCAGCGGATAGTCCTTATCCGCACGACTGTCCAGCACCTTTAATATTTTACCAGTCTCAGGTTTCAATATTGTGCTATCTCTTACCCGGGCTAGCATGGGATCCCGGATCCTTGTCATCCCAAAACTAGCTTTGGTCATGGGCAACTGAGGTAACACAGAAACCTTCTCCCCTGTAGATTTCTGCAAGGGAGCAATCACAGCAGGCTTATCCGTCTGTCCAGACACAGTTTTTTCTCTGTGTGACTTATTACCTACCGGCCCAGCAGGTATCCCCTGCCGCCGGCTCACTGTCACTGGGTCTGCCACATAGTTAATAACAGGAACAGTCTTACCCTTTGTAATCAACCATTCTGGTAAAGCAGTGCCATTCTCTCCCGCGGACTCATCAAGGTTGTGGTTGCTCCTAGCAACAGCTTTACTGCACCTCCGCACTTCCTCTCCAGGACTCCGGACACAGTCGCAGGGAAGATATGCACTCCTGGGAACCGCACCGCTCTCCACCTCTTTGTCTTCCCGACGGTTGCCCTTGGCAACGGCATATCTTTGCCTTTTATCAGGAACTCCGCTCCACAACTGCCCAAACAATGGAAAGTCCTTGCCCAGTACAAATTCCACTTCCAGTGTCTCACATTTTAACAGCTCCCATTGCACAGAGCCATAGTCCGTCACAAAGGTCAGTGACACCGTAGTTTTGGTCTCTGGCCCCCTTGTTACAAAGTCCAGAATTCCAGGCAGGACCCGAGACACTTGCTGGCGGGAGTCTAGAATGACCCCCAGCGGGATTCCGCCGATTACCAACTCGCAGGATTTCTCCCACGGGCTATACCATTTTGCAGCCATTTCCACTGCTCAGTCTCTTGTACTGGGCTTCTGGCCCTTTAAATCCTGCACTGTTTGCACCACAGAAAAAAAAAGTCCAGTTTAACACCAGCAGTCTCTGCTCTGCAAACTAGCAGGCTTCCAGCACTTTTACTTATCAGCAGGGACACCTGCCCGCATCCGACACCAATTGTGGGGGGTTAGCTCTTCTCCGGGGGTGATTCACACAAATATCGTCGCCAGACACCAAGTTTCAGGTCCAAACATCACTTTATTTGGCTCCTCAGCAATCCAAACATAAACGGTACAAAATAAACACCTGCCCGGCTGGGCTCTAACTAAACATATAATATCCTGACTCACCTAAAGTCACAGTTCACACCCTGTGAACACATGCGGCGTTGTCGGCCAATGTCCCACAGCCTCCTGGCTGTACAGAGCACAGTACGCCCACTGTCTCCAGTTCAGTATTTCTTGTGGGGGATTGGGGCTCATTAGTCTGCCTGACTATGGCCCTGCGACCCTCACAGGCGTCGCTGCGTCCCCCAACTCCAGGCCATCTCCCAGCCTTGTGGTCCCTCAGCCTTGCCCAGCTGAGACCACACAGACAGAGCCTCTAGGCCTCTGTCCACAGGTAACACACTACCCCCTTTCTGACACTCTGGGAGGTGCCTTATGCCAGGCTGATTACCTCCAGCTTGTCTCACCTGTGGTGGAACAGGGGTGTGGACCACACTATCCACCCCTTCCATGCCTCTAACCTGAGTGAGACCTGTCACTGTCTCACAATGTCTACAGAACCTGCTTTACTAAACGCTTATTCAAGTAGAGCCCCCCCCCCCCGACAGAGTCGAGAGGGTGTCAGCAGTAAGTTTGTGTTGACGTCACTGATTATTTTGCCCCCAAAAAACGGATCCTGTCTGTGGAGCATCCATCTTCACTCGGTCAGCATTTAGTCAGTTATCCATCAGTATTGCTAATGCCAAAAAACAGGAGTGGATCCAAAACAGAGCTCACACGTGAATAGAATATTTGCATGTCTTCTGTCTTCTGTGTCCTCTCATCTTCCTCATTACCTTGTAGCTCCTCAGGCTGCTCCTGCTCCTCATCTCCTGTCACCTGTATAGAAAAAACACCCATTTCACTACACATTGCTTGTGCTCCAATGTCCTCCTCGTCCTCCATTTCAGCCCCCACAGGGCTCACATGGCCATGAGATCTAGGTGCCATGTCTCCAGTCCCCTGACCACCCAAATTTACCAGTATCTGTTCCAGGACATAAAGCAGTGGAATGACGTTCATCCCGTAGTTCTTGCGACTGACAAATAACGTGGCCACCTCAAATGGCCTGAGCAAACGGCAAGTGTTACGCATAAGCTGCCACTGGCTGACATCGAAGTTAAACAGGGGAGTACTCCTGTCCGCTTGGATAATTAAGAAATCGTTTATAGCCTTTCTCTGTTCGTATAGTCGAGTATATGGAGGGTAGAATTCCAATGGGTGGAAACGTCGCATATCAGCGTATGTTGAGGGATGCCATTCTGCCGCTGCAGCTCAAAGAGGGTGTGCTTTGCAGTGTACGAGTGGCTGAAGTGCATTCAAAGTTTCCTGGCCATTTTTAGGATGTCTTGCAGATGGGTGGAAGACTTCAGGAACCGCTTGACAACCAGATTGAACAGTGTGCCATGCAGGGCGCATGGCTCAGCACTCCTTGATGCAGCGCCTACACCATGTTCTTCCCATTGTCGGTAGAGATATCCCGAACTATTCGCCGGCAAATAGTTCCCGGCGAACATCGCTGGCTCGCGTTCGCCGCGGCGGGCGAACATATGCGATGTTCGGTCCGCCCCCTATTCGTCATCATTGTGTAAACTTTGACCCTGTATCTCACAGTCAGCAGACACATTCCAGTCAATCAGCATCATACCCTCCCTCCCAGACCCTCCCACCTCCTGGACAGCATCCATTTTAGATTCATTCGGAAGCTGCAGTGTCACAAATTTGACTAAGTTGTAATCGCAATGCGATTAATACAGGTTATATTAATCGCATTGCGAATTCTACTTAGAGCTGGATTCCTAATGGTTGTTGTATTGCTAGGATATAACGAAGATTGAGAATATAGTGCTATATTCGTTATATTCGTCAGTTCTAGCAATACAACCATTAGGAACTCAGATCTAAGTTGTAATCTCAATGCGATTAACCCCTTAAAGACTCAGCCCTATTTCACCTATTTGCAAATCTGACCAGTGTCACTTTAAGTGCTCATAACTTTAAAACGCTTTGACTTACCCAGGCCGTTCTGAGATTGTTTTTCCGTCACATATTGTACTTCATGACACTGGGTCAAAAAAGTAAATTTTTTTTGCATAAAAAAATACAATTTTTCCCAAAAATTTTTAAATTTTATTTTTTGGGGATGTTACAAGGCTTAGAAGCATAGAAGCAAATTTTGAAATTTTTCAGAAATCTTCAAAATCCCACTTTTTATGGACCAGTTCAGGTTTGAAGTCATATTGTGAGGCTTAGATAATAGAAACCTCCCAAAAATTACCCCATTCTAGAAACTACACCCCTCAAGGTATTCAAAACTGTTTCTTCAAACTTTATTAACCCTTTAGGTCTTCCACAAGAATTAATGGCAAATTGAGAAACAATTTCGAATTTTCTATTATTTGGAATATTTTCCAATATAATCCATTTTTTCCAGGAGTAAAACAAGGGTTAACTGCCAAACAAAACTCAAAATGGGTTGCCCCGATTCTGTAGTTTGCAAAAACACCCCATATGTGGTCGTAAACTACTGTTTGGCCAAACGGGAGCACATAGAAGGAGGGGAACACCATATGGGTTTTGGAAGACAGATTTTGCAGGACTGGTTTTGTTTATACCATGTCCCATTTGAAGCCCCCTGTTGCACCCCTAGAATAGAAATTTCAAAAAAGTGACTCCATCTAAGAAAGTACACCCCTCAAGGTATTCAAAACTGGGTTTACAAACTTTGTTAACCCTTTAGGTGTTCCACAAGAGTTAATGGCAGATGGAGAAACAATTTCAAAATTTCTATTTTTTGGAAAATTTTCCAATATAATAAATTTTTTCCAGGAGTAAAACAAGGGTTAACTGCCAAACAAAACTCAATATGGTTTGCCCTGATTCTGTAGTTTGCAAAAACACCCCATATGTGGTCGTAAACTACTGTTTGGCCAAACGGGAGCACATAGAAGGAGAGGAACACCATATGGGTTTTGGAAGGCAGATTTAGCAGGACTGGTTTTGATTATACCATGTCCCATTTGAAGCCCACTGTTGCACCCCTAGAATAGAAATTTCAAAAAAGTGACTCCATCTAAGAAAGTACACCCCTCAAGGTATTCAAAACTGGGTTTATAAACTTTGTTAACCACAAGAGTTAATGGCAGAGGGAGAAACAATTTAGAAATTTCAATTTTTTTTGAAAATTTTCCATTTTAACCCTTACTTTATTACTGGAAAAAATGGGTTAACAGCCAAACAAAACTCAAAATGGGTTGCCCTGATTCTGTAGTTTGCAGAAACACCCCATATGTGGTCGTAAACTACTATTTGGCTAAACGGCAGGACATAGAAGAAGGGGAACGTCATATGGTTTTTGGAAGGCAAATTTTGCTGGACTGGTTTATTTACACCATGTACCCTTTCAAGCCCCCTGATGCACTCCTAGAGTAGAAACTCCATAAAAGTGACCCCATCTAGGAAACTACGGGATAAGGTGGTTGTTGTTTTGGGACTATTTTAGGGGTAAATATGAATTTTGGTTGCTCTATATTACTCTTTTTTGAGGCAATGTAACAAAAAAATTAAATTCGAAAATTGTTTCTACATTCGCTATTTAGTTTTGTGGAACCCCTAAAAGGGTTAACATAGTTTGTAAAGTAACTTTTGAATACCTTGAGGGGTGTAGTTTCTTAGATGGGGTCACTTTTTTGGAGTTTCTAGTCTAGGCTACATCAGGGGGGCTTCTAATGGGACATGGTGTCAAAAAAAAAACCTGTCCATCAAAATCTGCCTTCCAGAAACCGTATGGAGTTCCCTTCGTTCTATGCCCTGCCGTGCGGCTATATAGCCATTTACGACCACATATGGGGTGTTTCTGCAAACTACAGAATCGGGGCAATAAATATTTAGTTTTATTTGGCTGATAACCCTTGCTTTAATACAGGCAAAAAGGATTCAAATGGAAATTTTGCCCAAAAATGGGTGTTTTGGCACCGTTTTTATTTTATATTTTTAACACCGTTCATCCGAGGCGTTTGGTCAAAAGTTATTTTTATAGCGACGACTTTTACGCACGCGACGATGCCCAATATGTATGGCTCTCAGACTTTGGAGACACTAAGCAGGCATCCTAAAACTGATGTTGTAAAACTACAATTCCCACCATGCCCTGCTGATGGCTGTAGGTTGTCTGGGCATGCTGGGAGTTATAGTTTTACAACATCTGGAGGGCCGCAGTTTGAGGATGCCTGCACTAAAACTAATATTTTTTGGGAAAAAAAAATTGTTTCCGTGTCTCCAAAGTCTGAGAGCCATAGTTTTTTATGTTCTCTAGTGGACTGTTGGGGATTATAAAAATGTAGTACTCCATGGAAGTGTGATACTCCCTGAAGCAATCGATAACGCAGAGGCCCGGATGATCGGGGCACGTGTCGCACTGAGTGGTGGTGTCCTTCCGTATCCCCCTCCTGCGACACACTCTGCACTTTTTTTGGGTTCGTCCCTACTTTCCAGTATGGGGGACCACACCTGAAAAGTGTTGGCCAGGGACAATCCGGGCGCCTCCAGTTCCCGAGGTACTCCGGCCTGCTCTTTCCCGGTCCAAAAAGATCAGGTCCTAGAGGACTGCCTCATAGAATTGGAGGAATGTCCCTGTGCTGCCAGCGCTTCGGGATAGTACAAAAGAGTTGTAAATGGCAACCTGCACCAAGTAGACCGCAACTTTTTTGTACCATGCCCGGGTTTTGCGCATGGCGTTATATGGCTTGAGGACTTGATCAGAGAGATCAACTCCTCCCATATACCGATTGTAGTCGACAATACAATCGGGCTTGAGGACTGTTGCCGTGGTACCTCGCACAGAGACGGGGGTGGTGCTGTTACCGTGGATTGTGGACAGCATAAGGACATCCCTCTTGTCCTTATACCTGACCAGCAACAGGTTTCCACTGGTAAGTGCACAGGTCTCACCCCTGGGATAGGTACCTGGAGGGGTTAGGCAGGGAGGCTGCGTTGATTTTTCCGCACGGTCCGACAAGCGAACGTGGATCTGGCGGCAAGGGACCTGAACAAGGGAATGCTGGTATAAAAGTTATCCACGTACAAGTGGTAACAGTTATCCAGCAGTGGGTACATAAGGTCCCACACGAGTGGCAGGGGGGATCTGGGGTCTGATAGATGGATCAAAGAAAGTTTTGAATAAAAGTGATTATTTTTATTTTTTCCCTAACTAACTTTTCCCTTCTTTCCCTGCCTAACGGTGCCTCTCCCTCCCTGACCCTAACCTACCTGGGTGGCGATGGGTGCAGGAGGGTGATGGATGGCGATTAGGGGGGACTCAGGAGCTGGTGCTGGACGATGCTGCCGGGTGCTCGTGCAGAACAGGAAGAGGAGGGGATAGAGGAGCGCAGGAAGTTTGAATCTCGCGCCTCTCTCCCCTGCACCAATCAGCACCCTGGACAGCAGTGTTCCGCACCAGGGCCAGCACCGCCTCTCCAAATCTTTGGACTGCGATTGGTGGTGTATAATTACGCCACCGATCGCAGTCTTTTTCCAGTTCATCGGGTCACAGGACACCCGAATTGACCGGATTGACCTGCGGTTTTCTGCGATCGCGATACGGGGGGGGGGTCAAATGACCCCCCCTGCGTTGTTACGGGATGCCGGCTGAATGATTGCAGCCGGCATCCCGTTGCGATTAACCCCCGCGGCGCCGAAATACCGATTTAAAGTTAGGACGTACCGGTACGCCCTGAGTCCTTAAGGACTCGGGAAATAGGGCGTACCGGTACGCCCTGCGTCCTTAAGGGGTTAATACAGGTTAAATTAATCGCATTGCGATTTCAACTTAGAGCTGGGTTCCTAATGACCCTGTACCTCACAGTCAGCAGACACATTCCAGCCAATCAGTAGCAGACCCTCCCTCACCTCAGCATCCATTTTAGATTCATTCGGAAGCTGCATTCTTAGTGAGAGGAGGGACAGTGTAGCTGCTGCTGATTTAATAGGGAAATTGATAGCTAGGCTAGTGTATTCAGTGTCCACTACAGTCCTGAAAGACTCCTCTGATCTCTGCTGTAAGGACAGCACCCCAAAAAGCCCTTTTTAGGGCTAGAACATCAGTCTGCTTTTTTTTCCTGTGTAATCTAATTGCAGTTGCCTGCCTGCCAGCGTGTGTGTCAGGCTCACAGCGTATACTGTGCCCACTTGCCCAGTGCCACCACTCATATCTGGTGTCACAGTAGCTTGCATTTAAAAAAATAAATAAAATGTTTTGACTGTAATATAATAGCAGTCAGTTGCCGGCACGGGTTTCATGCCCTGAAAGTCCATAGTGTCACTTCAGCGCAACTCATATCTGGTGTCACATTCGATTCCATTTAAAGAAAAACAACAATTTTGACTGTGAATAAATAGCAGTCAGTTGCACACACGTGTTTGTGTGTTTAAAGCCCAGCTGCAAGCGCATAGTGTAACTTCAGCGCAACTCATATCTGGTGTCACATTCGATTCCATTTAAAGAAAAACAACAATTTTGACTGTGAATAAATAGCAGTCAGTTGCACACACGTGTTTGTGTGTTTAAAGCCCAGCTGCAAGCGCATAGTGTAACTTCAGCGCCATTCATATCTGGTGTCACATTCGATTCCATTTAAATAAAAACAACAATTTTGACTGTGAATAAATAGCAGTCAGTTGCACACACGTGTTTGTGTGTTTAAGGCCCAGCTGCAAGTGCATAGTGTCACCAGCGCAACTCATATCTGGTGTCACAGTAGCTTGCACGCATAGTACAACTTAACGAATCAAAAAAAAAAAGACAAACAGAGGCAGGCCACCCCGCAGGGGTCGTCGTGGTTGTGGTGCTGTGATTCCCTTTGGCCCTAGAATAATGCCCAGTGTTCAGAGGCCACGTACCCTGAACTCGAAAAGTTCTGAGGACATAGTTGACTGCCTAACACAGGACACCCAATCTTCTACAGCTTCCGCTCGGAACCTTGACGCACCATCCTCTTCCAGCTCAGCTTCGGCACCTCTTAAGCTACCACTCCCCCGCCTGCCGCCACCAACACTAGCACCACAGCCGCTTCACTTGATCTGTCAGAGGAGTTATTTACACATCAGTTGGAAGAAATTAGTGATGCGCAACCATTATTGCCAGAGGATGGAGATAACAGGGATATGTCTCAGTCAGGCAGCATTACACACATGGACGTACGGTGTGATGATGATGTTGTACCCGCTGCTGCTTCCTTTGCTGAGTTGTCAGATACAAGTGAAGCGGTTGATGATGACGATGTGTCCGTGGATGTCACGTGGGTGCCCGCTCGAAGAGAAGAAGAACATGGGGAAAGTTCTGATGGGGAGACAGAGGAGGAGGAGACGAGTTGGAAGCAGGGGGAGGTCGTCGCAAGGAGCTAGTGGCACAGTCAGAAAGCATGCATCGGCACCCGGGGTCAGCCAGACAGCACGCCAATCAACGCATGCTGTTGCCACCACCAGAATGCCGTCATTGCAGATCTCAGCAGAGTGGCATTTTTTTTGTGTGTCTGCCTCTGACAACAGCAATGCCATTTGCAACCTGTGCCAAAAGAAACTGAGTCGTGGGAAGTCCAACACCCACCTAGGTACAACTGCTTTGCGAAGGCACATGATCACACATCACAAACGCCTATGGGATCAACACATGAGTACAAGCAGCACACAAACTCAAAGCCGCCATCCTCCTCCTGGTCCAGCATCTTCAGCCACGTCAACCACTGCTGTCCTCCTTGCCCCCTCTCAACCATCCGCCACTCCGTCTCTCGCCTTGAGCAGTTCCTGCTCATCTGTCCACAGTCAGGTGTCTGTCAAGGACATGTTTGAGCGTAAGAAGCCAATGTCACAAAGTCACCCTCTTGCCCGGCGTCTGACAGCTGGTTTGTCTGAACTCTTAGCCCGCTAGCTTTTACCATACAAGCTGGAGTCTGAGGCGTTCAAAAAATTTGTAGCTATTGGGACACCGCAGTGGAAGGTACCTGGCCGAAATTTCTTTGCACAAAAGGCAATCCCCAACCTGTACTCGATTGTGCAAAAGGAAGTCATGGCATGTCTGTCACACAGTGTTGGGGCAAGGGTCCATCTGACCACTTATACCTGGTCTGCAAAGCACGGTCAGGGCAGGTATATCACCTACACTGCGCATTGGGTAAACCTGCTGACGGCTGCCAAGCATGAAATGCGTGGCTCTGCAGAGTTGGTGACACCGCCACGACTTGCAGGCAGGCCTGCTGCCACCTCCTCTACTCCTCCTACTCCATCCTCTTCCATAACCTCCTTGGCTGAGTCCTCTTCTGCTGCTGCATCTTGCTCCACATCAACGGCACCCCCCCAGCTCCCCAGGGGCTATTCCACATCCCGGAAACGACAGTGTCACGCCGTCTTGGTGTTGACTTGCCTGAAAGCAGAGAGTCACACCGGACCAGCACTCCTGTCCGCCCTGAACACACAGGTGGATCAGTGGCTGACTCCGCACCAACTGGAGATCGGCAAAGTGGTGTGTGACAACGGAAGCAATTTGTTGGCGGCATTGAATTTGGGCAAGTTGACAAATGTGCCGTGCATGGCACATGTGTGTAATCTGATCGTACAACGCTTTGTGCATAAGTACCCAGGCTTACAGGACATCATCAAGCAGGACAGGAAGGTGTGTGGCCATTTCAGGCGTTCCTACACGGCCATGGCGCACTTCTCAGATATCCAGCGGCGAAACAACATGCCAGTGAGGCGCTTGATTTGCGACAGCCCGACACGTTGGAATTCAACACTCCTAATGTTCGACCGCCTGCTCCAACAAGAAAAAGCAGTCAACGAGAATTTGTATGACCAGGGTGCTAGGACAGCCTCCGTGGAGCTGGGAATTTTTTTGCCACGTTACTGGACGCTTATGCGCAATGCCTGTAGCCTCATGCCTCCTTTTGGGGAGGTGACAAACCTAGTCAGTCGCACTGATGGCACCATCAGCGACATCATACCATTTGTTTTCTTCCTGGAGCGTGCCCTGTGAAGAGTGCTGGATCAGGCCGTAGATGAGCGTGAAGAGGAAGAGGAAGAGTTGTGGTCACCATCACTACCAGAAACAGCCTTATCAGCATCGCTTGCTGGACCTGCGGCAACGCTGGAAGAGGATTGTGAGGAAGAGGAGTCAGAGGAGGAATGTGGCTTTGAGGAGGAGGAGGAAGACCAACAACAACAGGCATCCCAGGGTGCTCGTTGTCACCTATCTGGTACCCGTGATGTTGTACGTGGCTGGGGGGGAAGAACATACCTTCAGTGAGATCACTGAGGATGAGGAACGGGACATGAGTAGCTCGGCATCCAACCTTGTGCAAATGGGGTCTTTCATGCTGTCGTGCCTGTTGAGGGACCCTCGTATAAAAAGGCTGAAGGAGAATGACCTGTACTGGGTGTCCACACTACTAGACCCCCGGTATAAGCAGAAAGTGCCTGAAATGTTACCGAATTACCGCAAGTCGGAAAGGATGCAGCAGTTCCAAAATAAATTTAAAAAGTATGCTTTACACAGCGTATAAGGGTGATGTCACAGCACAACGGGAATCTAACAGGGGAAGAGGTGAAAGTAATCCGCCTCCTCCCACGACCACGCCGGCAAGGATAGGACGCTTTACAGACGTGTTGTTGATGGAGGACATGCGGAGCTTTTTAAGTCCTACGCATCACCACAGCCTTTCGGGGTCCACCCTCAGAGAACGACTCGACCGACAGGTAGCAGACTACCTCGCCTTAACTGCAGATTTCGACACTCTGAGGAGCGATGAACCCCTTGACTACTGGGTGTGCAGGCTTGACCTGTGGCCTGAGCTATCCCAATTTGCGATAGAACTTCTGGCCTGCCCCGCTTCAAGTGTCCTGTCAGAAAGGACCTTCAGTGCAGCAGGAGGTATTGTCACTGAGAAAAGAAGTCGCCTAGGTCAAAAAAGTCTAGATTACCTCACCTTTATTAAGATGAATGAGGGATGTATCCCGAAGGGACTGACAGTGGGCGATACATTTGACTAAATAAGGCCTGATAAGATGAGCTGCCTTGGGCTAAAAATGGTCCACACGCTGCTGTATTTTATCTCTGAATGCCGGATGACTTGCGTGACTTATCCGCCACCAACTAGGGTTCAAGCCGCAATGTTTTAGTGCACTTTCTGCCTGGGAAACAAACAAATTTTTCTGGCCGCTGCATCGGCTGCAACAATACCTAATTTTTCAGGCATGTGTACATGCCTAATTTTTCTGGCCTCTGGTGCTGCACTGTGGCTTCAAAAACCCAAAAAAAAAAAAAGGCACATACATGTGTCAATTCCCCTTCGTGATCGTTACCTTGTTGTGGTGAAGGGGCTTGCGTATCACAATGAAGCGACCACCTCTATGAGTGTGTTGGCAATGGCAATGTTGGCACACCCCAGATGATAAGGTCGTTGTTTCATTGTGAACAGACCAAAAGCGATCGGCTGGATAATTTTGCATATAAAAAAAAATTAATTTTCTTTGTGATCCACACTGCAGAATCATTGTTTTCTGGGTCACTTAACTGTCACTGAACTACCTCAGCACGACCATAGGCTTTGAAAAAAAACCATCGCCTGCAATCTCCCAAACGTGCGCATGAGCACAGTCATAACTACACCAAGATTGACGCATACTGGTATAAAATGTATGTCATGAGTGTGTCAACTATTGACAACTCTTTGCGGTTGTCTAAAATCTATTCCATACACGTCCCCTGATAGGAATAGTACTACTTAACACACCACTCCTATCTGATGGCACATTAGATTGCACGCGCAGTGCCCCAAATTTGAAGTAGGAGGACCGACCAAGCATTTTTTTTCCATCTCCCGGTTCCCAAAATCAATTCCATATGCACGTCCCCTGATAGGGGACGTAACAGGGATTAAACTGATAGGAATAGTACTACTTAACACACCACACATATTGGGATTGCACAGTACATTACACAGCACACGCGCAGTGCCCCAAATTGGAATTAAGAGGACCGACCAAGCATCTTTTTCCATCTCCCGGTTCCTAAAATCGATTCCATATACACGTCCCCTGAAAGGGGAAGTAACAGGGATTAAACTGATAGGAATAGTACTACTTAACACACCACTCATATCTGGTGGCACATTAGATTGCACGCGTAGTGCCCCAAATTTGAAGTAGGAGGACCGACCAAGCATCTTTTTCCATCTCCCGATTCTTAAAATCTATTCCATACACGTCCCCTGATAGGAATAGTACTACTTAACACACCTTATAATAACACAGAGAGAGGCAACGCAGAGAGAGGAGTCTGAAGAAGAGGAGTCAGAGGAGGAAGGTGGCTTTGAGAAGGTGGAAGACCAAACACAGCAGGCGTCCCAGGGGGCTTGTTGTCACCTTTCGGAGACCCTTGGTGTTGTATGTGGCTGGGTGGAGGAAGAGACCTTCAATGACATCAGTGAGGACAAGGAACGGGACATGGCTAGCTTGGTATCCAACCTTGTGCATATGGGGAGTTTGCGGTTGTGCAAATAGACTGTTTGCGGTTGTTTGCAGTGCGTTAAACAGGGAGTTTGGTCTGTCACTGTGAAGCGGGCGTAACCGTTACACTACCTGATCGATACAACATCATACCTGATGTTTTAAAGCACGTTATTCCAAACAATTTAGGAATGTTAGGTGATTTATGCACTTTATGGATTAAAACCCGACTCTGCGTCAACTACGTAATTTTCCATGGGAGTTTTGCCATGGATCCTCCTCCGGCATGCCACAGTCCAGGTGTTAGTGTCCTTGAAACAACTTTTCCATCACTATTGTGGCCAGAAAGAGTCCCTGTGGGTTTTAAAATTTGCCTGCCCATTGAAGTCAATAGCGGTTCGCCCGTTCGCAAATATTTGCAAAAATTTGCGTTCGCCGCTCGAACGGAAAATTTTATGTTCGCGACATCTCTAATTGTCGGTCTCCATGGTTCTCCCAGGCCACTTTATGGTGATGCTGCATATGTTGACGCAGGGCCATGGTGCCAACATTGGCACCCTGGCCACGCTTCACCTTCTGCCCACAGATTTTACAAATGGCCATGTTCACCTCCTCTGGTGGCTTAACAAAAAACTGCCACACCACCGAGTAGGTGATTTTACCCCCAACACTCCGCACTGACTGACTTCTAATGCTGCTGCTTCCGTGAACCCCTGCACCACTATATTATGGGCAGGTAGCCTCCTGCGAAGCGGGAGGTCTACCCCAAGCATGTTCGGCTCCCGCCCTTCCACTGCTGTTAACCTGCTGACTCCCGGCCACTCTAGCGACTTGCTGGCTTCGCCGCTGCCTCTCGGGCAAGCTGCCACCCTCATCTCCCGATGATAATAAAGCCCCTTATTAACTTGGCTCCCAAGTGCCATCATCATCATAGAGTACTGTCTGCACATCACTGATGTCCTCCTCAACTGACTGATTGCAACGCCATCTCCTCATCACTACTTGCCCGCCTACCGGAGAAAGCAGCAGATGTCTCCTCTGGATCTTGGCTGGTCAGAAGCTGCTGACTCTCCTCTAATAGCTCGTACTCGCTGTATAATGGAGCTGAGCCCACAGCATATAATACTTCTCTGGCTGAGGGAACAGAAAAGGACAGAGGCAGGTTAAGGACAGCTGAAGGCACAGGGCATGCTCCTGGGCCATGCCAACTAAGGTTTGTCTCTGACGAACCCACCGACTCTTGGCTTGGGGTGTCTGATGTCACTTGAAACGAAGTCAAAGATCCAGTCAACCATTTAAGAACCGCTGGGTTGCTAGGCAAGACACAACCGCTAGCTGACACTGGGAGCTCAGGCCTCTCGAAGTGACCCCTGCTGCCACGTCACCTTAACCTTGCTGTGACCTATGCCTGCGCCAGAATCATTTGGGCCTCTGTCCCTCCCCTGTGCAGGGCCTAGCATTGCTCTGTCTGCCACGCTGTTAGATCAAATAAATAAATAGGAAATTAAAAACACCCCAAAAAAGGTCGGTAATTTTCTCACTTCACCACACATCGGCTACTAAGCCCTTTTTTTCCCCACTAATACACGCCAAAAAGGGCTTTAGAACATATAACTGCACCGCTGTACTGCAAATAGGCCCTTATTTATTTCCATTTATACACGCCACAAAAGGCTTTAGAACATATAACTGCACCGCTGAACGGCAAATATATATTGTTTTGCCACTAATACACGCCAAAAAGGGCTTTAGAACATATAACTGCACTGCTGAACGGCAAATATATATAATTTTTTTGCCACTAATACACAACAAAAAGTACTGTAATTTTCTCACTTCACCAAATGACTAGGGTACTGCAGAGGTGAGAACCTATCTAACTGTAAAATAACCAGTCCTGACACCGTGTGACGATGGAAAAAGGTTGGCCACAGCAGCCTCTTAATTAACAAACATGTTATAATCATCATGAAACATATTAAACCCAGACAGGTTGTCAGGAGAAGAGGTCATGGTTACCCTGACATCCCCAGTCGCAACACACCGACTCAGGGATGATAACTTCCGGTATCCGGAAACCGATCCCTTACACCACTCATTGTTGGGGGGCGCCATCTCTCCAATGTTTCCCCAACTACCACCTCAATCTGTTCATTGCATGAGCTCCTCCTCGCCAGCTGCCGTGACAAAAGTGCCCCACAAATATAAACAAAAGACCAACACCCACGAGCCTTATAACAAGAGGGAGGGCGGGTGGGCCGTTTCCAGGTCCTGCACTGGATGACTAACTGACCCTTAATCCGTCAAATGCATGACCTTCTCCTCGACAAGATGAGCAGACACGACCACTTGTGCATGCGAATCCCGCCACACCCTGACAGCCTTTTCAATAACTTCCGGTAAACCGAGATTCCAAATGTCCATGCCCACCTCATTCAAATGCACCTCATCGGATCTCATCATATCTCGATCAGGCACTTCGAGGTCTCTGTGGTGAACCACCACCCCTCCATTATGGGGAACGAAATGTGACACCTGTGGCAGGCGCAGCACTACGAAGTGCCTTTTGCGCTGTGGCATTAGAAGAATTCTGATATCTCTGACTTTTAGTCTAA
Organism: Bufo bufo; assembly: GCF_905171765.1. NCBI lineage: Eukaryota > Metazoa > Chordata > Amphibia > Anura > Bufonidae > Bufo > Bufo bufo. The sequence continues at coordinate 351,096,418 of NC_053394.1, forward strand.
CCAGACTGTCTATTACTCTGTAATTCCTCTAGCACAGTTCTATGGAAACAGTAGGTTTAAAGAGCACACCAAATACTTGAAATAACTTTTTTATTAACTTCAACTTTTCTTCATATATAACACTGCCGCCTCCGCAGCAGATAGTCCATGTACATAACATGTGTTGCATAAAGATTCATAAAATGGCGTATGCATAGGATGGTGGTTCAACTGTTCAATCTTGTCATTCAACATAAAATGGTGGATATATTTCTCTCTTCAGTATCTGTACTCTCACTAAGTTATTTAAGCACTTTATGATCTCTCTGAGAGGTATATTTATGATCTCTCTGAGAGGTATATCTGAGGTTGAACTAATAGTTCTACTTGCTGAATTTGGTCGCAATTTGCAGTATGCAGTAAGCAGTAACTATTTGCAGATTGGTTGAGTATGATCTGGTATGGTTGTATGCAATTTGGATTGCAATATGGAATTTGAAATTAGATTGTGAACTTTGTAGTTTGCAATTGGTGGAACTGTAAGTAAACATACATATAACTGGTTCAGTATACAGTTCTAATCACTATATTAACAGTAGGAACATTATATAACTGTTTTAAATACCTATTTTGGTCTCTGCTTCCATAAAACACAGCTCTTAGTGGAGTGAATGTCTGTTTAGCTTCTCTCCTCTGGTGTTATGATTCTAGCAGCTCCTGCTAGGGGAATTTCCCACACAGGCTGTGTGTGAGGCTGGCTGTGATTGGTCAAAACTCTTGCTGTCTGTGATGCTGGCCGTGATTGGTCAAGACTCCTGCCCAGCAACAATAGTTTAACTCTATGCTTTCTGTTGTGTCATAGAGCTTACCTTACATTATATAATAAAGGCACATTATCTGCTTTTGTCTTTAACACACAAACATAAGAACTGTATTAAGGTTATTGGCAGGTTTAGCTGTATAAACATATAAGCTATATTAGCAACCTAGGTCTTAGCTGGCCAGATACAACACCTCCTTATTAACTCTACCCCTCGCTCCATTCAGTTTCTCCACTGAACGAGCATACCGCCACAGCAAATGAGCTACCATTTCTGACCATACCCACAAAATACCAGGAAACAAGGATAACAATCTCAGGATATCAAACTTAATATCCCGGATTAGCTGCCTAGAAGACTGAATGCCGAGCTCATTCCCCCCAGCATGTAAAACCAAGACATCAGATGCCCTGTCTAACCGGGAGTAAAAATGCAACTCTGGAAGCACTCCACCCCATAACAAGCCTCGCACACCGATCCAAAAGCAGGCTCACCTCACTCCTAGGGAAACCGAGCTGCCTGCCATCTGGGCGTACATCGGCATGCATGGCCCCCTAATAGACGTAGAAGTGGCCCATGATCCAAACTAGGCAAATTCCAGAGGCTAAAATAAGAAAAGGAAAATAAGGAACAGAATATACATCTCCCAGACTCCCACCTATCAATCCTGCGGACAACTCCGTCGGACAAACCCCATCTAGCTGCTTCCGTAGCAGTCCCAATCCTGAATGAATGAGAAGCGTTCTGGAGGATGACGAGGTGGAGGATGAGGAGGAGATGGAGGAGGAGGAACCGTGTTCACAGCAGGGTGGCACCCAGACCAGCTCATGGCCATCACTGGTGCGTGGCTGGGGAGATACAGACAATACACCTCCCACAGAGGACAGCTTGTCGTTGCCTCTGGGCAGCCTGGCACACATGAGCGATTACATGCTGCAATGTCTCCACAATGACAGCCGAGTTGGCCACATTCTAACTTGTGCTGATTACTGGGTGGCCACGCTGCTGGATCCCCGTTACAAGGACAATGTACCGTCCTTAATTCCGTCACTGAAGCACACGCTGGTAGACACACTGCGGGTGGTATTCCCAACTGACAGCGGGGGCACAGTGGAAGCACAATGCGAGGGCAGAGGAGGAGAAGGAGGAAGAGGTCGCCGACGCAGCTGGGGCACCGCCAGTACCTAAGATGGCAGGGTTAGCATGGCCGAAATGTGAAAAAGCTTTGTAAGCACACCACAACAACCAGCTGATATGGAATGTCTTAGCAGGAGGCAGCATGTCAGCAACATGGTGGAGCAGTATGTGTGCACACGCCTACACGTACTGAATGATGGGTCTGCCCCTTCAACTCCTGGGTCTCCAAATTGGGCACATGGCCTGAGCTTGCCCTTTACGCCTTGGAGGTGCTGGCCTGCCCTGCAGCCAGTGTATTATCTGAACGTTTGTTTAGCACGGCAGGGGGTGTTATCACTGACAAGCGCAGCCGCCTGTCAACAGCCAATGTGGACAAGCTCACGTTAATTAAAATGAACCAGGCATGGATCCCACAGGACTTGTCCGTACCTTGTGCAGAATAGACATTTATACCGGCCTTACCCAGCCATTGTTATACTACAGCGCAATTGCTCATTGTTGTATTTTTGATATTTCCCACTCTTTTAGGGTGTACCCTAATAAAAAACTTTAAAAAAAGTGTTGGCTACCTCGTCCTCCTCCACCGCCGCTTCCATCTACACCGCTACGTCCACCGCCTCCTAAATCTCCTACTCCATATGGGCCTCCACCTCATAGATCAAGATTATTTATATTTTTTATTTTACGTAATTTATTTTATTTTAAGTAATTTCACTAATTTGTCTGATACATTGTTGGGTTACATAGCCCAAATTTTTGGCTGTGATATACCCCTGCTCTACCTAGTAGACAGGGAAATACATTGCACTAATTTATCTGTTACATTGTCGGGTGAAATTCAGCAATTTTTGGCTGTGATATACCCCTGCTATACCTAGTGGACAAGGAAATGCATTTCACTAATTCGTCTGTTACATTGTTGGGTGACAAATGCTCTTCTTTTGCAATAGAAAGTATATTTGCGGCCTACCCTGCATTTAGGACAGTACGAATCAGGTGAGGCCAGAGCAAGTACAGACTACAGTATATTGGGGGGTTAACAGTACCTACAGTTCCTTCGCATTGTCTCCCACCCAGTACCCTGCTGAAAGATCAGAGTCGGCACCTACAGCCCATGGCAATCTGTCTTTCAACTCACCCCCTTGCAAATCAGGCAAGTAGTATGAGCCCCAAGTCATGCAGCAGTCTCTTATGCTTTTTGATGACTCTGCTGGCAGGGTTTCCGTGGGCGATCCACATAGCCCTGCACCAGAAGTGGAAGAGTTTGAGTGCACTGATGCCCAACCACTTATGTTTCAGGTTGAGGACATTGGAAGACCACCGCAGTACGTCTCTGATGATGACAAAACATAGGTGGCAACTGCTGCGGCTCTCTGCAGTATGCAGACCGACAAGGAGTGCAGGGGTAAAGAGTGGGTGGAAGATGATGTGGAGGATGATGAGATACTAGACCCCACATGGAATCAAGGTCATGCGAGTGACCTCTCTAGTTCGGAGGAATAGACGTTAGTCGCACAGAGGCATTAGCAGTGCAAAAGAGGGAGCAGGGTGCAAAAGCGTCTGTTACATTCTTGGGTGACATTTTACCATTTTTGCCGTGAATAAACCTCTGCTCTGCATAGGTGACAGGACCTAAATTTCAAAAAAAATGTCTGTTACATTGTCAGGTGACATTTTACTAATTTTGCCGTATAAAAACCCCTGCTCTGCATAGGTGACTGGGACCTTATTTTTTGTAAAATCGTCTGTTGAATTGGTGGGTGACATGAACACAGTTTTGCCGTGAATTAAACCGCTGCTCTGCATAGTGAACAGGGACCAAAATATTAAAAAATCGTCTGTTCCATTGGTACGTGACATTAACCCATTTTTGCAGATGAAAAACCCCTGCTCTGACAGGGACTTAAATTTAAAAAATTGTCCCACATTTAATAACTTGTCCCACATTTCAGCTCGATCGCATTGCAGCCATTGACCTCTCTTGGATGAGCAGCCACTGGCATGGTGAAAAGAAACCAAGCTCCCCAGAACCTGTCCTGCCGCAGAGTTCGTACAGGTAGTCGTTAACGGCAGCTTTCTGCTGGAGCAGCCTATCAAGCATATACAAGGTGGAGTTCCAGCGCGTCGGGCAGTCACAAATCAGACGTCTGATGGGCAAATGGTGTCGCCGCTGAACGCCAGCAAGGCAAGCCATGGCCGTATAAGATTGTCACGCCCTGCCCTGTGGGTGTTATGAGGAGATCTGTCAGAATTGCTGCACGTGACTCGATCTGACAGTTTGCTTTGTTGTGGGTTTGAGCAGAATCCCACCTCCTCCCAGCTGTTGTTATTTAGGTAATTGGTTAGGCTATTGATTCCTCCCTCTCCCTATAGCCTTTGCGGGTTATAGTTTTGCCTTGTGTGATCTCTGAAGTTTGGTGGATCTTCTGCTCTATCACATCTCTAGATAAGTCCTTTTCCATTTTGTGTCTTTTTTGTCTAGGCCTCTAGGGAGACGCTAGCTCCTTTGGTTGTAGAACGAACTGGGTGTCTCTTTCTCTCTTCCCTACAGCTGACGGTTTGGTTCAGTGCCTTATAACCTTAGGTACGTGGGCATGTGCATATCTACCATTGAGATATGCACATGGGCATAGCAGCTTAGGGGAAGTCTTTTAGGGATTACTAGGAGGTGACCCCTTTGTTCCCTTGCATTTGGGGCCTAGTCAGTTGTTTGCTTTGCCGTGTTCTGATTCCTTCCCTTATCTTATCTACTGTGACAAAGATCCTCTTAAATTGGCAGGGATTTTCCTGGCCTGCCGCAAGACGTCCTGGACCCCGGGGTATTTGGCAACAAATCGCTGCACTACTAATTTCAGGACATTTACCATGCACGGCACATGTGTCATTTTGCCCTGTTTCAGTACGCTCAGCAGATAGGCACCGTTGTCGCATACCACTTTATCAGCTGTCAAATTGAGCGGGATTAGCCACTGATCGGCCTGTGATGGCAGAGCTGAAAGCAGTGCAGGACCGGTGTGGCTCTTGGCTTCCAGGCACAACAACCGCAGCACAGCATGGCAAAATCTCACTTGGCATGTCAAATAGGTTCTGGAGAGCTTGTGGGGTGCAGCGGAAGAGGCGGTAGCAGTGGAAAAGGAGGAGTCAGCTGAGGAGGAGACGGAGCATGGAGTAGGAGGAGGAGAAGAAGAGGCAGGCTTGCATGCAATCCGTGGTGGCAACACCAAATCCACACGGGTGCCACTGGTTACATGCTTGACGGCCGTCAGAAGGTTCACCCAGTGAACAGTAAAAGTTATGTACCTTCCCGTATTAGCTAGACCACGTGTCTGGTCAGATGTATCTTGGCAAAGACACTGTGTGCCAGAGATATATTAACTTGCTGCTGAAAGTGGCCATATAGTTTAGGGATGCCCTTCTGGGATAAATATTTCCTTCCGGGGACCTACCATTGCGGTGTGCCAATGGCCACAAATTTTCAAAAGGTTTCAGAGTACACCAATTTATATGGCAGTAGTTGGCGGGCTAGCAATTCCGACAAGCCAGCGGTTAGCCATTGGGCAAGAGGATTACCCGGCGTCATTATTTTTTTTACACTCTAACATTTGTGCCACGGAAGCCTGCCTTGTGCCAGATAAACGCAACGACTGCACGGTGGAAGGTGGAGGAGACATTAGAAGAGGCAGGATGTGGAGCACTGGGAGTGTGGCTTCGTGGGTTCTGACGGAGTTGCTCCCTCTGGGCTCGGTGATAGGAGGCCAGGTGCCTTCTTAAGGTGGTCGTACCTAGGTGAGCGTTAGGCTTACTGCGACTTATGCGTTTACAGCACAGGCTGCAGATGGCAACACTATTATCAGCAGCTGACACATAAAAAAATTCCCACACTGTGGAGCCATGTTCCAGCCTGCTGGGAGCGCAAGATGTGACCGTTCATGGTGGATGGCTCGCTCCAGATACATTTGCAGTCTGCTTTTTGCCTCCTCTGTACTGCAAGTTCTGCCTGCTTCTCCTCCCTATCTGCTGCTCCGTCTCTCCCTCTGAACTCCCCTCCTCTTCTTGTCTTGTGGGCACCCATGTGACATCCATCAACACATCATTGTCACCTTCACCACCACTGACAGAGATCTCGGAGTAGGCAGCAACAACGGGGACCACCCTCCGTGGGTTGATCTGGGTGCTGTCATCAGACCTCGGGGTGGCGGCCATTGCTATCTCCTCTTCCTGATCCGATGCCAAGAATGGCTGCGCATCGGTAAAGTCTGGGAATGGATGGGTAAATATTTCCTCTGACTCGAGTGAAGTATGGTGGTAGTGGTAGTGGTGTCTTTGGGGGTGAACACAGCAGAGAGTTAGGAGGGTGCGGATACAGAGGATGAGGAGGGTGCAGAAGGCTGCGTGAGCCACTCAACCAACTCTGGTGCGTCCTTTCACGTAATTGCAATCACCTTCTCCAACTTCCCACTTAGGCTCCAGCCTGGTGCCCCGGCCCGACCCATACCACCCCTGCGGAACGGCCTGCCTCTTCCTCTGCCTGTCATTTTCAAAATGACTCTGTGACAAAGTCTCTAGAGAAGAGCAGTATTTGTGGAAGCAGGTATATAGAACCGCTTAATCAGTTTTTTTGGGGCAACTGGTATATGACATCAGTTGCAATTAGTTGTCCCAATGGCGTTTTCCCTCTGTATAGCTGCGGTATCTCAGTAGAACCGCACACAAATGCTGCGCAAAACAAATGCACTATATAGAAATTATATTCTAGGTATATTACACCCCTGCCTCAATCAGATTTTTTGGGGGGCAACTGGTATAGCATACCAGTTGCAATTAGTTGTTCCAATAGCATTTGTCCTTCTGTATAGCTGCAGTATCGTATCAGAACCACACACAACTGTTGCACAATACAAATGCACTATAATATACTTTCTATGTTAGAAAGTATATTATAAGTATATTACATCCCTCAGTATGTCACACCTATCGATAGCACACGTATACCAGTCCTTAAAAGGACTTGTGGCCCTATTAACTAGCGTTTGGTGTCTCTAACAGTCTGTCCCTGCTCCACACAGCAACCTTTCCCTACACTGGCAAAATACAGAATGTAAAATGGCGGCCAGATCGGGTTTATTTAGCGTAGGGGGTGTGTCCATGTGCTGAAACGTCACAATTGGCTGTCCTGTCCCACCTGATGGATGTGTCATGGGTCAAAGTTCTGCACAATGCAAAGAATATGGCGAACAGCGAACTAGCAAAGTTCGCCGCGAAACGACTGCCGGGCGGAACCGCAAGGCCATCTCTCATCAGGAATATTCAAAAGTTTAAACCAGTAAGCTAAACCTGCTACACGTTTCAATATACTGAAACCCGAGAAACCTGTCTCGTAGGCAGGACCAATAAAAGACAGCACCAACGGGATTAAATCCCCACTAACCCCATCATGACCTAACCAACCAAGAAAATCAACCATTCTCTCCAAACCGTATGATAAGAGCGCCTCGTCGAATCACTCAATGCATGACCCATCAAGACAAAGGCGACCCGAATGGCAGACTCCAAAGATGTTCCGGGCGGGGAAATCCATGCTGCGCCGCCTCTGGTGCCAGCATGCGAAAACAATTCCACTGTAATGAAGACAAGGAGTCAGCAATGGAGTTTGAAATTCCAGGAAATAATCCACAAATTAAGCTCCAACCCTCGCAGATCTAGGTGTCGTAAAAAAAAAAAAAAAAAAAAAAAAAAAAAAAAAAGAAAAAACACCAACGACTACTGGGGGCGAACACGCCTGTTCTGAAAATGCGATCCCCAAACCTCCAAAGCCACTACTATTGGAAACAGTTCCAACAGAGTCAGATTACGAATAAGCCCTGCAGCATGCCATTGAGAAGGTCACCCAGTGACCATGCAAGTATGCACCAAATCCAAATGACCCCGAGGCATCCGTGAATAATTGTAAGTCAACACTATCTGCTCAGTCTGCCCACCACAGTGACCGACTGTTAAACGAATCGAAAAACCCTAAGATCTGCCTTGTGATCAACATTTAAACGGATGAAATGTAAGGGGATCCGGATCCCTGACGTCGCCAATGCTAACAGTCAACAAAATGCCCACCCCATTGGTATAATGCGACATGCAAATTTCAACTTGCCCAACAACGATTGAAGTTGTCGCAAGCGAACTTTCCGCATCCTCAATAGGCCATGAACTAGGTTATGCAACTCCGCTAACTTGTCTAGAGGTAACCGGCATTCCATAGCAACGGAATCCAATACCTAAAAAGGAAAGCACTGGATCAACGTTTTTTTCGGGGGCCAAAGGAACCCCAAAACAATGCGCCACCTGTTCAACAGTATTAAGCAATAGAGGCCATCGCCGAGAAGCAGCAGGGCCTATTACAAAGGAAATCATCCAAGTAATGCAGCACTGACTGAAAACCCGACTCTCTTCTCACTACCCATTCAAGAAAAGTGCTGAACGACTCAAAGTACGAACAGGAAATGGAGCAACCCATGGGTAAACATCGATCAACATAAAAACGGTCCTCCCACATGCAACCCAAAAGGTGAAAACTCTCAGGCTGCACCGGTAACAAACGAAAGGCTGCTTCAATATCCATCTTGGCCATGAGGGCTCCCACCCCGCACCGACGTACCCAATCCACCGCTTTATCAAAAGAGACGTATACTACTGAAACTCAACCCCTGTCCAATATCATCATTAATGGAAAACCCCGCCAGGTAGGACAAATGATGGATCAGCCGAAATTTATTTGTTTCCTTTTTGGGCACCACTCCTAGAGGAGAGACCGGCAAGTGGGGCCACGGCAGGTCAAGAAATGGACCCACCATTCATCCCAAGGTCGCCTCCTTGGCTAACTTATCCGCCACCACGTGACTGTGCTGTCTGGCTGACTTCAGGTTCATAGGACGAAAAACCGGTGCGTTAGGCACAAAAGGGATTTTAAAACCGAAACAAAAACCTTTCACCAAAAACTGGGCCGAGTCCCTGTCTGGATTCTTACTTAGAAACTGGAGCATTGCTTCGAGTCTCGCCGGCGTCATCCCTTTTTCCCCGCAGAATCGTCGGGACGTGGCCTCGCGTTGCGGCTAAAACACTTTGTTTGAGCGTGCATTCCTCTGCAGGTTGCACACTCGTGCTTAAAATGACACGAGGCCCCAAAGCGGCAATGCCCTTAGCCCATGACCCAGACCCTGAGGGTGAACCCCCAGCCCCTGAACGAAAAGGCTATGCAGGAGCTTGCACAGCCACCATCAAACGCATCCACAAGGAGATATCCTTGTGGTCCCACCGCAAAGAGGGACAGACTGCCTTACGCTGCCAGAATTGCTCATCATACCGGAGCCAGGCCACGCCACCATAGACCCGATAAGCTTCGTCTATCGAGTCCATGTAACAAAAAAGGGGCGGTCAATTCTGTGAAGCTTGTTCACTAATGACACTGGCCAGTATAGCAAACACCTGAAGCCAATTGGAAAAAATGCGCGCTATCAAACAATACCGACGCCTTTCTTCCTTCTCTTTCTTACCCTCATCCAGTTTTCCCCTTGAAAAATTAAATTTTGACAGAGGAAGCAGGGTAAATATGGAAAGACGAGTATGGTCGAGATATTTTTTCCCACACCTCCTGTTTAAATGCGCCCCGAGCAGACCGTCAAAACAAACAAACTTCACCATGGGCCGCCTCCGCCATACACACCGAAGGGTTACTCACTCCCTTTGAGGACACTACCAACTCCAAAATAGGCTGAACCTCCCCACCAACACCAGCAGGAACTGTCGGAACATTAACTTCCTCGGCAGCACCTCCCCTGATGAAGTACCCACCCACGCCGACACCGGCGAAATCTGAGGCTGGAGAACAGGGGGCCTAAAATTTGAAATTCCGGCTAAAAATTGTGCAAAAGCCACCCCAGTCTCACGCCAACTCCCCGTTAAGTGCGGCGCAAGCGATGACCCTAACTAATTCAGCAAAGAGAGAATAGAGGAGGATAGAGAAAGGGAGATAGAAACCACAGTGGACTCACCCGGCTGACTCAGGACAGGATCCGGAACAGCCGTCAGGCAGGACGTGAAGGTTGCAGCTCTCCATCTTCCAGATTGGAGGCGTCATCGTCAGGTGACGTCGTCTCCACGGCAACTGAATGGCACTCTGCACAGTAGTCTCCTGCATTACATGTTGCACAGGAGGCGCAGATTCAGGGATGCTGGCAGCAAATTGCGGTTCCTCACACCCTTTTGTGGTCTGTGCTGGTATTGCCAGCTCGTGTGCACTGGAAACTGAAGGAGGAGGAGGCAGCACTCCACGTGCTGTGACTGCACGATCTTCTGCCCTCCGCCGGGCTCTGGGAGTGGAGGCATTGCAGGCTGCCCGCCGAACATGGAGAGGAGAGGGCACAGCCGTCCCTGGTCCAGGTGGGGATGTTGCTGGAGGGGAGTGGGGTGCCGGCGATGTAGAGGCACAGGGATCAGAGGACATAGAATAGCCGGGAGCACCACGTGGAGCCGGCCCCCGCCGTGTATGCTGAATCCTCCCGGTCCTGGCTCTGGTGGAATCATGTTGCGCATTACCAGAGGGGACCGGAGGACACATGCTGGTGCTTCTAACATGATGGGACTGACGTGGAACATCAGAAATGAGCCGCTCTGGTGGTCATCGGCTGCGGGAAGGAAGTGCACGAATGGAATCCTGCTGATTAACCTCTTCCTCACCTAATGCCAGGCGAAGCTGCTCCTGAAGCCATGCCACCTCATGCTGAGCCGCCGCCTCCCGCAGAGAAGCAAAAAGATCCCTGGACTCCATCACTGTAGGCAAGCAGGTACATCCGTTTCCAGGACCTGCTCTGAATGACTAACTGCCCCTTTGCCCTGATGTCACGTTACTCTCTCCTACTAACTCCTCCCAGGCCCATGTGACCCTGCTTGACCCAATCCCTACCCCCCACAGCCTTAACACCACTTCTTCCAAACTATTAACCCATTCCGTTCCTGCTCTCCCCTGCAAACCGTCATGTTGGGCCTGCAGCAACTTCGCCCTTTTCGGCCCTCACTCAACTGCAAATACTTTTTATGTGCCACTAATACACGCCAAGAAGGGCTTTAGAACATATAACTGCACCACTGAATGGCAAATAACATATACCGTAGTTTTTGCCCTATAAGACGCACCTAGGTTTTAGAGGAGGATAATAAGAAAAAATAATTTTAACCAAAAGGTGTGCTTTTTGTGGGTTTTGAACTAATGGTGATCTGTGGATGACACCGCTATGGGGGAAGGATCTGTGGATGACACCGCTATGGGGGAAGGATCTGTGGATGACACCGCTATGGGGGAAGGATCTGTGGATGACACCGCTATGGGGGAAGGATCTGTGGATGACACCGCTATGGGGGAAGGATCTGTGGATGACACCTGTGATGTTGTGATAGATCACTGTGACCTTTAGCCTCTTTCTCCTGATGCATGATGGGGGAGGAGGAGCTGTACCAGGAAGTCAGACGGTGTGTGAGGGGAACTGGAAGCAGACACATGAGGCTGAGAAGGGATTACATCTGATAAGGACAGAAGCTGTTTGGAATAAGACTCCTCCATGTAAGAATGCCATAATGTTCTGAGTAATAAACCTTGCTCTGGTTAAGTAGTACATCGGCCTGTGTGTGTAACTTGCTGAGCAGATACTGGCAGCATTGCCAGCAGTACCTGAGAGACACAGAGTGTCCAGGGGACATAACAGTGGCGACGAGGATTGTGGATTTTAGCACACATGGCCTTCATAGGGTTTATTCAACCATTTGATCCTGCAGCTGAGTCATGGATCTCCTGGGTGGAGAGGCTGGAACAGTATATGGAAGCAAATAATGGGACTGTTGAAAAGAAAGTTGCAGTTTTTCTCACTGCATTGGGTCAAGCTGCATATGGAACCCTCAGAGACCTTGTTTCTCCAGACAAGCCAGCCTCTAAGTCCCTGCCTGAGTTAATTCAGACGCTACATACACACTACAACCCGAAGCCGTTAGAAATCGCAGAGCGGTTTAAATTCTACAGTAGAAGGCAGCAGGCCGGGGAGGATATAAAGACATATATCATTGCTTTACGTAAACTAGCTGCCACTTGTCAGTTTGGAGACTACCTACAGACGGCTCTCCGTGACATGTTCGTCATGGGACTCTGCGACCCAGCCATACAGAAACGTTTACTCACAGAACCCGACTTGACTCTGACGAAAGCCACTGACCTTGCTACGGTCATGGAGTTGGCAACACGGGACGCCACCCTACTGAAGGCACCACCTACAACTCCTGCAAGCCAGGGTGAGGAAATATTCCACACTGCTATCACTCAACGCTCGAGACGCCCGTCCCCTGCCACTCAGCTTAAACCTCGCCACCCTAATTCTTCTGTCTCTGGGACCCCGACTTGCTACCGTTGTGGTAACACTACTCACAGTGCGCCGGCTTGCAAGTTCAAGGATGTCGTTTGTTTTCGCTGTGGAAAGACTGGTCATATTGGGCGCATTTGCCGCAGCTCTCGCTCCCCGAACGCTACCACAAAGGATAGACGTAAACAGACATTCCGTGTGGATATGGACAATAACGGTTTTAGCTCTGATGAGGAGACATGTGTCCAGCATGTTGGACTGTTTCGAGTAACTGGGAGTACTCCTGCGATTAAAGTGGATGTCACACTCAATGGCTGTCCTGTCTCCATGGATGTTGATACAGGGGCAGCTGTGTCTGTCATTTCATGGACTGATTTAAAGGCATCGGGTCTGTCCCTGCCGCTAAAACCTACAAAGCTCACACTACAAACCTACAGCAAGGAACTACTACAGCCCTTGGGTTATGTAAAACCCCTTGTTACATTAGGCAACCGCAGTCAAAGTCTACGCCTTTATGTTGTAAGGAATGGAGGTCCTCCGCTGTATGGAAGGGACTGGATCAAAGCCCTGGGCATGCCTCCTTTTACCATTGCCCAATGTACATTGCTTTCTAAAGTAGACCATTGGGTGGAATCCCTGAAGTCACGTTTTAAAGAGGTTTTTGAGGACTCTTTGGGCACCGTAAAAGGAAAGATGGCCCACCTCCTCTTGAAGCCTGGTGCTACACCTCGTTTTTGTAAGGCAAGATCAGTACCTTTTGCCTTGCGGAAAAAAGTGGAAGCAGAGCTGGACCACCTATTGGCTGAAAAGATCATAACGAAAGTGGATAGAAGTGAATGGGCATCACCAATTGTGCCTGTCAAGAAAAAGAATGGAGACATTAGGATTTGTGGTGATTTCAGGGTAGCTCTGAACAACCAACTTCTTGTGGATCAATACCCATTGCCTCGACTTGAAGATTTATTTGGCTCACTGGCTGGGGGGCAAAAGTTTACAAAAATAGACTTAAAGCAAGCTTACCTGCAACTGCAAGTACACCCAGATTCACGCCATCTGTTGACCATTAACACTCAAAGGATTATTCCAGTATAACCGCATGGTTTTTGGCATAGCCCCAGCTCCAGCCATCTGGCAGCGGATCATGGATGAGGTACTGGCAGGAATACCTTTCACCCAATGTCTACTGGATGACATGCTCATCACTGGTCCCACTGATGAAGAACACAGAAAGAATGTTGAAGCTGTGCTAGAGAGACTCCAAAAGTATGGTTTACGTGTCAATCTTTCAAAATGCGAATTTCTCAAGTCTCAGCTGGAGTTTTGTGCCCACACGGTGGACCGACATGGGTTACACACTACTGAAGAAAAGGTTAAAGCCCTTACCCATGCCCCTACCCCCCGGAATGTCACCCAGCTCAGGTCTTACCTTGGCCTCCTAAATTACTACCACCGTTTCTTGCCGAACCTAGCACACCAGCTCTACCCATTACATCGCTTACTGGATGCAAGAGCTAAATGGATATGGACAGACAAATGTGAAGAAGCTTTTCGGCTTTCTAAAGAACTCATTCTGTCTTCTCGAGTTCTGGTCCACTATGATTTAAAGAAACCCGTCATCCTGGCTTGTGATGCCTCGCCTTATGGACTGGGTGCCGTGCTTTCCCATGTCATGCCGGATGGCACGGAGCGCCCCATTTCTTTTGCCTCCAGGTCTTTAACCTCAGCGGAACAAAACTACTCCCAGATTGACAAGGAAGCTTTGGCCATTGTATGGGCCACAAAAAAATTTCACGCGTACATCTATGGTCGGGAGTTCACACTTATCACTGACCACAAACCTCTGTTGTCAATACTGAACCCTCAGAAAGGAATTTCTACAACAACTGCATCTCGCTTACAAAGGTACGCTTTATTTTTAGGAGCTTATGCTTATTCTATCAGATACCGCTCCCATGATACCCATGGCAATGCAGATGCTTTTTCCAGATTGCCACTAAGAGATGACCACCCACTAAGAGAGGTACGTGTAGTGGAAGTACACAGGCCACAATCTTGCATGTCCACCTCCCTGATTGCCAGACATACAGCCACAGATCCTTTACTGTCTCAGATATTCTCTTATGTTCAGACTGGATGGCCAGAGAGAGTTTCAGGTGAATTTCGTCCGTACTTTGCCAGAAAATGTGAGCTTGTGACTAATACTGGTTGCCTACAATGGGGCAATAGAGTGATTGTACCCCAGTACTTGCAATCAACCATGCTAAGGATACTGCATGAAGGCCATCCTGGTGTGGTGCGCATGAAGCAGCGAGCCCGGAGCTATGTTTGGTGGCCACAAATGGATACAGCAATTGAAGATTATGTTGCTCAATGTCCTGGGTGCTGTCAAGCCCAGCGACCCCAAAAGAGAGGAACCCTGCAACCTTGGCCATGGCCAACAGAACCGTGGTCCAGACTCCATCTTGATTTTGCTGGCCCCATCCAGGGTAAAATGTATTTGATCGTGGTAGATGCGCATTCAAAATGGCCGGAGGTTTTTCTAATGCCTTCTATTACCTCAGCTGCTACCATTCTAGTCTTAAGGAAGCTCTTTGCTCAATATAGCTTGCCAACAGCCATAGTCTCCGACAATGGAACTCAATTTACATCGCATGAGTTTCAATCCTTCCTTAGTGGCTTGGGCGTCCAACACTACAAAACAGCTCCTTATCATCCAGCTTCAAATGGGCTGGCAGAACGATTTGTGCAGACATTTAAGAAGCACTTACTGTCCACTCTGGACCAGGTTGGACTGTCAGAAGAGAAGCTGCTGGAATTCTTGATCATGTACCGTAACACGAAACACGCTACTACTGGGCTGTCACCGGCTTTTCTTATGTTTGGCAGGCATCTCCGCACCAAACTTGATTTAGTTCGTCCGCAGGAACAGTCACCAACACCTCCTCCGCCGGGCCGTCTGGGATTCCGTGCCGGTGATCTTGTATGGTCTCGGAATTACAGAGCTTTGCCTCCTTGGCTTCCGGGCGTTATTGATGGAACTCTTGGCAGAAGAATGTACCTTGTCCGCCTGGAGGAAGGCATTTGTGTTCGGCGACACCTTTCACAATTGAGGAAACGCATTTGCCGGCCACTAGTGACAAAACCGACCCCTCTTTCTAACCACCCACCAGAGTCTACTCTGAACTCTGCTGGTGACATATGGCATGGTGTCTGGCATGATCCCACAAGTTTACAACCAAACCCTGAACTGGTTGGTGACCATATTCCTGAGGAGCCCGGACATGTGCCTGGAGTTACAGAGCCTGATTTGTCTGTGGGACGCCCACTGACATCTCCAGAACCCTTGACTGACTCTATCCCTCCCGGTGCTGTGCCTCTGCGTAAGTCTACCCGTCAAAGACGTCAAACGCCTCGCTGGCAAAGTGCTGAAATCTTACGGGACACATTGGAGGTCAGGGAACAGAGACAAAGGGCTCATGAAGTGCTGCGGAAATCACAGAACTGAGTTGGAGATACTACTTGCTGAACTGATCTCGCTTGCCTTGTTATGTTATGTGTTCAACATTTTGTTCTCTTGTTATGTTTTTGTTTTTGTTTTTTTTTGGGAAGGAAAGGAGGTGTGATGTTGTGATAGATCACTGTGACCTTTAGCCTCTTTCTCCTGATGCATGATGGGGGAGGAGGAGCTGTACCAGGAAGTCAGACGGTGTGTGAGGGGAACTGGAAGCAGACACATGAGGCTGAGAAGGGATTACATCTGATAAGGACAGAAGCTGTTTGGAATAAGACTCCTCCATGTAAGAATGCCATAATGTTCTGAGTAATAAACCTTGCTCTGGTTAAGTAGTACATCGGCCTGTGTGTGTAACTTGCTGAGCAGATACTGGCAGCATTGCCAGCAGTACCTGAGAGACACAGAGTGTCCAGGGGACATAACAACACCGCTATGGGGGAAGGATCTGTGGATGACACCGCTATGGGGGAAGGATCTGTGGATGACACATATATAGCATCTTTCTCCCCCCCCCCATAACAGTGTCATACACAGATTTCCCCCCCCCCCATAACAGTGTCCCTATGTAAAATTGTGAATGACCCCCAATACAGGGGGTGGCGGCCAGCACTGGTGTTCTAATGGCAGTGGGGCCTGGTGCAGTCTTTGTATTCTATTAAACCGGGCAGGTGGCGGAAGCGTGACGTCACTCACTACGTCACGCGCCTGCTCCTCCCACTTTATGAATGAAGCAAGCGCGTGACGTAGTGAATGACGTTATTCTGCTGCCGCACGCCCGGCCTGCCTACAGGAGTCTCAAGTGGGTACTGTACTACATGGATTTCCCTATGCTGCATTAATAGGTAACGTGCCTACACGTTACCTATTAATACTACAGTGAGCGGGGCCCGGTGTAATAGAATACAGTGACTGCACCGGGCCCTGCTGCCAGATGGTCCCTGCCGATACAACGCCGGCCGCGCTGTGCAGCATCGCGGTCTGCGTTGTATCAGTGTAAATGGCAGTATTCGCCCCATAAGACCCCCCAAAGTTGGGGGGGGGGGGCAAGAGTGCGTCTTATAGGGCGAAAAAAATACTGTATTTTTTTCCATTAATACATGCCAAAAAGGGCTTTAGAACATCTAACTGCACCGCTGAACGTCAAATAGGCTGTTATTTTTTTTACACTAATACACGTCAAAAAGGACTGTGATTTTCTCACTTCACCACACAACAGCAAATACTTTTTTTTGTGCCACTAATACACGCCAAAAAGGGCTTTACAACATATAACTGCACCGCTGAATGGCAAATAGGCCCTTATTTTTTTCCACTAATACACACCACAAAAGAGCTTTAGAACATATAACTGCACTGCTGAACGGCAAATAATATATATTTAACCTCCTCAGGACCGCCGTACGCAGGATTGCGTCTTTGCGGCGGTCCTGTTGTTCTGGGTGGACGCGCCGGTGCGTCCTCTCGCGAGACGCGAGATTTCGTGCATTGCCGGCATGCGCATCGCGGGCAGGCAAAAGTTAAAGAAGTATTTCGTCACCAGCCTGCCAGCAACGATCATTGGCTGGCAGGCTGGCGATTTTCAAAAAATCAAATCAGAAGCCAGATAACAGATCATATTAGTAAATATGATCTGTTATATGGCTTCTCTGCTGGTCCTTTTCGTCGGTTGGATCCAGCAGAGAAGCAGACTTCACTGTGAGTACCCACCAAACACTGTCCTTAGCCCCAGATCACCCTCCATCACCCCCATCACCCGAATTAACCCCTTGATCGCCCCCTGTCAATCACTTAGTGAAAGACAAAAAGTGATCAGTGTAAACTGTCACTTTTTTTTTTCCACTAGTATTGGCTGTTAGGTTTTAGGGATAGTTTAGGCCCCTTGGTTAGGTAGTTAGCGTCAGTTAGCGCCCACCCCACCGCACCGCAGTCACTTTTATTCGCTGATTAGCGTATCGCTAATCAGCATTTGTACTTTTATAGTATCTGTAAGTGATCAAAACTGATCACGGTCAGATCTATAATAGTATTAGTGTCACTTTAGTTCGCCCTCCACCCAAAACGCAGTGTTTGCCCGATCAGGCCTGATCGGTCGCCCTCACGTGCGTTCACCCACGCCCGCCCCACCGCAGTGACAAAAAAAATTTTGTTTTTTGATCACTGCACATTCACTTTACACGCACTGCGGCGATAAAAAAATCAGTTTTGATATTTTTTATCAACCGCAGCAGCCTCCGGTACTTCGCTAGCCTCCCCTTTGTAAGACAGGTTTGCTTTTTTTCTTGGGTAGTCTCAGGGAATACCCCTAAATTTAGTAGTCCAAAATGTCAAACAGGGGGTATTCTTCTGAAGAGGCCTACAGGATTCTGACCCAGTCGGATGAGGAGTGGGAACCCTCATCTGACGAATCTAGCGGGTCAGAATATGAACCTGTAGAAAGCAGTGGCTCTCTGACCCAAAGTTCGGACGAGGAGGTGGAGGTCCCTGGCAGCACCAGGCGTACCCGGCCCCGTGTCGCTAGACCACAGGTTACGCAGGATCCGTTTCAAGAGCAGCAGAGTGGGGCTGTCGCTGCCATATCACGTGGTGAGGCATACACCAGCAGCGCAGCCCTTCCTGGACCTAGTACCAGCACTGGCGTACAACATGGTGACGTGGCGAGCACCAGAAGGGCAGTTGAAGCTGGTACGGTGGCACGTGCACTAGTTACCCCGTCGCAGCCACCGCGCAGACAGGCCCGTAGAGCCCCTAGAATCCCTGAGGTGCTGGCAAACCCTGATTGGCAGTCACCAACTTCAGCCGCACCAGTAGTTCCCCCTTTCACCGCCCAGTCTGGAGTTCGGGTTGAGACGGCTCAAATCGGTTCGGCCCTGGGATTTTTTGAGCTGTTCTTGACTGCAGAACTCTTGGACTTAGTCGTGGCAGAAACAAATCGGTATGCCACACAATTTATATCCGCCAACCCGGGAAGCACTAATGCCCAGTCTTTCCGGTGGAAACCAGTCCAAGTTTCCGAACTTAAAATTTTTTTGGGCCTTCTCCTCAACATGGGTCTAACTAAAAAGCATGAATTGCGGTCATATTGGTCCACGAACCCAATTCATCACATGCCCATGTTCTCTGCTGCTATGTCCAGGACACGATTTGAGACCATCCTACGTTTTCTGCATTTTAGCGACAACACCACCTCCCGTCCCAGAGGCCACCCAGCTTTTGACCGGCTCCACAAAATTCGGCCCCTCATAGACCATTTCAACCAGAAATTTGCAGATTTGTATACCCCCGAGCAAAACATCTGCGTAGACGAGTCCCTAATACATTTTACCGGACGCCTTGGCTTCAAACAATACATCCCAAGCAAGCGTGCCCGGTATGGGGTCAAATTGTATAAGCTCTGTGAAAGGGCCACAGGCTATACCCACAAATTTCGGATCTATGAGGGAAAAGATCAGACCCTGGAGCCGGTCGGTTGCCCTGACTACCTGGGGAGCAGTGGGAAGACAGTCTGGGACTTGGTGTCACCCTTATTCGGCAAGGGGTACCATCTTTATGTGGACAATTTCTACACAAGTGTGGCCCTCTTTAGGCATTTGTTTCTAGAACGGATTTGCGCCTGTGGCACCGCGCGAACTAGTCGTGTGGGCTTCCCCCAACGGCTTGTAACCACCCGTCTTGCAAGGGGGGAGAGGGCTGCCTTGTGTAATGAAGAACTGCTCGCGGTGAAATGGAGAGACAAGCGTGACGTTTACATGCTCTCCTCCATTCACGCAGACACGACAATCCAAATTGAAAGGGCAACCCGTGTCATTGAAAAGCCCCTCTCAGTCCACGACTATAATGCGCTCATGGGAGGGGTGGACTTCAATGACCAGATGTTGGCTCCCTATTTAGTTTCCCGCAGAACCAGACGCTGGTATAAGAAGGTGTCTGTATATTTAATTCAATTGGCTGCCTATAATAGTTTTGTTCTCTACAGTAAGGCTGGGAGAACAGGATCCTTCCTCAAATTCCAGGAAGAGATCATCGAGAACCTCCTTTACCCAGGAGGTTCCGTGGCCCCATCCACCAGTGTAGTTAGCCGTCTACACGAGCGACATTTCCCCAGTGTCGTTGCTGGTACCTCAACCCAACCGCCACCCCGAAAAAAATGTTGTGTCTGTAGCAGGAGTGGAATAAGGCGTGACACCCGCTATTTCTGTCCTGACTGTCCTGACCACCCTGCCCTATGCTATGGAGAGTGTTTCCGGAAGTACCACACACAGGTACACCTAGCATAGGGATTGCATCTCACAGGACAGGCACACAGGGCTATTAGGGCCCTTTTACTCACAGCTGCTGCAAACCTCTCCTTTCACCTGGGATAAAGTGCATAACGTACTTCGCCAAATCTTTGGGCGATTTGCGCTTTGCACATTGTCCCATGGGGAAGGAGAGGTAAAAAAAACTAAACCAAAAAAAAATTACCGGTAAGTAAAAAAGTTAAACGTTCAGTTAAAAAAAAGTTTCTATGTTCCGTTCAACAGTTAATAAATTTATTGCGTTGCGGCCTGGATTTTTCTTTTTTGTTTTGTTTTTTTTACCTTCCAGGTGGACCAACAGATCGACTAGCTGCAGCACTGATGTGCATTCTGACAGAAGCATTGCGCTGCTGTCAGATTACACGCAAGTCGGTGTATGCGGCGCTGCAAGACGAGATTTCTCCTCTGCAGTAAAAGATACGTTTGCCGAGGCATATGAGCTGAGGAGGTGGCGGTGTTCATATACTTTGGCAAACACTTTGTATATATAAAAAAAAATAAAAAATCCCGGCAATGATTTATTCATCCACATCGATTGATGTGAATGGAGAAATCGGGTTTGCCAGGGCATACGAGCTAAGTGGGTATGGATGTTGGGCGGAGCTCCTATGTCCTGGCAGACGCCTTTCCCCTCCTTTTTCTTTTTTTGGCAGAGATTTTTTCATCCACATTGATCGATGCGAATGAAGAAATCTGTGCCGTTCATTTTTTTTCTTTCAGCCCAGAGGCTGAACGGAAAAAAAAATATCTCATTACCCGTATGCTCAATATAAGGAGAATAGCAGAAACTCCTAATGCTGGGCATACATGTAATGATTGTGGAGACCCTCAAATGCCAGGACAGTACAAACACCCCACAAATAACACCATTTCGGAAAGAAGACACCCCAAGGTATTCGCTGAGGGGCATATTGAGTCCATGAAAGATTGAAATTTTTGTCCCAAGTTAGCGGAAAGGGAGACTTTGTGAGAACAAAATCAAAAAAATCAATTTCCGCTAACTTGTGCCAAAAAATTTTTTTTTCTATGAACTCGCCATGCCCTTCATTGAATACCTTGGGGTGTCTTCTTTCCAAAATGGGGTCACATGTGGGGTATTTATACTGCCCTGGCATTTTAGGGGCCCCAAAGCGTGAGAAGAAGTCTGGTATCCAAATGTCTAAAAATGCCCTCCTAAAAGCAATTTGGGCACCTTTGCCCACCTAGGCTGCAAAAAAGTGTCACACATCTGGTATCTCTGTATTCAGGAGAAGTTGAGGAATGTGTTTTGGGGTGTCTTTTTACATATACCCATGCTGGGTGAGATAAATATCTTGGTCAAATGCCAACTTTGTATAAAAAAAAAAAATGGGAAAAGTTGTCTTTTGCCAAGATATTTCTCTCACCCAGCATGGGTTTATGTAAAATGACACCCCAAAACACATTCCCCACCTTCTCCTGAGTACGGAGATACCAGATGTGTGACACTTTTTTGCAGCCTAGGTGGGCAAAGGGGCCCACATTCCAAAGAGCACCTTTCGGATTTCACAGGTCATTTACCTACTTACCACACATTAGGGCCCCTGGAAAATGCCAGGGCAGTATAACTACCCCACAAGTGACCCCATTTTGGAAAGAAGACACCCCAAGGTATTCCGTGAGGGGCATGGCGAGTTCCTAGAATTTTTTATTTTTTGTCACAAGTTAGTGGAAAATTATGATTTTTTTTTTTTTTTTTTTTTCATACAAAGTCTCATATTCCACTAACTTGTGACAAAAAATAAAAACTTCCATGAACTCACTATGCCCATCAGCGAATACCTTGGGGTCTCTTCTTTCCAAAATGGGGTCACTTGTGGGGTAGTTATACTGCCCTGGCATTCTAGGGGCCCAAATGTGTGGTAAGGAGTTTGAAATCAAATTCTGTAAAAAATGACCTGTGAAATCCGAAAGGTGCTCTTTGGAATATGGGCCCCTTTGCCCACCTAGGCTGAAAAAAAGTGTCACACATCTGGTATCTCCGTATTCAGTAGAAGTTGGGGAATGTGTTTTGGGGTGTCTTTTTACATATACCCATGCTGGGTGAGATAAATATCTTGGTCAAATGCCAACTTTGTATAAAAAAAAAAATGGGAAAAGTTGTCTTTTGCCAAGATATTTCTCTCACCCAGCATGGGTATATGTAAAATGACACCCCAAAACACATTCCCCACCTTCTCCTGAGTACGGAGATACCAGATGTGTGACACTTTTTTGCAGCCTAGGTGGGCAAAGGGGCCCATATTCCAAAGAGCACCTTTCGGATTTCACAGGTCATTTTTTACAGAATTTGATTTCAAACTCCTTACCACACATTTGGGCCCCTAGAATGCCAGGGCAGTATAACTACCCCACAAGTGACCCCATGGTATTTCGTGATGGGCATAGTGAGTTCATAGAACTTTTTATTTTTTGTCACAAGTTAGTGGAATATGAGACTTTGTAAGAAAAAAAAAAAAAAAAAAATCATTATTTTCCGCTAACTTGTGACAAAAAATAAAAAGTTCTATGAACTCACTATGCCCATCAGCGAATACCTTAGGGTGTGTACTTTCCGAAATGGGGTCATTTGTGGGGTATTTGTACTGTCTGGTCATTGTAGAACCTCAGGAAACATGACAGGTGCTCAGAAAGTCAGAGCTGCTTCAAAAAGCGGAAATTCACATTTTTGTACCATAGTTTGTAAACGCTATAACTTTTACCCAAACCATTTTTTTTTTTACCCAAACATTTTTTTTTTATCAAAGACATGTAGAACAATAAATTTAGAGCAAAATTTATATATGGATCTCGTTTTTTCTGCAAAATTTGACAACTGAAAGTGAAAAATGTCATTTTTTTGCAAAAAAAAATCTTTAAATTTCGATTAATAACAAAAAAAGTAAAAATGTCAGCAGCAATGAAATACCACCAAATGAAAGCTCTATTAGTGAGAAGAAAAGGAGGTAAAATTCATTTGGGTGGTAAGTTGCATGACCGAGCAATAAACGGTGAAAGTAGTGTAGGTCAGAAGTGTAAAAAGTGGCCTGGTCTTTCAGGGTGTTTAAGCACTGGGGGCTGAGGTGGTTAAAGAGGACCTTTCACCTGTATAAACGATGTTAACTGAGTATGCTGCTATATAGAGCGGCGCCCAGGGATCTCACTGCACTTACTATTATCCCCGGGCGCCGCTCCGTTCTCCCGTTCTAGGCTCCGGTACCTTTGCTTCTTAAGTTATAGTAGGCTGGTCTTCTCTTGTCCTGTGGGCGTCTCCTTCTCCTAGGCTGCAGCGCTGGCCAATCGCAGCGCACAGCTCACAGCCTGGGAGGTTTTTTTCTCCCAGGCTGTGAGCTGTGCGCTGCGATTGGCCAGCGCTGCAGCCTAGGAGAAGGAGACGCCCACAGGACAAGAGAAGACCCGCCTACTATAACTTAAGAAGCAAAGGTACCGGAGCCTATAACGGGAGAACGGAGCGGCGCCCGGGGATAATAGTAAGTGCAGTGAGATCCCCGGGCGCCGCTCTATATGGCAGCATACTCAGTTAACATCGTTTATACAGGTGAAAGGTCATCTTTAAGTGCCACTAATACACACCAAAAAGCGCTGTAATTTTTTCACTTCACCACACATCGGCTAATAAGCCCTTTTTTCCCCCTACTAATACAAGCCAAAAAATGATTGAGAACATATAACTGCACAAGGGCAAATAAGACAGAACTATTTCCTTGTAATAAACCCTGTTAATAGCTGTATCAAATAGCACTTGCACCCTAATAACAAGAACGGTTTGCTGGAATTACAGAGCTGTATGATGGCAATTTGGATCCCCAGTCAGTGCAACAAGGTGTAATAGGATTGTTCCTATTACCCAGGTTGTAAACTCCCTACTGAACCCTGTTCTGCTTCAATACTGTGGAATAATTACTCCCTATTCTTTCCCTGAACTTCTATACAGCAAAATAAAAGTTTTAAAGTTAATCCTAGCACTGTCCCTGCTGACGTCTCTCCCTGCACTAAGTACACTGGAAAATGGCTGAATCCAAGATGGCTGAGGCTATTTATAGGGCGGTGACATCACAGGGCTGGCTGCTGATTGGCTGCATGCATGCCATTTTAGGAAAAAAAAATTGATTTGTTACCACAAAGCGCGAGGAAATTCGGTGCGAATCAAATTTTTCCTGAAATTTGGATCGAATTCCACTTCCTCAACTTCGATTCGCTCATCTCTAGTTTTAACAATTGAATCTGAATGGAGTCTGTTGGGTATTTAAACACAAAGTAACACTACCACATATGCTTGACTAAGGGGGCGTCACTCCCAAAACATCATTTTGACTCCCTTACTTCTATGTGAACTGTCTCCATGCATTGAGATCAATGTTTTGATGTTTTAACAGTTGTACATTGCACTTTACTGGACACTGCACTTTAACCCCTGTGACCACTCATACGTGTTTTTACGACGGTTACTAAGGAGCCTTAGGCTGGGCCACCACTTCTTTAAGGCGGCCCAGACTAAGCGTTGCATGGATCCCCCGTGCAGCAGGGAGCAGGGACCCGGCTCTCACATGAGAGCAGTGGCCATGATCGAGTGCAGATTCGGGCTGTTTAACACTTTACATGCCATGGGCAATGGCGCCCACCGCATGTAAAGTGCTGAGAGAGGGTGCGGACTCCCATCGGCACCCTGCAAATGCGATCGTGGGGTGACGAATGCGTGTGAAGGCTGCCTGGGGTCTGATGTAGGGGGCCTTTAGTAATTTCTAGCAGTAAAATGCAATGTACTATAGGGATAATGCATTGCATTTTAAAAGCAATCAAAAAGCTGGTCTGTTCTAGTCCCCTTGTGGGACTATTAAATGGTAAAAATTGTAAATGGTAATTAAAGTATAAAAAAAAAAAAAAAAAAATTTATTCAATAAAAAAAAAAAAAATCCCATAAAAAAATGCTTTTCAATGAAAAAAAAATGTACAAAAAAATTTATAAAAATTCGTCCCCATAAGTTTGGCATTGCTGCGTCCGTAGCGATCAGGACTACATAAATAACATGTAAATTAACCCCTACGGTGAACGCTGTAAATGAAAAAAAAAAAAAAAAAAAAGACAGAATTGCTCATTTATTCTTAGTTGCACCGAAAAAACGTAATAACAAGCAATCAAAAAGCGCCATTTACTCCAAAATGATACCAATGAAAAATACAATTCTTCCTGCAAAAATCATTCCCTAACACAACTCGATAGAAAGAAAAATTAAAAAGTTATGGGTCTTGGGAAGCGTCAATGCAAAAAAAAAAAATTCTTTGAAAAAAATTTATTGCAGAAAAGTTGTAAAATGTAAAAAAGAACGATATGTATTTTGGTATCACTGCAATCGTACTAACCCAGAGAATACAGATAATGTTATTTATACCAAAAAATGAACGCCATAAAATGTATAACGTAAAAACGCAGTGGCAGTATTGCTGTTTTTCCCATCTTTCTCCCAGAAAGAGTTAAGAAAAGCTAATCAGAAAGTTATGTGTACCCCAAAATGGCACCATTAAAAACTACAACTTGTTACGCAAAAAACAAGCCCTCAAAGCTATATAGACAGAAAAATAAAAAGTTATAGCTCTTGGAACGTGACAATGAAAAAAGGAATAAAAATGCTTGGTCAGTAAGGCCCAAAACAGGCTGGTCACTAAGGGGTTAATGGTCTTATTGGACTATGGAGATGATTGATGTGCATTTTCAGTTTTTGAAATATAAATGCAGTTTGCTTAAACATGTGTCTCTTGATATTTCTGATTGCCTTGGAGAGTGGGTCGATTTCTCGACACACCTGCAGTGATTTACAGTACAGTAAGTCCTTGAAGATGTATTCATCTCAGCAAAGGCATCACAGATTGGTTCTGCAGTAGCACCATGCAATGACCACCTGGACCATAAGATACCATTTACTTAAGGCCGGACTGCATTCACGCACTCCACTAGCTCATTTGCCACTGACTTCTTATTATTGCCAAGAGTGTCTGCACAGGTGCTGAGAGAGAGTCTATTGGAGGCATAAATGCCAAATAATAGTGTTCAGTGATGAAATTAGGTTCTGCCTTGGAACTAAGTATGACCATTATGCATAGTGTGGAGACTAACAGGACTAGTACCAGGTCCATTAGCTACCATGTCCTATTAACTACCATACACATCTAGTATTCTGGAGGGAATATTGACCAGCCTTCAGTATGTCCAGGGCACCGTGGAACCAGTCCTACAACCTTTTTTTTACTCAGGAGATGTGGTGTTCCAAAAAGATAACACCCCTCACACACTGTCCCCTAGATAGATCACCAGATCTCTTCCCCATTGAAAATATCTAGGATTGGATGAGACAATGGATCTTCCATGTACAGCATCCAACAACCACCTTAGCTGAACTATAGGTCAAGGTTGAAAGACCTTGGAATAACATACCACAGGAGGATGTGCAGTATCTGTGTGACCATTACCGTGCAAGAGTGGCAGCCTGTATTGCCTCAAAATATACCCTTCTGCAGATACCAAAATAAAGGATGCACCTTGGTTGTGTGACCATTCATTTTTCAGGGTAGTGTAATATATATATATATATATATTGTAGGGGGATTGTATCTTTTCAGGGGGTCACACTCACAGATATCTTCACAGACACAATCATAATGTCCAAACTCTTGCTTTATTTCAGACACTTTAGCAAAGCACAGGTTAAGAAGTCGCAGCTTCAACTTATCACGTCTGACATCCACACAAAATAACAAACCCTTGCCCGGTTAGGCTCTAACTAAACACATAAGCGTATCCCTGACTCACCTAGAGAGCCCTGTTCACACATGGAACACAAATGCGGCTTTCCTCAGCCATTCAGTCCAGCAAACTCCAGGCTGTGACACTTCAATACCTTTTGGGGGATTGTGGCCCAGTAGTCCTCCCGACTCTGGCCTCGTGATCCTTGTTTCACAGGCGTCACCACATCCCCCAAAGTTCAGGCTATCGCCTAGCCTCGTGGCCCCCTCAGCCCACCCGGCTGAGACTACTCACACAGAGCCTCACCAGGACTCTGCTTCAGAAGACACTCCAGAGTGAGACACACCCAAGATCCAGTAGAAGGATTAAATAGGATCCCTGGACACGAGCATGCCTCAAGTCCCGGACTGGAACCCGGGGAAACAACACCTCAATTGCCACAGTATATATATATATATATATATATATATATATATATATATATATATATATATAGCGCAACAAAATGATGTTTTGATGAGAGATATATATATATATATATATATATATATATACACAGTCCTGATCAAAACTTTAAGACCACTTGAAAAATGGCAAAAAAAATCATATTTAGCATGGCTGGATCTTAACAAGGTTCCAAGTAGAGCTTCAACATGCAACAAGAAGAAATGGGAGTGAGACAAAATATTTTTTGAGCATTCAA
Organism: Bufo bufo; assembly: GCF_905171765.1. NCBI lineage: Eukaryota > Metazoa > Chordata > Amphibia > Anura > Bufonidae > Bufo > Bufo bufo. The sequence continues at coordinate 351,124,018 of NC_053394.1, forward strand.
TTTAATGAAAACAATGAATAAACTGAAACAGGCTGTTTTTCAGCTGATCATTAAAATCTGTAATGGGACCAACCAGGCCTGCAGTCTCATTCTCTCAAGGGCTTTATAGGAGCCACATTGTCTTTATGTTACATATTTCTTTGGAACCCTAGTTTTTTACTTCCCCTTAAATTATTTTTTATATTATTTCAGTATACCCTTACTTAGGTTAGAATGATTTTTCCGTTGCTATGTTTAGCTATATTTCCAACATTAGTAATTATAAAATTTATTAATTAAATATAATATTTCTCATAAATGTCTATAAATATGTGCTATGATTATAAAGGAATGTAGGAACCTTTTTTGAAGTAAAATATGCTCTTCTTTATTGTGTGAGGTACACTCTTAACTGAGAATAAAAATCCTAGTTAAAAAAAAATAAAAAATCCTTTACTAGTGTTTATATTGGGTTAACAGAAAAAACAAGCATGCCGTTCAAAGTGTTCAGGACCTCTTCTGCAGGCAGTAATACTCATGTTCAAGGAGCTTGAGAATGAGGTTTTGAAGACTGAAATAAATTATGATCTTTTTTTTCTGAAGAAAATGCACCAGGAGCAGTGAAGGTATATGAATGTATTTTCTGGCTATCCAGTGTAGCAGCCAGACAGGAGACAGGGCTGTGATTCTGCCTGCTGAACAGCTAAAGATTGCATTTACAGCAATTCCCTGATATATAGCTATTGCCTACATTTCTTCCTTTACAATTCGTAATAGGGGAGAACAAACATAAATTCTGGTCCCCAGTGTCTGCTTTCCTAGCACCCTCAGCAGAACTACGTACTCCGTTTTTGGAGCCTGTAATCTGTCAGTGGAGGGATCAGTACAGCAATGCAGGGAATATTGTCATGTTCTATGCAATGTGCTATGGTATCACCATTTTATAATAACATAAAAGTTTACAGATACTTCATTAAATATTTGCATTAAAGAACAATTACTATTACATAGTTGCCAACAGTCCCTAATTTGCAGGGACTGTCACTAATTTGCAAAGACAACCCTGGCAAATTCCACTAAAAATAGGTGATGCTTATGTAGAGTATGTCCCGACCATAAGTGGTTGTTCTTGGGTGGGTTTGGGGTGCTCCCTGGGAAGGGATTGCATGTCCCTAATTTGCAAACTACAATGTATGGTATTAGTTATCAGTATTTTGCTCCTGGTGCTCTAGTCTCTTAAAGTGACCCTCCAGTCCAGAAGAAATATTTGACTACACAATGGAAACTTACACTCACCTAAAGAATTATTAGGAACACCTGTTCTATTTCTCATTAATGCAATTATCTAGTAAACCAATCACATGGCAGTTGCTTTAATGCATTTAGGGGGGTGGTCCTGGTCAAGACAATCTCCTGAACTCCAAACTGAATGTCAGAATGGGAAAGAAAGGTGATTTAAGCAATTTTGAGCGTGGCATGGTTGTTGGTGCCAGACCAGTATTTCACAATCTGCTCAATTACTGGGATTTTCACGCACAACCATTTCTAGGGTTTACAAAGAATGGTGTGAAAAGGGAAAAACATCCAGTATACGGCAGTCCTGTGGGCAAAAATGCCTTGTGGATGCTAGAGGTCAGAGGAGAATGGGCCGACTGATTCAAGCTGATAGAAGAGCAACGTTGACTGAAATAACCACTCGTTACAACCGAGGTATGCAGAAAAGCATTTGTGAAGCCACAACATGCACAACCTTGAGGCGGATGGGCTACAACAGCAGAAGATCCCACCGGGTACCACTCATCTCCTCTACAAATAGGAAAAAGAGGCTACAATTTGCACGAGCTGACCAAAATTGGACTGTTGAAGACTGGAAAAATGTTGCCTGGTCTGATGAGTCTTGATTTCTGATGAGACATTCAAATGGTAGAGTCCGAATTTGGCGTAAACAGAATGAGAACATATATCCATCCTCTGATGGCTACTTCCATGTCACAAAGCTTGAATCATTTCAAATTGGTTTCTTGAACATGACAATGAGTTCACTGTACTAAAATAGCCCCCACAGTCACCAGATCTCAACCCAATAGAGCATCTTTGGGATGTGGTGGAACGGGAGCTTTGTGCCCTGGATGTGCATCCCTCAAATCTCCATCAACTGCAAGATGCTATCCTATCAATATTGGCCAACATTTCTAAAGAATGCTATCAGCACCTTGTTGAATCAATGCCACGTAGATTTAAGGCAGTTCTGAAGGCAAAAGGGGGTCCAACACCGTATTAGTATGGTGTTCCTAATAATTCTTTAGGTGAGTGTATATTCATCATAGCTAATGCCCTCTGAAATGATAATAAAACCAGATCTTAGCCATGGAGGTACTAACAAAATGACCACCGGAGTCTTAGACTTGTCTATGGATCTGCTGTGAGCAAGTCTAAGATACCTGTATTTCCCATGGGATATTTGCACTGTTTCATCCCAGGGCAGTGGAGCGGGGTGTATTAGACTTGATGAGAGTAGCTCTATCTGCCAATCTAAAACTTTGACACACATTTTGTGCAGATGAGGTTTGGGCACCAGATGTCGGCCATGGAGGCACTATAATTTCAGGGGAGAACAGTAGGTATGATTACTAGAGATCGGTCATCAAATCAGGGAGTTTTGCCAGATTTTGAGTTGAGAAGGAACTTTGTTCCCTAAGATGAGGAAAATTTCTTCCACCTCATGAGGTTTTGTTTACAAACTATGTCACTATATTACTAAGGTAACCTTCCATTCTTCACAGTTAACTTTCACAAGGAGGTATTTTTCGTGTTAAGAGTCACGTTAAAGTTTCCAATATCTGATGCGTAGTGATGGACGAACATCTGCCGGGATGTTTCGCGAACGCGCGTTTGCGATCAAATGTTTACGAACCATGCGGGCAGGCCCCATTTACTTTAATGGCAGGCGAACCTCAAAAACCTTCAGGTCATATTTGCAGCCACCAAATACCTACTAGAAGTGCACAAATAGTCCCACAACATGGACAGTGACATACCAGAGGGGGATCAATGGTAAAAATTCAGACAAAAAATATGTATTTTAATCAGGGGCCATTTTTATGCGTCTTAAAGGGAAACTCTCAAAAATGTGCACTGCTGGAGCCTAGAAATCTTTTATTTTAGGTCAAGGGAGTACAGGCCCCAAAAATTTTGCATTCACCTGACAGAAAAGAACAAGTGATTATGTGGATGGAGGTATATTACACGGTCAGTGGATAACAATTTTACTGTAGGCCACTGGAGTAGAAGCTCCAAAAATTAGGCATTCACCTGACAGAAAAGAACAAGTGATTATGTGGCTGGAGGTATATTAGATGGTAAGTGGACAACAATTTTACTGTAGGCCAGTACAGGCCCCAAAAATTAGGCATTCACCTAACAGAAAAGAACAAGTGATTATGTGGCTGGAGCTATATTAGACGATCAGTGGATAACAATTTTACTGCAGGCCACTGTAGTAGAGGCTCCAAAAATTAGGCATTCACCTGACAGAAAAGGCTTTTTATGCTGCTGTATATACATAAGACAAGGACCATTCTTTGTTCTGTGTAATGGCGGATATGTGTGGGCTGGCATGAGGAAATTCAATTAAACGTAGTCGTCACAGGTGTTGAATTCCTCCGAGATCCATGCCTCATTCATTTTTAGAAATGTGAGGTAGTCCACACTGTTGTGAGCTAGACGAGTGCGCTTATCGGTCACGACCTGCCTGCTGCGCTGAACGTCCTTTCGGACAGGACACTCGACGAGGGACAAGCCAAGAGTTACATGGCAAATTGTGCCAGCTCTGGCCACAGGTCAAGCCTGCACAACCAGTAGTCAAGGGGTTCCTCGCTTCTCAGAGCGTCCACATCGGCCATTAACCCGATGTAGTCTGACACCTGTCAGTCTAGGCCTTCCCTGAAGCTGGATCCGAAGGGCGGATGTTGATGGGTTGGCTGCAAGAATGATCTTATCTCCGAAGTGATCAACACGTCTTCAAACCACCCTCTTCTTGCAGGCGCTGTAGGATTGGTACCCGCACCTGTTTTGCTGTCGGTGTAAATACCTCTGCCAGCGCCTGCAACAGCAGAATGCAGCATCTCTCGCAGCAAGGCGTGGAAATGCTGCATTCTGATAGACCTCTGTGATGCTGGTAACATGTCCGCCATTTTGTGTTTATACCGGGGGTCTAAGCACGTTGCCACCCAGTACTGGTCCTTGCCCTTTATGCTGCTTTTTATACAGGGGTCCCTTTTCAAACACTGGAGCATGAAGGCCCCTATTTGCACGAAATTGGAAGTGGTGGAGCTCCCTGGCTCCTGCTCATCGCCCAGGAGAATGTCGTCCATGGTCTCCATGCCCCAGCCACAAACAACACCAGGGATCCCTGAAAAGTTTAAAGTCCCCCTCAAAGACTGCTCTTTTTGCTTCTCTTCCTACTCCTCCCCCTGCCACCATCCTCCTCTGACTCCTCTTCAGACTCCTGCTGACTTGTCTCCGATGGAGTAGCCCCCCCTGGGAATTCATTCAGCATTGTGACTTCCTCATCTTTCAGCTCCTGCTCCTCGACGGCTTGATCAATGACACAACCCAATGCATGCTCAAGAAAGAAGGCGTAAGGTACGATGTCACTGATGGTGCCCTAGCTGCGACTAATCAGTTTGGTGATCTCATCAAATGGCTGTAGAAGTCTGCATGCATCGTGCATGATCAGCCACTGGCGCGGTGAAAAGAAACAAAGCTCCCCAGAACCTGTCCTGCTGCAGAGTTTGTACAGGTAGTCATTAACGACAGATTGCTGCTGGAGCAGCCTATCAAGCATATACAAGGTGTAGTTCCAGCGAGTCGGGCTGTCAAAAATTTAGCATCTGATGGGCAGGTGGTGTCGCCGTTGAACGTCAGCAAGGCGAGCTATGGCCGTGTACGATCTTCTAAATTGGGCAGAGATTTTTATGGCATGCCACAAGATGTTCTGGACCCCAGGGTATTTGGCAACGAATCGCTGCATGACTAAGTTCAGGACGTGTGCCATGCATAGCACGTGTGTCATTTTGCCATGTTTCAGCGCACTCAGCAGATTGGCACCGTTGTCGCACACCACTTTACCAACTGTCAAATTGAGCGGGGTTAACCATTAATCAGCCTGTGACTGCAGAGCTAAAAGCAGTGCAGGACCAATGTGGCTCCTGGCTTCCAGGCACAACAGCCGCAGCACAGCATGGCAACGTCTCACGTGGCATGTCAAATAGGTTCTGGGGAGCTTGGGGGGGGGTGCAGCGGAAGAGGTGGTAGCAGTGGAAAAAAAGGAGTCAGCTGAGGAGGAGGAGGATGAAGTAGGAGGAGGAGGAGGAGAAGAAGAGGCAGGCCTGCATGCAATCCGTGGCGGTAACACCAAATCCACACTTGTGCCACGGGTTACATGCTTGACCAACTCTAGTGCGTCCTTTGACATAATCGTACGCACCTTCTCCAAATTCCCACTTAGGTTTTGGCCTGGTGCACCTGCCCGACCCCTACCACACCTGCGGAACGGAATGCCTCTTCCTCTGCCTGTCATTTTCAAAATGACCCTGTGCCAAAGTCCCTAGAGAAAAGCAGTATTTGTGGAAGCAGGTATATCACAGGCCTCAATCAGAATTTGGTGGAAGATGGTATATTGCACCCCTCAATCAGTATTTTGTGGAAGCAGGTATATAGAACCCCTTAAATCAGTATTTTGTGGAAGCAGGTATATCACACCCCTCACTCAGTATTTTGTGAAAACGGGTATATAGAACACCTGAATCGATATTTGTTGGAAGCAGGTATATCGCACCCTTCAATCTGCATTTTGTGGAAGCAGGTATATCACACCCCTTAATCGTTTTTTTGTGGAAGCAGGTATATAGAACCCCTGAATCAATATTTGGTGGAAGCAGGTATATCGCAGCCCTCAATCAGTATTTTGTTTAAGCTGGTATATCAAACCCTTTAATCAGTATTTTGTGGAAGCAGGTATATTGCACCCCTCAATCATTTTTTTGGGGGGCAACAGGTATATCACACCCGTTGAAAATAGTTGTTCCAATAACGCTTGTCCCTCTATATACCTGCGGTATCACAGCAGAACCGCACACAACTGCTGCACAATACAAATGCACTATAATATACTTTTTTATGTTAGAAAGTACACTGCCTGTCCCAAAAAAAAGTCGCCACCTGGATTTAACTAAGCAAATATTTATGGGCTTCCTATTGGATAATTACTGCATGGATGATTATCTTTCAGCTGACAATAAGTTATTTAACCCCAACTGGTGCAATGAGTTGCTTCTCATTTCTTAAACAACCATGTCGAAAGACACATCTCATGGTCGTGGAAAAGATGTTAATCTGTTTGAGAAGGGTCAAATCATTGGCATGCATCAATTAAGGAGATTGCAGAAACGACTAAAATTGGGTTAAGAACTGTCCAACACATTATTAAAAACTGGAAGGTTAGTGGGTACCCATCGTATTCGAGGAAGAAATGTGGCGGGAAAAAAATCCTGAATGATCGTGATCGGCGATCACTTAAACATTTGGTGAAATCAAATCGAAGAAAAACAACAGTAGAACTCAGGGCTATGTTTAATAGTGAAAGTAAGAGCATTTCCACACGCACAATGCAAAGTGAACTCAGGGATTGGGACTGAACAGCTGTGTAGCCGTAAGAAAACCACTAATCAGTGAGACAAACCAGATAAAAAGGCTTCAATTTGCTAGGGAGCTTAAAGATTGGACTTTGGAGCAATGGAAGAAGGTCATGTGGTCTGATGTGTCCAGATTTACCCTGTTCCAGAGTGATGGTTGCATCAGGGTAAGAAGAGAGGCAGATGAAGTGATGCACCCATCATGCCTAGTGCCTACTGTACAAGCCTGTGGGGGCAGTGCTATGACCTGGGGTTGCTGCAGTTGTTCAGGTCTAGGTTCCGCAACAGTATGTGCTCCAAGAATGAGGTCAGCTGACTACCTGAACATAGTGAATGACCAGGTTATTCCATCAATGGATTTTTCTTCCCTGATGGTATGGAGATATTCCAAGATGACAATGCCACGCTTCATCGAGCTCAAATTGTGAAAGAGTGGTTCAGGGAGCATGAGACATCATTTTCACACATGGATTGGCCACCACAGAGTCCAGACCTTAACCCCATTGAGAATCTTTGGGATGTGCTGGAGAAGGCTTTGCGCAGCAGTCAGACTCTACCATCATCAATGCAAGATCTTGGTGAAAAATTAATGCAACACTGGATGGAAATAAATCTTGTGACATTGCAGAAGCTTATCGAAATAATGTGTGCCGTAATCAAAGCTAAAGGCTTTTTTTTGTGGCAACTTTTTTTTTTTGGACAGGCAGTGTATATTATAGGTATATCACATCCCTCAATCAGTTTTTTGGGGGGAAACAGGTATCACATCAGTTGCAATTAGTTATTCCAATAGCGTTTATCCCTCTATATAGCTGCGGTATCACATCAGAACCTGAAATATTGGACTAGCAGTCTGACAGAACTGTGTAGGCACAGACAGCGGTTGTAACCACAGCTGCTGCTTGTAGAATGCCACATCATCTCGCCTTAGCCTTTCCACATCTCAATTTTTTGATCAGTTATTTCCATTAGCTATTGTGAGCCAAAACCAGGTGCACGTCAAAAACACAGAACAGGTGCAGATCTTTTAATTATACATTATGTCTGTGTATCCTCCAATCCTTGTTTTGGCTCACAATCAATGATGCAAATAACTGACGTGTGAACAAGGCCTTAGGCTGGGTTCAGACCTGAGCGTATTTGATATGCGCGTTTAACGCGCGTTTTTGTCGCACGTTTTTATGCGCGTTTTTTGCGTTTGACGTGCGTTTGTGTGATTGACTGCAGTGTCCTATGGCCACAAACGCGCGTCAAAACGCCCCAAAGAAGCTCAAGAACTTGTTTGAGCGTAGGGCGTTTTTCAGCGCGTTCAAACGCGCTGTAAAACGCTCAAGTGAGAACCAGGGCCATAGGGAAGCATTGGTTTTTATGTGTTGAGCGTTTTACGCGCTGTAAAACGCTCAAGTGTGAACCCACCCTTAAGCTGTTGATACTGCAGCCTCTTTGGGTATGTTCACACAGAGTATTTTCTCTACTTAAAAAAACCTAATGCAGAATCCGCATCATTTTTTTTGGATGGGGTTTTTTTCTGACACATTTTATAAAACACTTCTTGATGCTGTTTTGGCGTGGATTTTCATTCCTTCCCATTTTCAATGGGAATTCTGGACATAGGCCCCACGTTATGAATGGCCAGGACACATCTTTTCTCCATGGTGCAATTTATAAAACCACAAGCTAAAAAAAGGGGCTGTTCAATTCGGGCCCCTGAAGTGAAGGGAGAGCACAATGTGCATGCATGGTCATCCTCCATTATACTATGAGTGTTCTGAAAATAGCTTATCACTGGCAATTCCATAGCAGTGAATGGAGATAATGCTGGGACCTGTGGATGACACACTCCTATGGGGGAACCAATGGATGACACACTGCTATGGGGGACCAGTGGATGACACACTGCTATGGGGGGACCAGTGGATGACACACTGCTATGGGGGGACCAGTGGATGACACACTTCTATGGGGGGACCAGTGGATGACACACTTCTATGGGGGGACCAGTGGATGACACACTTCTATGGGGGGACCAGTGGATGCTAGGGGGGGACCAGAACTCACTGCTAGGGGGGGACCAGTGGATGACACACTGCTATGGGGGGGACCAGTGGATGACACACTGCTATGGGGGGGACCAGTGGATGACACAATGCTATGGGGGGACCAGTGGATGACACACTGCTATGTGGGGACCTGTGGAGGACACACTGCTATGGGGGGACCTGTGGAGGGCACACTGCTATGGGGGGACCTGTGGAGGGCACACTGCTATGGGGGGACCTGTGGAGGGCACACTGCTATGGGGGGACCTGTGGAGGACACACTGCTATGGGGGGACCTGTGGATGACACACTTATGGGGGACCTGTGGAGGACACACTTATGAAGGGGACCTGTGGAGGACACACTTATGGGGGACCTGTGGAGGACACACTTATGGGGGACCTGTGGAGGACACACTTATGGGGGACCTGTGGAGGACACACTTATGGGGGACCTGTGGAGGACACACTTATGGGGACCTGTGGAGGACACTGTTATGGGGATCTGGTTGTGATACTGCCTCAATGAGTGACATAGCTTTACAGATGCTTTTATTAGCAGCCCTGGTCTGCTCCCCCCGAAGTACTGAAAAAAAAAGACACTGCTAATTTGGACTCAGGTTCTTAATCTATACTCAAACCCCCCTCCCCCCCATTAACAATGCAGACCACCTAAACAATGCAGTTTTCAAAAGTTTAACTCGAGCCCTCTATGGCCCAGACAGCCATGCAGTATTTGAACGCAGCATGGCCACGTCACAAGCACGACACGAGCATACCGTTTGATTGTGCTCTGGAGTCACACGGAGCCCACAGGTAAAAAGGATCTCACACAGGGGTACATGGAGCGTATATACGAAACACAGGGAGCACACACAGCGGGCACAGGGAGCGCACACATGGAGCACACATAGGGGACACAAGGAGCTCACAGCACGCACAGGGAGCACACACTGGGGGCACAGGGCGCAACACAGGAGGGGGCACAGGAGGAACACACTAGAGGCGCAGGGAGCAACACAGGAGGGCACACAGGGAACACACTGGAGGAGGCATAGGGAGCATCCAGGAGGGCCACAGGTTAAGAGCTGACAGTGGGAACTTACAGGTCAGTGACCATCAGTACTTGAGGGCAGTGCAGAGCTGTTAGAATGAAAGTGTGACCCCCAGCAGCCCTGCACCCCCTCCTCCACAGACACTGCTGCATGCCTTTTACACCATGGACTTACCAGCTGGAGAGGGAACATGCTTTGATAAAATGGTCCTGGGAGCCCCCTGCAGTCCAAGAGCTGAGGTCAGAGTCTGAAGGTCGGATGCAGCAGAAGGCCCAGTTATCACCTGTTATCCCAGTAAGAAGTTTAGGCCTCTAGCCTGGAGCAAGTGCAGGCAAAGGATGGGACGGGGCTATGTTAGCACCGCCCACATATACCGTCCTGATGCCCATCTGTGGCATCACTCAGGACTGTAGATAATGCTGCATGCTGGGCTGTCACTGAGATCTGGTTAGACGGGGAGACTGTGCAGGAGGGGAACAGCAGCGGTGACTGTTCTTACAGGGACCGCTGCAGCATGGTAAAGAGGAGAAGGAAATGAATAAAAAAATAAAAAATATATAAAAACTCCCACACTTGGCCCACTTAACAGCATGGGGCCCCTTTCGGAAAGAGAGGGCCCTGGGCAATTGCTCTGTTTCCCCACCGCCCATAGCACCTGCCCTGGACATATGTGATGGGATATATGTGACTCCATTTTGTCTCATTTAGCCACGTGTATTACATTTGGTTAGTGTACTACAAAATACCCCTTCCCCCTATGGAATGTGAGACACTTCCTTAAACTGTTTCAGGAGATCCATACATGTTGAAAGTATGAACAGCCTTCTAGCCATAAAAGGACATCTGGTTCAACTGTATGCTAGCTTATGTGTATATACCTGATTGGTCAAATGCTGTTACTATGAGTCAGCTATTATGTTAATGCAGAGCTTATGTGTGACCATACTATTGGTCAAATACTAATGCTAACATATGATTGGATGTAAAGGAAGCTCAACCCCCTCTAGTAAAACTGTTTGCCAGCTGTGAATAAACCAGAATGGATTGGAAATAGACATGTGTTCATGTGGTCTATCTTCTTCATTCTCCCGGTACCGGTAAGGCTTAATTCAAGCTGGCCACTGAAATCATGTGTCTGGGATACACCGTGAGGCAAGAGAGTAAATTTTCCTTACAGATCTGGGGACTCAGTCCGGGATTGGGAGGGTCAACTCTTCAGGTCTACCGTGAAAGACATCTTGTCCGCCTTGGACCTGGGAGCAATGACCAAAATCCCATTCAAGTAAGTCGAACCATCTATTTATGATTTCAGTGGACTGCGATGTCTGGAGACACGCAAATGTTGATTGTAAGCGGCTCATATCATTGAGTCCATATCGTTATAAAATGTTGATTGTAAGAGGCTCATTTGAGTCCGTATCGTTAAGAGATAGTGCACTAAGGATATCTGTTCCGGGAACAGAAGGATACAAGCTTGAATTAACTCTTATATATATATAGTATAAGTATTTTAGAAGTAATAAGATTATCTGTTTGTGTGAGATACTGATCGGTTGGTAAGTGTACGGTCACATCCCACTGTTATTATCAAATTGATGTATTTTGGGTTAACTACTGTTAATGTGTAAAATTGTTTGTGTTGTGGAGGACTGCAAGACGCCCCAGTTTTTCGGCTAAGAGCGATCTGTTGACCCGGAAAATTTGAACGCAAGTGGCAGTCCGAAACAACAATAGTCGATAGGGGTCCAAAGAGTATAGAGAGACATTAAGATACGAATCAGCTGATCAGTTGACAGGTCTTGTCGGCGCTATTTCAGTGCAGTACAGCCAGTCCTGACAGTGATTGTCTCACTTATTCTTTGAACTATAAATACTAACATGGGAGGACAAGGGTCTAAAACTAAATTCCCTAAACCAGAACCAGGAGAGACTTGCAAAATCTATGTAGCCCGTGTTAGTCCAACAAACTATTACCTGATCAACCCGTGGGTAGATAATCTAGCAGGCTGGACCGAGGTAATGGATGCTGCAGATCCATTCCCCAGGGACGGTGATAATAGTATTTATCATATGGATATGGTCAAAGGACTATGTCTAGGTGATAAAACAGCCTGGCCGCATTTCGATGCGGATCCTTCCTGGGACATGGATTACATGTCCAGGAGTGCAGAACAATGGCTGGAAATAGCCCCCCACTGGTATGATGCAGGTAATAGCAAGAAGAATAAGAATCTAAAAAGTCCCAAAAATGATAGGTCTCTACATGAAATAGAACAGGAGGTAGGTACAAAGAAGAGAAGTCAGAAATCCCCTCCACCTTATAATAAATCCACCCCCACGACACCTCTGTATCCAGTTCTGACTCAGATTGAGGAAGATGCTGTAACAGCGGTTATACCATTAAAACTAGAAGAAAAATACCGACCCCCCATGCCAACATTTGAAAACATAATGGAGCGCGGTCTAAATATTGGCACACCGCATACTAGTTATACTACACGCAGTACAAGTAGAATAAAATGTGAAACAGAATGTTATGCTAGGCTGGCAGGATTGAAAAGCTGCAAAAATCTGTTAGAAGCTTACAGACTGGTTACATCAGAACTCCTGTGATTGTGAACGGGGGTTAGGGTGAGTGACAAGACACAGCAGAGTCAGGAAGTTAATTCATGGCAAGGGAAAAAGTGTCTCAGTGTTTGCAATTAGAAAGGGCTTGTGTTAAACGTTTAGAAATGAACTGGTTAAGTTTTGTTGCCCTAATGATCTGTGTGTGTTTAAATAGTGACGATTTATAGTCCTAAAATTAGAGATTACAGCACTAAAAGATGGACAGTTAATGCATAAGTGTATTGATAATTAAAGTTAGAGAAATGAAATGAGCAGCATTTCTTATTTCAAGATGGAGGATTTTGAATCCTATAGAGAACAAAGGTTGCCATGAGGCATCCCTCCCCCCCACCACATTCCAAAATGTCACTTGTAGTCCTACAAAAACTTCTTCCTGTCCTGTTTGAGATGTGTTTTCAGAGAGGGCCCCCTCCCATCTCACCCCCCTCCTCTGCTCAGGAATTTCATATGGGGGTTGAGGGGGGAGGGGGGCTGCTAATTGGTAATGCATAAGCAGCAATGTGAAGATACTAACCTGTGTTATCTATAAGATATTCCAGACAGGGCTCCAGTATTGATTGTATCTTTCCAAATTGTATGTTCCGATGGTTTAAAATGTGCCTGCAGTGATGATGCTAATTGGAAGTGTCCACTCGTATCAATCTAAGGTTGCACCCAATAAGTCCTTATTCAGATGTGAGTAAAAGTTTGAGGAACATGTGGTACAGCTGAACGTCTTGATGTATTGCTTTACTTCCCCTGTTTGAACACTCCTGAAATGGGAGACGCAAGACAAGAGGAAGTAGAAGGCATGGTTGTGTACGGTGGGGGGCGATGTGTGTAACACTAAACAAAAAAAAAAAAACTACATGGCATATAAGATGATTTGTTAATTTTAACAAAATGACTGTATGATTAACATGTACATTGTTTTACAGTGACAGACCATCAGCAATTCTGGGTGTGGTATGAATATCTGCTTCCCGGAAAACTGTGTTTGTCTGTGCTGCAAGTTTTGGGATGAAACAAAGAGATTGTGTGATTGGGTGAAAGATACATGATTCAGTGGAATGTGAATAGGTGTGGCTCTGAGTTGTATGTACTAGCAGAGCTGTGTGTGTGCAATTCATATTTTATGTATAAGGGCGTGGTTATGAGCTGGTTTGTGAAGATGAGTACATGAAAATGTATATGAATGCGTATGGAATACGGTATTTGTTTTTAAATATGCGCATTAAGAATTTTATTTTATTTTATTTTCTTGGAAGTTTTTGGTTTTTTTTTATTGGTACCAACAGCATTGATCAAGCTGTACATTTTTATTTCAATGAAAAGTTTTTATGGGCCCTTTGTGTGTTCATGTCTGTATTGTCAGATCTGTTTGTTTCAATGTTTGCAGTTACATGTTACATGTTCAGTGTTGTGCTTAACATCAGAGCTCTGCTCGTATGGACAGCTAAGATACTAATGGCAGAACAGAAGACAGACCAAAGCGTCCACCAAAAGGGGTGGACTTAGGTGACTCAGAGTGTCAGGAAGGAAATGTGAGCCCTCTATGGGAATAAATGGGGTACTGACAAGGACATACAGAACAGATTCCTTACCAGTAGAAACCATGGACAGGGAATACATCATGTCATGTATTTAGCATTATACTAGATTGCCCAGTCAGCCTATTAGGGAGAGATTTGTTCATTAGGCTTAACTTGCAGGTATCAGCAAAGAATCAGGACATAAGAGTACACTCAGGTCTCATTCCAGTCTCTACACCAGTGCCACTGATTCTTGCAAACATACAGGACCACCCAGAATAACATTAACCCTGCATTATGGTCCTCAAATGAATATGACACAGGATTCATAGATTGCACACATTACACAGCTACTGTGAAACCAGGTGTCATCTCAGTGTTCCAGAAACAATACCTGCTGTAAAAAAAGAGAAACTTGATGGGCTTAGGCCAATGATAAAGGAATTCCTACAAAAGGGAATCCTGGCAGAGGTGATTTCACCCTACAGCACGCCCGTGAATCCAGTGACAAAGGCAGATGGTGCTGCCCGCTTTGTACAGGATTTAAGGGCCATCAACAACATCATTGTGCCTATAGCCCCTGTTGTACCTGATGTCACTTAATTATTATCTGCCATTCCAGCAGACGCTGTCTGGTTTAGTGTGATAGATCTGAAAAATGCTTTCTTTTCTATCCCAGTTGATAAGATAACCAGACTACTTTTTGCTTTTTCCTTTGACAGACGCCAACTGACCTGGTGCAGAGATGCCCCAGGGATATGCTGATTCACCTGTAGTGTACAGCATAGTCCTCCGAGCGATGTTAGAGTCATGGTACATCCCCCCAAGGTTCTGTGCTGCTGCAATATGTCGATGATTTATTACTGTGTAGCATGTCAGCGGAGGCCAGCATTCAGGATGGTTTATCACTGTTATAATGGTTGTCAGGATGTGGTCACAAAGTGACACTTAAGCAAATGCAATGGTATAAAATGCAGGTTGAATACTTGGGCTTTGTCCTCACAAAAGGTGAACGGAGAATCAGCACAGAAAGAGTCCAGTCTATTGCGGGTTTGGTCGCCCCGCACACCAAGAAAGAAATGTTATCTTTCCTTGGTATGATAAACGGTAGACAATGGATTACTGATTGCTCCCACTATTGACAATGTTTTGAGGCAAGCCACTCTGGATGGAAATCCAGATTTGATTAAATGGTTTTCTGAAATGTACAATGCATTTGATTATCTGAAATGTTCGCTCATGTCGAGCCCAGGGCTGGGCCTCCCTGACTATAATATGCCCTTCCACATGTTTGCACGCCAAAAATTGTAAAACCATGGCGGGTGTACTGACACAAGAAAACGGAGGCAAGTTGCGTCCTTGTGTGTTTTTCTCAAAGGTAATGCCCACCTCTGTCCAGGGGATGCCGGCATGTCTGCGTTCTCTTGCAGCCTGTGCTATGATGGTAGAGTCGGCAAATTCTTTCACAATGTGACATCACACCATTTTGCACACCACTCATGATGTTGTAGGCCTACTCAAGGACATCCGCACTCAACACAGCAGGCAGCTGAGCTTATTGCACTCACTAGGACATGTATTCTACATGCTGATAGACCTGTCACCATTCATACTGAGAGTAGGTACACACATGGGGTAGTGTGGGACCATGGTATGATCTGGCAGAGGAGAGGATTTACGGCAGCAGATGGTAAGGATCATGTCTCACAGGGCAATGCGCTGGCAGTTAAGATGGCGAAATGAGTGGCCAAAAGCAACCTCACAGGTTTGTATAACCATTGGGAGATGCCATGTTTGGCACCTCCAACCCCTGAGATGTTGCAAATGCTTACTGATCTTCAGTGGTATGCCACTGAACAGGAACAGCAAGACTGGTGTTATCCAGTATTGCAGAAAAATCCTAAAACAGGATTAGAATTAGTCTGCAAAGAGGGGAGGTTATGCATTCCCCCAATACAGTGCTTCCATCTTAAGTAGCACATTTCCACAGAGTAGGACATAAACAGCATTGAGATACTTATGGGTAGGCCTTTCCCCACACCATGGGCAAGACGCCCCCTGGTAGTACAGGAAGGGGACTTGGACCTGATCAGGGAGGAGTATGTTACTAATCTGATCAAAGTCCTCAGTAAAACTGAAGAATAAGTTGCTTGTAAGTCTCCTTCTCTTTCACAGGAATCAACCCGTCCAGTCCGGATAGGCGACCAGGTGATGATCAAGATCTTAAAGAAGGGAAAGGAACCAGGAAGTTTCACCTACGGACAACCCACCGAGGTAGTCGTGATCACCAGAACAGCAGTCCTCACTGAACAATCGCCCACGTGGATCCACGCCAAAAGGATTAAGTTGGTGAAGAAAAGAGAGGTACTAACGGGGGCAGATAGCCCTGACCTCCAACGAGGCCCAGAGGTACTAACGGAGGCAGACAGCCTTGACCTCGAAGAAGATACAGAAGGGGTACTAACGGAGGCAGACAGCCTTGACCCCCAACAAGATGACGCAGTCGGGAAATTCCTCGAGATGGCTGAGATGTAGTGCCTTAATAATTGTAATTTTGTGTCTCCTACTTACTGTCCCATGGCTGTGGAACAGACAGATATACCTGAAAACAGAATGCAGAGGGGAAGACAGTCTATGCAAGACAAAGGAGAACTTATGGCTGTACCTGGCCAAAACTCTGAACTTAACTGACTTTTGTCTCCGAACCACTTTATCGGCATCTAACATTTTGGAGACATGTCTGGTAGCAGTCCCCACCCCACTAGACGTATGGACGGAGCTCCTACGTTCCCAATGGAATGACGCAGATATGGAGGATCATGATGTTAAATATGGATATGTAAATCCTTATCATGCTTGTTATGACTGTCCTACATATGAGAATCTGCAGAGTAATATGATAGAAGTAATTACAGGTCTTGTCACAGCAGCAGAAATATGTTATAACTTCATCTGTGATGAGACACTATTGCCTCCCTGCATACAAGCAAAAATGCAGAATAAGATTAAGCCAAATATTTGTGATAGAGATTTAGGTAATTGTAAAAAGATAATATCAGGAAAGAATATGCAATGTAATATTACAAAACCAGTACCATCCCTAGACAAACATGTACCTCTACCAGCAGGATGGGTATTGGCCTGTGGGAATACTAGTTACACATACATACCGGCCAATATTACAGAGGGACCCTGTACAATAGCCAGGCTGACATTAGCAATGTTACCACTATTCCCAGCAATGCAGACACGACACACGAGAGACACTTCCCTACAGTTACCAGAAAATTGTGATTATAATGTGAATCTCCTCTCTAGATCAGAATATATGAGTTTAGGGGTATCTTTGATAGGAGTACCAGGGTTGGCCATATATAACCACAGGACAATATCAAAACTTGCCTGTTTTATGATAAAACAGATAAATGTCACTAGTGCAGTTCTGCAAGATATGCTGCTGGATATACAATCGTATGAAAAGGCTATCTTGCAGAATAGGGCAACTATTGACTATTTATTGTTCCAACATGGTATAGGATGCTCAGCGTTCGCAGGGATGTGTTGTTTCAATTTATTAGATCACTCCCGTGGAATAAAAGATAAAATAGGCCAATTAGAGGAGATGAGAAAACATATAAAACAGGATGTTGACCAAGGTTGGTGGGACTGGCTTTTTGGCTGAATACCTGACTTTGGTCAAATAAGATATGTTTTAGGAGTGGTACTCGCCGTGGTCGCTGCAATAGTGGGTCTCTGCTGTTGTCTGTAGTGTGTGCCCTCCCTTCTAGCCATATGTCAAAAAGGTGGCCGAAAGAGGGGTACACTCAACATTCCTCTATACTCCGGTAGAGGTAGAAGAGGCAAACACAACCTCAACAAAGCCTGAGGATTATACTGCTGAAGGGTATATGGAATACCTAAAGGCTTATAAGCAAACAAAGGGAGAGCAGAGAAAGAACCATATAGTATATATATATATAAGGTTCTAAGAGGGGATTTGATGGGATATATGTGACTCCATTTTGTCTCATTTAGCCACGTGTATTACATTTGGTTAGTGTACTACAAAATACCCCTTCCCCTATGGAATGTGAGACACTTCCTTAAACTGTTTCAGGAGATCCATACATGTTGAAAGTATGAACAGCCTTCTAGCCATAAAAGGACATCTGGTTCAACTGTATGCTAGCTTATGTGTATATACCTGATTGGTCAAATGCTGTTACTATGAGTCAGCTATTATGTTAATGCAGAGCTTATGTGTGACCATACTATTGGTCAAATACTAATGCTAACATATGATTGGATGTAAAGGAAGCTCAACCCCCTCTATTAAAACTGTTTGCCAGCTGTGAATAAACCAGAATGGATTGGAAATAGACATGTGTTCATGTGGTCTATCTTCTTCATTCTCCCGGTACCGGTAAGGCTTAATTCAAGCTGGCCACTGAAATCATGTGTCTGGGATACACCGTGAGGCAAGAGAGTAAATTTTCCTTACAATATGCATATACAAACTTTTGGGCTGGTGTTAATAGGTCAAAGAAGTCAGACTAAAAGCACATTTAAACTTAAAAGAACCCTGAAGAATTTTATTGAAAGAGATAAGAAAATATTTTAAGGCCAGACTAACATTGCACAGGTTCTACTGTCTATTGTCAGTCTCTTTAAATCCACAAATGTAATACACAAGGAATTCTAGTCATGAGGAAAAAAGAAAGACAAGAAGGAAAGACTCTCAAGTGAGGTACCAAGTTGACTGATGAGAAATCAGGGCAGTCATACCCATACACAAACTTTGGGGCTGGTTGACATAGGTAAAATTAAAGTCAGACTAAAAACACATTTAGGGCTCTTTCACACCTGCGTTCTTGTCTTCCGGCATAGAGTTCCGTCGTCGGGGCTCTATGCCGGAAGAATCCTGATCAGGATTATCCCCATGCATTCTGAATGGAGTGAAATCCGTTCAGGATGCATCAGGATGTCTTCAGTTCCGGAACGGAACGTTTTTTGGCCGGAGAAAATACCGCAGCATGCTGCGCTTTTTGCTCCGGCTAAAAATCCGGAACACTTGCCGCAAGGCTGGATCCGGAATTAATGCCCATTGAAAGGCATTGATTCGGATCCGGCCTTAAGCTAAACGTCGTTTCGGCGCATTGCCGGAGCCGACATTTAGCTTTTTCTGAATGGTTACCATGGCTGCCGGGACGCTAAGGTCCTGGCAGCCATGGTAAAGTGTAGTGGGGAGCGGGGGAGCAGTATACTTACCGTCAGTGCGGCTCCCGGGGCACTTCAGAGTGACGTCAGGGCGCCCCAAGCGCATGGATCATGTGATCGCATTGGACACGTCATCCATGCGCATGGGGCGCTCTGACGTCATTCTGGAGCGCCCCGGGAGCCGCACGGACTGTAAGTATACCGCTCCCCCGCTCCCCGCTCCTACTATGGCAACCAGGACTTTAATAGCGTCCTGGGTGCCATAGTAACACTGAAAGCGTCTCTCCGGTGTCATCCGGAAAAACGGATCCGGTATTTATTTTTTCCTGCATTTTTAAAGCTCTGCGCATGCGCAGACCGAAAAAAAGGTATCCGTTTTGCCAGAACACTTAATGCCGGCACTAATATATTTCAATGGAAATTAATGCCGGATCTGGCATTCCGGCAAGTGTTCAGGATTTTTGACCGGAGAGAAAACTGCAGCATGCTGCGGTATTTTCTCCGGCCAAAAAACATAAGAGGGACTGAACTGATGCATCCTGAACAGATTGCTCTCCATTCAGAATGCATTAGGATAAAATTGAGCAGTTCTTTTCCGGTATTGAGCCCCTAGGATGAAACTCAACACCGAAAAAAAAAAACACTAGTGTTAAAGTACCCTAACATTACACAGGTACTACTGTCCACAAAGGTAGTACACAAAGAATTCTAGTCTATTCACAGAAGAACGTGGCAACGAGCAGATAAAGTACAGGAAAGGCACACAAAGGATAATGGCCAATAAGGAAATGACAAACCAACATGCCATTCATGGTACTGTCTTTGTGTTGCATATCGGCAGAGGCTAGATTGCACAAAGTTCCTCTAGAAGGTTGAAGGCAACATCTTGCACAACTTTGGTGCCCCCAACAAGCTTAGACAATATGTACGTGCAAAACAGAATTTTCATTGAGCTGTTGAAGTATGCCAAACAGACTTGTCTCCATCAGGTACTATATATTATGGACCTCTTTCCAGGAAAACACAGCCAAAACCTCCCAATAAGTTATTTTTTTCTCAGTCATCCTCTGTAAGCCCCCACAGAACATAAATCCTGCATTAATGAATCAGCTCTGAATGTGAGCACTTGTGTTATCTGTGTGTCCCCAGGGAGATCGTTCTCTGTCTGAATGCTGAGCTCCATTGATTCTTCTTGTGCATGTTCAATATTGAGGTTTGCAAGAGAAACTATCCATTGTTACACTTTTTTCCGACTTCGCCTTCCAAGTATTACTATTCATAGACTGTCAGCTGCCATTGTGGCACATAGACTGGTTCCTGCTGCCTTGATATTGTGTGTATAATTTTTGCAGGCATATTTTTATAGCGCCACAAGGTACTACGTGATTTCTCATTTTAACAAACATCACAATACAAATACATTACAGGAAATAAATAATTCACATGGAATAAATAGTAAAGAACCACATGCAACACAGGGAGCGGCCCCCACCCCACGCTCCTAACAGCTTACTATTTAATCGATGCAGCACACAGGGAAATGGAAGCAGTTTGGGGTGATAGAAAGCAGACTAATTATAGCTAGAACTATGGGTGGCACTGGCATCTAATCTATAGTTTGGATTCTGCAGAACACTAGATTAGAGATCAGTGAATTTTTCAAAATGCCGATTCGCCGAATTGTTTTTGAAAAATTCGGTTAGTTACGAATTTATTTGCAGCGAATTACGTTAAAAAACTTCTATTTCCCAGCTGCAGAGAGCCTTTAGGCCTCCTGCACACGGACGTTTTTTTTTTCCCATTTACTGGCCGTTTTTTGCGGTCCGTATACGGAACCATTCAATTCAATGGTTCCGCAAAAAAAACGGAATGTACTCCGTATGCATTCCGTTTCCGTATTTCCGTTTTTCCGTTCCATTTTAACATAGAACATGTCCTATTATTGCCCGCAAATCACGTTCCGTGACTCCATTCAAGCCAATGGGTCCGCAAAAAAAACGGAACACATACGGAAATGCATCCGTATGTCTTCCGTTTCCATTCCGTTTTTTGCTGAACCATCTATTGAAAATGTTATGCCCAGCCCAATTTTATCTAAGTAATTACTGTATACTCTATATGCCATACGGAAAAACGGAACGGAAAAACGGAACAGAAACGGAAACACAACGGAACTAAAAAACGGAACGACGGATCCGTGAAAAACGGCCGTATAGTGGTGTAGAACACTGTGCCTTGCAGTAACCCGCATAGGGAGTCTGCTATGGTAGTGAAATAATACTGTGAGTCAGTATGACATGCAGATGACAGGCGTCACTATTAGAATCACTGCACACTTCACTTATCTGGGCAGTCACGGGGCCAAAACTGACTAAATAACTTAAGTATGAACTCAGCCTTACAGGTTGATGTTAGCACCAAGAAGAAGCGCACTCCTTTTACACCGTCGTCAGCTGATTCCACATAGAAGTCTACAGAACCTGTTCTATTAAACGCTTAGGGCTCATGCACACGACAGTATTTTGCGTTCAGTATACTGGCCGTTTTTTTAGTTCAGTATGCGGAACATATACTGAACCATTCATTTCAATGGTTCAGCAAAAAATACTGAAGTGTCTCCGTGTGCATTCCGTTTCAGTATTTCCGTATTTCCATACCGTGAAAAGATAGAACATGTCCTATTCTTGTCCGCAAATCACGGTGCTTGGCTCCATTCAAGTCAATGGGTCCGCAAAAAAAACAGAACATGTACAGAAATGCATCCGTATGTCTTCCGTATCCGTTCCGTTTTTGCTGAACTATCTATTGAAAATGTTATGCCCAGCCCAATTTTTTCTATGTAATTACTGTATACTGTATGTGGCATACGGAAAAACGCAATGGAAAAACGGAAAGGAAACGGAAACAGAACGAAAAAAAAAAAACGGAACAACGGATCCGTAAAAAACGGACCGCAAAACACTGAAAAAGTCATACGGTCGTGTGCATGAGCCCTTATACAAGTAGAGCCCCCCAACAGAGTGGAGAGGGTGTCAGCAGTAAGTTAGTGTTGACGTCACTGATTATTTTGCATCTGATCTTCCTCTGATCCATCAGAACAATAACCCACAAAAAATGGATCCTGTCTGTGGAGCATCTGCCTTCACTCGGTCAGCATTTGGTCAGTAATCCATCAGTATTGCTAATGCCAAAAAAACAGGAGTGGATCTAAAACAGAGATGACAGAACAGAATATTTTGTCTTTTGTGTTTTGTACCCACTCCTGCTTTTGGTTATCAAATAACAAGCCAATTCTGCTGGTACCATACAGGCCTTACAGCTGCTACACAGACAGGATCTGTTGTGCGTCTCATTTTACCTTCCTTCTGACAGATCAGAGGAAGTGTCAAATAAATGATGATGTCAGCCAAGCCTAAAAGGCTAAATAGTGGCCAAGTCATGAAGTAGGGAGGGTGGGAACAGCATGAGAAGTCCACAGAGTGGCCCTATGACATAGTGGTGAGGTGAAACCAGCATGAGGAGACCACAGAGTGATCCAATGGCAGAGTCTGTAGGTGGTGGCAGCATCAGGAGGCCACAGAGTGGCACAATGACAGAGTGTGAAGGTTGGCGGCAGCATCAGGAGGCCACAGAGTGGCAAGGTGACATAGTGTGGAGGTGGCGGCAGCATCAGGAGGCCACAGAGTGGCAAGGTGACATAGTGTGGAGGTGGCAACAGCAAGAGGAGACCACAAAGTGACAATGTGACATAGTGGTGAGGTGGGATTTCTTGCAGATTGGTGGAAGACTTCAGGAACCGCTTGACAACCAGATTGAACACGTGTGCCATGCAGGACGCATGGCTCAGCCCTCCTTGATGCAGCGCCGACACAATGCTCTTTCCGTTGTTGTTCACCATGGTTCCGATACTGAGTTGTCGTGGAGAAAGCCAGGATTCGATTTATTGCTGAAGGACATGGAGCGGTTCTTCCCCTGTATGACTCCGTTTGCCCAGGCAAACGAGGTGTAGAACAGCCTGACACTGTCATGCCCTGCACATGTCGTATGCTGAAGGGGCACTGTGAATTGTCTCTGTAGTGGAGGCTGAGGACACAGTGGAGGATTAGGAGGCAGAGGCATACATTGTCGCTGGACCAACGGCATGGCAACGTGGAGGCGGAAGTGGCTTCACCTGGCCAAGTTGCTGGTGTGGCTGTGCAGGAACCACATTCACCCAGTGGGCCGTAAAAGACATGTACTGTCCCTGACTGTAGTTACAGCTCCACACATCAGCGTTGCCATGCACTTTGGCAGACACCGACAGGCTCAAGGACTGGCCCACCTTCTTTTCTACATATTTGTGCTGGTACTGCCTTTTTGGCAAAGAAATGATGGCTTGGGACTCTTCACCTCGGCTCGGCACAAGCCATCAGTTCTCTGAAAGGTGCAGAGTCCACCACTTTAAAAGGGAGGTACTGCAGCTCCAGCAACTTGGCTAGGAGTGCGCTCAGGTTCTGCGCCGTTGGATGAGTGCACGCATACTGTTGTCTCTTGGCAATCACTTCGGTGATCGATTGCTAATGGAATGACTGACTAGCAGGAGCAGGAGCATCAGGACCAGCAGATAATGGGAAGAAGAGACAGCTTTCTTCGGCTGAGGTGGTGGAGCCTTGAATGCCAGAAACCGGGTGCGTGCCACTGGGTGATGCAGCGGTTGCTACGGCAGGCTGGACCACCACATTGGAGCCACGGTTCTCCCAGCCATTTTATGGTGACGCTGCATATGTTGACGCAGGGCCGTAGTGCCAACATTGGCACCCTGGCCACACTTCACCCTCTGCCCACAGATTCTACATATGGCCACATTCATCTCCTCCGGCAGCTTACAAAAAAACTGCCACACAGCTGAGTAGGTGATTTTACAGCCAACATTATGCACTGACTGACTGTTACCGCCGCTGCCTCCTTGTACTCCTGCACCGCTACTTCCCAGGCAGGTAGGCTCCCGCGAAGCTGGTGGTCTACTCCAGCTGCGTTTGGCTACCGACCTCCCATTGCTGCCACCCCGCTGACTCCCGCCCACGCTAGTGACTTGCTGGCTCACGGGCAAGCTGCCACCCTCTTGCTCACCCGACTCCCATGTGCAATCGGCTACATCATCATCATCAAGTACTGTCTTCACATCACTAATGTCCTCCTCAACCGTCTCTGTGTCAGGAGCCTGACTGCTCTCAACACCAGCTCCACCACCACTCTCCTCATCACTACTTGCCCGCTTAGCCGAGGAAGCGGGGGATGTCTCATCCACATCCTGGCTGGGCAGTAGCTGCTGACTGTCATCTAGTAGCTCTTCCTCGCTGAAAAGTGGAGCCGAGCCTACAGTATTTAATACTTTTTGCGGTGAGGGAACAGAAAAGGGCAGGTTGAGGAC
Source organism: Bufo bufo (assembly GCF_905171765.1). Taxonomy (NCBI): domain Eukaryota; kingdom Metazoa; phylum Chordata; class Amphibia; order Anura; family Bufonidae; genus Bufo; species Bufo bufo. The sequence continues at coordinate 351,148,551 of NC_053394.1, forward strand.
AGGTGAGGGCACAGGGCCTCCTCCTGGGCCATGCCAAATAAGGGTTGTGTCTGACGAACCCACTGACTCTTGGCTGGGGGTGTCTGATGTCACTTGTGACGAAGTCGAAGATCCAGTCAACCATTCAAGAACCACTGGGTTGCTGGTCACGACACAACCGCTAGCTGACACTGGGAGCTCCGGCCTCTCGAAGTGACCCCTGCTGCCACGGCCCCTTACTCTGCTGCGACTTCTGCCTGTGCCAGAAACATTTAGGCCTTTGCCACTCCCCTGTGCAGGGCCTGGCACTTCTCTGTCTGACATACTGTTAGATCAAATAACCAAAGGTTAGATCAAATATTTTTTATTTTGCCACTTAGGCTACTTTCACACTAGCGCTCCGCTTGTGAGCTCCGTTTGAAGGCTCTCACAAGCGGCCCCGAACGCATCCGTACTGCCCCAATGCATTCTGAGTGGATGCGGATCCGCTCTGAATGCATCAGTCTGGCAGCGTTCAGCCTCCGCTCCGCTCAGCAGGCGGACACCCGAACGCTGCTTGCAGCGTTCGGGTGTCCGCCTTGCCGTGCGGAGGCAAACGGATCCGTCCAGACTTACAATGTAAGTCAATGGGGACGGATCCGTTTGAAGTTGACACAATATGGCTCAATTTTCAAACGGTCTGAACAACTTTCACACTTAGAATTTTTTCTAATCTATAATGCAGACGGATCCGTTCTGAACGGATCCAAACGTCTGCATTATAGGAGAGGATCCGTCTGTGCAGACACCAGACGGATCCTCTCTGAACGCTAGTGTGAAAGTAGCCTAAGACACAGCAAACAGCGTTTTAGAATATATCACTGCACCACTAAATGGCAATTAGGCCCTAATTTTTTTCTATTTTTACACTACACAAAATGCTTTTCAACAGATAAGTGCAATACTGGACGGAGAATATATGTGTATTTCGCCACTAATACACGGCAATCTGGGCTTTAGAATATTTCACTGCAACGCAGAACGACAATTAGGCCCTAGTTTTTTTAAGCTTTTAGAGAACACAACAGGCTTTTCAACAGATAAGTGTAAAGCTGGACGGCAAATATATTTTTAGAATAGATCCCTGCACCGCAGAACTGCAATTAGGCCCTAATTTTTTTTCTACTTTTCTACAAAAGGCTTTTCAACAGATAAGTGCAACAATAAACGGCGAAAATATTTTATTTTGCCACTAATACGTTGCAAACTGGGCTTTAGAATATATCACTGTACCGCTGAGCGGCAAAGATATGTTTCCTTTTTCCACTTTTTCCACTAATACATGCAAAAAAGGGCTTCAACAGATAAGTGTAAAGCTGGACGGCAAATATATTTTTATTTCGCCAGTAATACATGGCAAACTGGGCTTTAGAATATATCACTGCACCGCAGAACGGCAATTAGGCCCTAATTTTTTTCTACTTTTACACAACACAAAAGGCTTTTCAACACATAATTGCAATGTTGAACGGCGAATATATTTTTATTTCGCCAGTAACACATGGCAAACTGGGCTTTAGAATATATCACTGCACCGCAGAATGGCAATTAGGCCCTAATTTTTTTCTACTTTTACACAGAAGGCTTTTCAAAAGATAAGTGCAACGATGAAGAACGAATATATATTTATTTTGCCACTAATACACGGCAAACAGCGTTTTAGAGTATATCACTGCACCGCACAAAGGAAATTAGGCCCTAATTTATTTAAACTTTTACAAAACACAAGAGGCTTTTCAACAGATAAGTGCAATGCTGGACATCGAATATATTTTTATTTCATCAGTAATATACGGCAAACTGGGCTTTAGAATATATTACTGCACCGAAGAATGTCAATTAGGCCCTCATTTTTTTAAACTTTTATAAAACAGAACAGGCTTTTCAACAGATTACTGCAACACTGGACGGCAAATATATATTTTTTTCACCACTAATACTCGGCAATCTGGGCTTTAGAATATTTCACAGCACCGCAGAACGGCAATTAGGGCCTAGTTTTTTTCTACTTTTACACAACACAAAAGGCTTTTCAACAGATAAGTTCAATGCTGAGCGGCGAATATATTTTTATTTCGCCAGTAGTACACGGCAAACTGGGCTTTAGAATATTTCACTGCACCGCAGAAAGGCAATTAAGCCCTAATTGTTTTTCTACTTTTACACATAAGGCTTTTCAACAGATAAGTGCAACGATGACTGGCGAATATATTTTTATTTTGCCACTAATACATGGCAAACTGGGCTTTAGAGTATATCACTGTACCGCACAAGGGCAATTTGGCCCTAATTTATTTCAACTTTTACAAAACACAACAAGCTTTTCAACAGATAAATGCAACTCTGGACGGAGAATATATTTTTATTTTGCCACTAATACATGGCAAACTGGGCTTTAGACTATAGCACTGCACCACACAAGGGCAATCAGGCCCTAGTTTTTTTAAACTTTTATAAAACACAATAGGCTTTTTTTGATTGGACATGGAAACTTTTTCTCTCTTATCACACATTTTTTTTTTTTTTTTTTTTTTAAATTCTTTATTTTGTTTTCCAATATATCCAAGATATAAACAAATCAATTGTCTCGTAATAGCAAGGTAACAACTTTCCAGTACAGATACAGGTAAGTCATAGTGGGACATCAGATACTTGATACAAATTTAGAGCATAAACAACACGCGTGCATGTTAAGGATAAACCTGCAACTGATGTAATGTGCGTGGCTACTCTTGAGTACACAAAGATGTCCGAATAGAGATCTAGGTTTGAAAAGCTGATGATTGTGATATATTAACTTAAGTAAGCAGTAAGGGTAGAAGGGAGGGTGAGACAGCAAGGGGATGACAAAGGTAGGGTGAGGGAGGGGGGGGTTGATGTACAATTCTACGTTGTCAAGTAGTATCTCATGGTCGACCGGCTGGTCGTTGTCTTTGAGTCAGTAACAAACCAAAGGAAGTTCCATGTCCATTGCATATAAACAGTGTTTTCCTTGTCAGCTGTTTCTGAAAGCCTTCAATCTGGTAGTAATAAACCTCTCTGAGATTTGAAGTACCTCCAAGGGGACCATATCGTATAATATTTATCTCTGGATCTATTGTTGAGACTCGAGATCTCTTCAAATCTGCAAATTTAGTCTACTTTTTGAACCCATTCACTATGTGTGGGCGGGTCTCTGCTGAGCCAGTGAATCGGTACTAAGGCCTTAGCTGCTGCGAGTAGGTGGGTAGTTAAGCTGTTTTTAGAGGGTGAGAAGGACACATCTGCTTTAGCTATTGTAACGTGTTCGCTCTTTAGGGTATAGGAGGTTCGGCAGACTTGGTTAATAGTCAGTTCAACCTGCTTCCAATATGTGGTGATGGCTGTGCAAGTGAACCATATATGTAGAAGGGAGCCCACGTTGGACTCACATCTCCAGCAGATGTTTGATTGCGAGAGGTTGTGTGTGAATAGGTATTCAGATGTTCTGTACCATCTGGTTAGGAGCTTGTAGTGGTTCTCTTGTAGTCTAACACAAGTAGAAAAGCCATGTGAGGACTTCAGAATGGATCGTACTTCCATTTCTGTGAGAGAGATATTTAATTCTCTCTCCCAGGAGGAGCTAAAAGCGGGTTTCGAAAACTTCGAGGGCTGTATAAGCATCGAGTATAGGCTTCCCACTTTTCTTGGTGTCTGTTGACATACCGTGAGTATAGTTTCAAACTGGGTAAGCTGTCGTCTGGATGAGTAGGCCTTCAGAAAACCTTCCGAGACTTTACGGAAGTGAGCTAGATAAAGTGGGTTAATATTGGTTATATTTAATAGTTTCAGGAGTTCAACCTGTGTTGGAGTCTTATTTGATGGGAAAAGGTCAGCTATATTAAGGTCTTTTAGTTTGTTCCAGAAGCCAGAGTATGGTGAATCTATAGTGGTGACGATGTTAGGTAATAATGATGCTGGCATAAGAGGGGATGGATAGGGCGCCAGAGTGTCTTTTAGTGACATCCACGTTTTGCACACGCCTATGATAAGTGGGTCCAGGTCTTTGCGCCTTAAAGTGCCTTCTCTCGGCCTCCAGAGTGTCTGTGGCAATGGGGGACTAAGTGAGTTTTGTAAGAGCATAGCAGAGTTTATTTGTTTGCTTGGGTTTAACAACTCCAGCCATCTATTCAGGTGAACAGCTTTATAATAGGATAATATGTCCGGAAGACCCAGACCCCCATTTTCTCTCTTCTTAATAAGGAGGGTATATGGCAGTCTTGGTCTACGTCCCTTCCAGAGAAATCTAGAAAACATTTATCTGACAGAGGAGAAAAAAGTAGCAGGCAAGTATGTTGGGATCATCGAGATCATGTACAGTATTTTAGGAACTATATATGTTTTTAAGAGATTTTTACGTCCCATCCATGAAATGTATGGGAAATCATATTCATGCAGTAGTTGTTTAAGTTCCTGGAGCAGGGGCGCAAAGTTTAGACTGTATAGGTTTGTGAGGTGCTGGGGGAGCTGTACACCCAGGTACTTTAGGGACGTTGATACCCATGGGAAGGGTGAGCTTTGTTTCGCCTCCTTCTCTATTCGTGGGGGTATAGTTATGTTTAGAATTTCTGATTTTGAGACATTTACCTTAAAGGAGGAGATGGACCCATACTCTTCTAAGAGTGATGATAGTATTGGGAGGTCTGAGGAGGGGATGGAAAGAAGCAATAGTAGGTCATCAGCAAATGCGACACATTTTAGTTGGAAGGAGTTTCTACTGAAGCCCTTAATTGCTGTGTTTTGCCTCAGTTTTTGGATTAGGGTTTCTACTACAAGTATGAATAGTGAAGGAGAGAGAGGGCAGCCCTGGCGCGTGCTGTTAGTGATTTTGAAGGATGGAGACAATGTCCCATAAATTTTTATGTGAGCGGAGGGCTGGGAGTATAAAGTGAGTATGGCTCGTACTAGACCTGGGGGGAATTTTAATTTATGTAGGGTGACCCTATCGAACGCTTTTTCGGCGTCCACTCCTAAAAGTGCCAAATTAATTTTATGTTGATGTGCTGCATGTATAATGTGCAGGAGTCTGCACGAGTTGTCTCTGCCCTCTCTCCCCTTCACAAAACCCGCCTGTTCTGTGCCAATTAATTGCGGGAAAGGGGACTAATGCGGGTCGCTATCAATTTGGCCCATATTTTTAGATCTAGGTTTAGGAGTGAAATTGGGCGGTAATTTCCGCAGGCCTGGGGGTCTTTCCCTGCTTTGTGTATGAGTGTGATATGGGCTTCCTGCGTTTGTGGGAATAATGAGCCCCCTTGAAGTAAATAGTTACAGAGAGAGACCAGGTGCGGTAGTAAGACATCACTGAATTTCCTGTAGTACAGGAGCGGGAGACCATCTGGCCCTGGACTTTTCCCTTGGGGGAAGCTGAACAGAATAGTTTTGATTTCCGTTTCTGTAACTGGTTTTAGTAAATTAAAGGATTCCTCTTCAGTCACTTCAGTTAAATCCAATGAGTCTAGAAAGAGCTGGGTGTTTCGCGGAATAGATGGGTCAGGGGTGGGAGTAAGATTGTAAAGGTTGGTATAATAAGCATGAAAGGCTTGGGCTATTTCTGACGTATGTGTATGTATATCGTATCCTGGGAGTCTTTGATTTTGTGTATGTACGTTCTGTCTCGAGTCTTTTTAATCAGTGAAGACATCAGCTTCCCACCCTTGTTTCCGTGGGCATATAACTTATGTTTAAAGTACAGTTGCTGTTTAGCGTGACGGAGGTCTAAAGTATGTTTCAGCTTTTGTCTGAGTATTTTTAGTTCCTCCGGTCCACCATGTGTGTTAGAGTGCTTAATATTTCCATCTGTGATTGCAATGCGATCCAGTAGTTCATCTATGTCTCTTTGATTTGCCTTTTTGGTTCTGGTTCCCACCGCTACTAACACTCCTCTAATGTACGCCTTGTGCGTTTCCCATAATAGCGAAGGGGAGACCTGAGGGGAGATGTTCTCTTTAAAGAATGATTTTAGATGATTCCTAATGTGTGTCTGATTTTCATCTGAATTCAGAAGAGATTCATTTAGTCTCCAGACCCACTCGCCACGTGGTATTTGGGTAATTCGATATGTCGCTGAACATGGTGCATGATCTGAGACCGTTATACTACCGATTTGTGCTGATGTGTAGGAGAGAAGGGCAGGGGAAGATATGAAGATGTAGTCTAATCTTTTGAAGGAGTTGTGAGGGGTAGAATAGAAGGTATAGTCCCTAGTGGAGGGGTTACAAGCTCTCCACACATCAACTAATCGTAGATCATGTAACTTATCATGTAGCCTCTTGATCTCTCTGGCGAGGATCTGGGACTTAGTTGTGGATGAGTCTTCAGTGGGATACAAGGGGAGATTTAGATCGGTACCAAGAATCACGGCGCCTTCTGCAAATAGCTGTAGAATGTTTAGTGCCTTTATTAGCCAGGAAACCTGACCTTTATTGGGTACATAGAAGTTTGCGAGTGTAAGTTTTTGTGAGCCTAAGTCTCCCTTGAGTAACAATATTCTGGCATCAGCATCTTGATATTGGTTTGCGCAGATAATAGGGATTGAGTTATGTATGGCAATGGAGACCCCTCTGTAGGCCGAGGAAGCACTGGCGCTATGGAACCATTGGATGAAAGGAGTTTTAGGTAATTTTGGAATGTTTTTGACTCTGAAATGCGTCTCTTGGAGAAACACAATTTGTGACTTGAGTTTTTTAAGCATAAGTAAGATATGACTCCTCTTGTTGGGTGAGTTAAGACCTTTTACATTGAGCGTGGTTATAGTGCACTCCATTGACAACCTAGAGAGCTAATACGGTAAATACAGTAGGGTGAGAAAAAGGAAAGCGGGGGAGGCGAAGTGTGACTAAGGTGTCTGAGAGTAGGTAAGCGGTTTGATTTAATATGGGGAGGTAGGTGAACTAGATATTTGTAATATAGCCTAGTTACAATATACAGTCGTGGCCAAAAGTTTTGAGAATGACACAAATATTAGTTTTCACAAAGTTTGCTGCTAAACTGCTTTTAGATCTTTGTTTCAGTTGTTTCTGTGATGTAGTGAAATATAATCACACGCACTTCATACGTTTCAAAGGCTTTTATCGACAATTACATGACATTTATGCAAAGAGTCAGTATTTGCAGTGTTGGCCCTTCTTTTTCAGGACCTCTGCAATTCGACTGGGCATGCTCTCAATCAACTTCTGGGACAATTCCTGACTGATAGCAACCCATTCTTTCATAATCACTTCTTGGAGTTTGTCAGAATTAGTGGGTTTTTGTTTGTCCACCCGCCTCTTGAGGATTGACCACAAATTCTCAATGGGATTAAGATCTGGGGAGTTTCCAGGCCATGGACCCAAAATGTCAACGTTTTGGTCCCCGAGCCACTTAGTTATCACTTTTGCCTTATGGCACGGTGCTCCATCATGCTGGAAAATGCATTGTTCTTCACCAAACTGTTGTTGGATTGTTGGAAGAAGTTGCTGTTGGAGGGTGTTTTGGTACCATTCTTTATTCATCACTGTGTTTTTGGGCAAAATTGTGAGTGAGCCCACTCCCTTGGATGAGAAGCAACCCCACACATGAATGGTCTCAGGATGCTTTACTGTTGGCATGACACAGGACTGATGGTAGCACTCACCTTTTCTTCTCCGGGCAAGCCTTTTTCCAGATGCCCCAAACAATCGGAAAGAGGCTGCATCGGAGAATATGAGTTTGCCCCAGTCCTCAGCAGTCCATTCACCATACTTTCTGCAGAAGATCAATCTGTCCCTGGTGTTTTTTTTGGAGAGAAGTGGCTTCTTTTCTGCCCTTCTTGACACCAGGCCATCTTCCAAAAGTCTTCGCCTCACTGTGCGTGCAGATGCACTCACACCTGCCTGCTGCCATTCCTGAGCAAGCTCTGCACTGGTGGCACTCCGATCCCGCAGCTGAATCCTCTTTAGGAGACGATCCTGGCGCTTGCTGGACTTTCTTGGACACCCTGAAGCCTTCTTAACAAGAATTGAACCTCTTTCCTTGAAGTTCTTGATGATCCTATAAATTGTTGATTGAGGTGCAATCTTAGTAGCCACAATATCCTTGCCTGTGAAACCATTTTTATGCAACGCAATGATGGCTGCACGCGTTTCTTTGCAGGTCACCATGGTTAACAATGGAAGAACAATGATTTCAAGCATCACCCTCCTTTTAACATGTCAAGTCTGCCATTTTAACCCAATTAGCCTGACATAATGATCTCCAGCCTTGTGCTCGTCAGCGTCGTCAACATTCTCACCTGAGTTAACAAGACGATTACTGAAATGATCTCAGCAGGTCCTTTAATGACAGCAATGAAATGCAGTTGAAAGGTTTTTTTGGGGATTAAGTTAATTTTCATGGCAAAGAAGGACTATGCAATTCATCTGATCACTCTTCATAACATTCTGGAGTATATGCAAATTGCTATTATAAAAACTTAAGCAGCAACTTTTCCAATTTCCAATATTTATGTAATTCTCAAAACTTTTGGCCATGACTGTATATGCAACGTGACGTCCAACTGACGTTTGCACGAGGGATGAGTATAAAGGGAGAGAAGGGGGGGGGGTTCGGTTAGCAAAGACAACAAATTGTCTTGACTAGCAGTATACAGGCAGTTATTTTGATTATCATTGTAATGTGCTGGATGTAAGCTGACAGGCAGTAATATATAGGTAAGGTCATAAATGGTCGGAGCAGTGCTTGCTATACATTGGTTACTGTATATGTCACCCAGAAAGGAGGCAGGGGAAGGATGGGGGAGGGATGGGTTGGTACAGAAAGACATATATCCTAATATCAATAACTATTACAGTCATATAAGCAATAATATCTCAAGTACTGTGGGCTAACACCACACATTCGATATAGTCTAGTTATCGATCGTCATTCATGTTGCTATAGAAATACTTTTTATAATAATGATGCTCTGCTTTAACTATAACCTCTTTCATTTGGGGTGGACCAAAATTGACCCATGCCTCTCTAATGAACTCGTTCCCTAGGAGCCGCCCAGTCCCAAATTGGGTTCTGCAGCAGCTCCCAGGGCCGAGGAGAGGGGCTAAATCGATATCCCTACACAACATCTGACATATTGCAAAAGTTGGATTAAACCGTAGCATCTTATGTAGGGGTGAAGTGGGTGGAGGGAGGGGGGATGGGGAAGGGAGGAAAGAGAGAGAAAAAAAGAGAGAAGTGGGGGGGGTGCAAGATACACATTACTATATCAATGCATCTTTGATAATCACGGTTATTTAAAGGGTTTCTATCACTTCATATGACATAATTAGCTGGCAGACACTAGCGATCTGCTAGTGTCTGCTCTGGCCAACCATCCTACTATAATCACTTGTGGGGCAGCGGTTTTGCTAAAAAACTAACTTTTATAAATATGCTAATGAGCCTCTAGGTGCTATGTGGGCGTCATTAGCACCTAGAGGCTCCGTCTACCTTCATACACAGCGGCCGCCCAGCACGTCCCTCCAGCCCGCCCATGTCCTTCTCCGTGTGACGCAGCGGCCGAATTCTCGCGCATGCGCCGTGCGCGGCTGTATTCGGCGCATTAGAGATGTCTGAGCTCGGAGCGGTCAGACATTCAATGCGCATGCGCGGCTGTATTCGGCGCATGCGCATTGAATGTCTGACCGCTCCGAGCTCAGACATCTCTAATGCGCCGAATACAGCCGCGCACGGCGCATGCGCGAGAATTCGGCCGCTGCGTCACACGGAGAAGGACATGGGCGGGCTGGAGGGACGTGCTGGGCGGCCGCTGTGTATGAAGGTAGACGGAGCCTCTAGGTGCTAATGACGCCCACATAGCACCTAGAGGCTCATTAGCATATTTATAAAAGTTAGTTTTTTAGCAAAACCGCTGCCCCACAAGTGATTATAGTAGGATGGTTGGCCAGAGCAGACACTAGCAGATCGCTAGTGTCTGCCAGCTAATTATGTCATATGAAGTGATAGAAACCCTTTAAACATTACCAATTAAAGTGAAGAAGATCTACTTCATACATCAGGGGACAGCGTTCAGCGTTTAATACACAGCAAGGATTTTCCTGCATCTAGTGCGCTCGTCACTAATATGGCCTCGCTGAAGGTGGGTAAATTCAATCTTTCATGCATTTAACAGCGAGCAGGCTAATCCCTGGAATTGTGTATGCATAAGATGGAAAAGATGAGTGGCCCATAAACCCGCATGAGAAGGTGGGTGCTGAGCACAAAACAATAAGCAACTTTGTGAAGCTATGATAACTGAGTGTGTGACATTGCTGGGAAGAATGTCCAACCAAGAACGGTGCTGATACGGGACACCCCTCGATTATTATATGACTACCCCTACACTTGCTATGAAATTAACTGAAAAGTAACTTGCGAGCAGGTAAAAGAATAGGGGGAAAGTCATCTTCATTGTCCCTGGGGGGACCTAAGTGGTACCCATGTACTTGCGTTTCGCCTCGCGGCCTACTCAGGCTGGGTCGAAAGATTGTTCCACGGACCCTTTGTCATGGCGGTGACGTCTGCTTTTCGGCACCTGTTGCCACGACGTCTGTGATGGTAGTTGCTGCATGGTGTGAGAAGTGGTTGCAGGCATCCACGATGGAATCTGTATTGGATCCAAGTCGAGTAAAGCCCATGAGTTAGCAAGGTCTTCCGGCGTTTGTATCCAAATTCTGCGGCCGTTGTATAAGATTGATAGGCCAAAGGGATATAGCCAGGAGTAAATGGTATTTCTCTGCCTCAGTTTCTCGAGAAGGGGCTTTAGTGTCCTTCTTTTCGCAAGAATTGAAGGGGCGACGTCTTGGTATTAGGCAAGTTCCACTCCGGAGTAAAGTATAGGAGCTTTTTCTCTTGCTGCTCTTAGGATGTTAGCAGTATCGACATACGACAGATCACATCACATCACGGGGTGGTTCTGATGGCGGTGGCCGTGGTTTCAGGGATCGATCGATCCTTTCGATAACAACAGTATGAGCTGCTTCTTAACAGTATGAGCTGCCAATAAGGCCACTGAAAATTTCCATGGCGACCTTCTTCAAGGCTTCCGCTGCCCACGACTCAGGCAGGCCTTTTATACGTCTGTTCCGCCGCCTGTTTCGGTTTTTCTGGTCTTCTATTAGTACGAGCGCTTTATTAATGTGCGCTAAGTGGTCGGCTGTGCATGACTCTAGTGCAGCTGCATGTGTCATAATGGCGGAGCATGTGGTTTCTAATGCCTCTACTCTCGTTCCAGGGGCGTAACTAGAAGTGACTGGGCCCCACAGCAAATATTTGTAAGGGCCCCTCCAGCGCGCTTCGCACCTCCCTCCTCCTGTGTAAACCCCACTCCTTTGGCACAGTGTAGCGGTATACTGTATATTGTGTGGCACAGTGGATGCTATAAGTGTATAACATAAACATATTTCATATGAAAACTTACAGTTACTTGACCCTTGGGGATCTCGGACACCACTTCAACACTTGGCCGCGGGCATGGCGGAGCTGATGTTGTGCTTTATCCTAATGAGAAAGATTTCATAATAAGGATTTGGAGAAGGGGCAGAGGGATAGCAGAGCAGGGAGCGGCTGGTGCTGCTACTAGGGGGTCATACCATGGGGGAGTAATAAAGCCCACTATAATGCCCCCCCCAGTAGTAATAATTCTCCTTATAATGTTGACAGTGCAAAAATACCCCTTTGTAATGCCCCCAGTTGAGCTAAAGTCCCCACAGTGCCCCCATAGTGCCCCCATAATGTCCCAGTATAAAATACCCCTATATAGTGCCGCCAGTAAATTCCCCATAGTGCTCCTCTCCCCCCTTCCTGCTAGTGCCCCCCATAATGTACCAGTATAAAATGCCCCATATATAGTGCCCCAGTAGATGCCCCTCAGTGTCCGGCCTCTGATAGGCTGCCGGCCTAGTGTCCCCCATAATGCCCCCCAATAATGTGCCAGTAAGTGTCCCCATAGATGCCCCCCCATCATGTGCCAGTATCAAGTGCCTCTCTCCTCCCCCCCCACATGTCCCAGTATCATAGTGCCAAACCCCCCCATGTGCCAGTATCAAGTGCCTCTCTCTCCCCCCATGTCCCAGTATCATAGTGCCATCTCCCCCCAAAAAAAGTGGCAGTATCAAGTGCCTCTCCCCCCCATGTGCCAGTATCATAGTGCCAAACCCACCCATGTGCCAGTATCAAGTGCCAACCCCCCCCACATGCCAGTATCAAGTGCCTCTCTCCTCCTCCCCCCATGTCCCAGTATCATAGTGCCATCTCCCCCCCCCAATGTGCCAGTATCAAGTGCCTCTCTCCTTCCCACCCCCATGTGCCAGTATCATAGTGCCAACCCCCCCATGTTCCATTATCAAGTGCCTCTCTCTTCCCCCCCATGTCCCAGTATCATAGTGCCATCTCCCCCCCCCAAAAAAAGTGCTAGTATCAAGTGCCTCTATCCCCCCCATGTGCCAGTATCATAGTGCCAAACCCACCCATGTGCCAGTATCAAGCGCCAACCCCCCCACATGCCAGTATCAAGTGCCTCTCTCCTCCCCCCCATGTCCCAGTATCATAGTGCCATCTCCCCCCCCACAAAAAAAGTGCCAGTATCAAGTGCCTCTCTCCCCCCCCATGTGCCAGTACAGTATCAGGTGCCAACCCCTCTCCCCCCCATGTGCCAGTATCAGGTGCCTCTCTCTGCCCCCATGTGCCAGTATCAAGTGCCAATCCCCCTCCCCCCAGGTGTCAGTATCAAGTGCCTCTCTCCTCCCCCCCATGTCCCAGTATCATAGTGCCATCTCCCCCCCACAAAAAAAGTGCCATTATCAAGTGCCTCTCTCCCCCCCCCATGTGCCAGTATCAGGTGCCTCTCCCATGTGCCAGTATCAGGTGCCAACCCCCCCTCCCCCCCAGGTGCCAGTATCAGGTGCCAACCCCTCTCCCCCCCATGTGCCAGTATCAGGTGCCTCTCTCCCCCCCATGTGCCAGTATCAGGTGCCAACCCCCCCCAGGTGCCAGTATCAGGTGCCAACCCTCCCCCCATGTGCCAGTATCAAGTGCCTCCCGCTCCCCCCATGGCAGTAACAGTCGGGTATTAAAAAAAAGTAATAAACACTTCTACTTACCTCCATGTCAGCGATGCAGCCTCTTCCTGTGTCCCCCCCTGTATGTCCATATATGGAGTCAGTGCTTGTATTTCAGAAACATTTCTGCTGGGATTCGAACCCATGACCTTCTGTATCAGAGGTAAAGCACTTAACCACAAGACCATAAGAGCTGCCTTGCTGCTGACTGAAAAAATATGAAACTTCTACTGTTATAGCTGGCTAAGTGTACATCTATACACATGACAGCTGCTCATATATAGAGATATAGCAGAGCTGAGTGTGCTGGGACAGCTGTCATATAGAGATATAGCAGTGCTGGGTGTGTTGGGGCAGCTGTCATGTTTATAGATGTACACTTAGCCAGCTATAACAGATGTACACTTAGCCAGCTAAAACGGATCCGTACTGACTTACATTGAAAGTCAATGGGGGACGGATCCGTTATCAATTGTGTCAGTGAAAACGGATCTGCCCCATTGACTTACATTGTAAGTCAGGACGGATCCGTTTGGCTCTGAATCGCCAGGCGGACACCAAAACGCTGCAAAACGCCATATTACATCAGTACTGGCGTAGGAGAATAAATAAGGCGATAACAAGCCACACAAGGGGCCAGCAGCATCCCCACAAGATTATAACAACCGGACTGATAACATCATCTTTCCCCATAGGGGTTTTCGGAGTCAGCTCCCAGATGTCAGCATAAGGGTCTATATTAAATGGTCCTTAATCCTTTTAGACATATATCTCTTAACCAAGGGACTTTCAATCAAAAAAATTAACCCTATATAAATCTATTAGGGTCACCATCCTCTCAAAGCTATATCTTCATTATTAGCAAAGAACCACAGATTATAATGTAGTAGAAATTCATAGCTCTCTTTTATGTACCCAGCGCCTGTTAAACATTAAGATGGGCAAAAGCCAAGTTACAATGGAGGCCACACCAAAAGGCCCAAAAGCACAAAAGAAACCCCTAGAGGTTGCCAAACAGATTATAAATAAACCCTCTGAAGCTGTCTCAAGTGGCTCAGAGTGAGGATGATGCCGCACCAAATACCTTATTGGAGGTGAGAAACTTCATTAGAGCCCTTCCCTCCAAGGATTGTATAAAAGATCTGTTAAAGGACTTCTCCTCCACAATTAAGGAGGAGTTATCCAAAATCAAGGCAGATATCTGCCAAATTGCCTCTAAAACAAACATAATAGAGGAGACTACCTCTGCGCTCACAGTCCATGCAGAACATGTGGAGAAATGTATACTTGCGAACCGTAGAGAACTCTATAACATGAAAATTCATCTGGACGACCTGGAAAACAGGTCGCGCAGAAATAATATCAGAATTAAAGGTCTACCGGAAACCATTCTGGACAAAGACATAAAGACTGTCCTAACTCAATTATTTAACGAGTTACTCCAACAGGAAGAAAATACAGATCTTCACATTGATCTTCACATTGATCTATACGGCGCATGAGGAGGGAGCTGCGGCAGGTGGCACATGACCGAGGGAGATGCCGGTCTGCACCGTCTTAATGCTATACTTACGGTACTACAGTAAGTACCAAACAGAGCATATACAATTAGATATAGATCAGATTGAATGTTTAACAGTTGCGGGGCCCGGTGTATTAGAGTAGAGTCACTGCACTGGGCCCCGCCATGAGTGTCCCCGCCTCCTCCCTCCACACTGATGCATCTGATGGGGGATCTGTAGATGACACTTATGGGGATCTGTGGATGACATAAGTGTCATCCACAGAGCCCCATAAGTGTCATCCACAGATCCCCCATCAGTGTAATGCACAGATCCCCCCTCAGTGTCATTCACAGATCCCCCTGAGTGTCATCCACAGATCCCCATCCGTGTAATGCACAGATCCCCCCTCAGTGTCATTCACAGATCCCCCCTCAGTGTCATTCACAGATCCCCCCTCAGTGTCATTCACAGATCCCCATCAGTGTCGATCACAGATCCCCCATCAGTGTCATTCACAGATCCCCCCTCAGTGTCATTCACAGATCCCCCATCAGTGTCATCCACAGATCCCCCATCAGTGTCATCCACAGATCCCCCATAACAGTGCGTCATCCACAGATCCCCCATAACAGTGCGTCATCCACAGATCCTCCCATAACAGTGCGTCATCCACAGATCCCCCATAACAGTGCGTCATCCACAGAGCCCCATAACAGTGTGTCATCCACAGACCACCATTAGTTCAAAAGCACCTTTTGGTTCAAAATATTTTTTTCTTATTTTCCTCCTCAAAAACCTAGGTGCGTCTTACCATCAGGTGCGAATTATAAAGCGATAAATATGGTATACTACAGAGAAAAAATTGTATTACTTTTTTATCTGCAAGCTACTGTGCCACCAGATATGAGTGGTGGGCACTGGCAGTGGGCACAGTACACTCTGTGGGCCTGACACACACTGGCAGGCAGCTGCAATTATATTACAAAGAAAAAAATGTATTACTTTTTTATCTGCAAGCTACAGTGCCACCAGATATGAGTGGTGGCACTGGCAGTGGGCACAGTACACTCTGTGGGCTTGACACACACTGGAAGGCAACTGAAATTATATTACAGAGAAAAAATGGTATTACTTTTTTATCTGCAAGTTACTGTGCCACCAGATATGAGTGGTGGGCACTGGCAGTGGGCACAGTACACTCTGTGGGCCTGACACACACTGGCAGGCAACTGCAATATATATACAGTACAGACCAAAAGTTTGGACACACCTTCTCATTCAAAGAGTTTTCTTTATTTTCATGACTATGAAGGCATCAAAACTATGAATTAACACATGTGGAATTATATACATAACAAACAAGTGTGAAACAACTGAAAATATGTCATATTCTAGGTTCTTCAAAGTAGCCACCTTTTGCTTTGATTACTGCTTTGCACACTCTTGGCATTCTCTTGATGAGCTTCAAGAGGTAGTCCCCTGAAATGGTCTTCCAACAGTCTTGAAGGAGTTCCCAGAGATGCTTAGCACTTGTTGGCCCTTTTGCCTTCACTCTGCGGTCCAGCTCACCCCAAACCAACTCGAATGGGTTCAGGTCCGGTGACTGTGGAGGCCAGGTCATCTGGCGCAGCACCCCATCACTCTCCTTCATGGTCAAATAGCCTTTACTTTCAAAGTTTTCCCAATTTTTCGGCTGACTGACTGACCTTCATTCCTTAAAGTAATGATGGCCAATGATGGCCACTTGCCATAATACAAATTCTTACAGTCTATTCAGTAGGACTATCAGCTTTGTATCCACCTGACTTCTCCTCAACGCAACTGATGGTCCCAACCCCATTTATAAGGCAAGAAATCCCACTTATTAAACCTGACAGGGCACACCTGTGAAGTGAAAATCATTTCAGGGGACTACCTCTTGAAGCTCATCAAGAGAATGCCAAGAGTGTGCAAAGCAGTAATCAAAGCAAAAGGTGGCTACTTTGAAGAACCTAGAATTTGAAATATTTTCAGTTGTTTCACACTTGTTTGTTATGTATATAATTCCACATGTGTTAATTCATAGTTTTGATGCCTTCAGTGTGAATCTACAATTTTCATAGTCATGAAAATAAAGAAAACTCTTTGAATGAGAAGGTGTGTCCAAACTTTTGGTCTGTACTGTGTATATATATATATATAAAAAAAAAAAAGCAGACTGATGTACTAGCCCTAAAAAGGGCTTTTTGGGGTGCTGTCAGGACGCTGTCCTTACAACAGATCAGATGAGTGTTTGAGGACTGGAGTGGACACAGAACACTGGCCTAGCTAACGATTTCCCTATTATTTCAGCAGCAGCAGCACTCTCCCTGCTCTCACTAACACTGCAGCTTCAGAATGAATCTAAGATGGATGCTGTCCTTGCTTTTTGATAGGAGGTGGGAGGGTCTGGGAGGGAGGGTATCCTGATTGGCTGGAATGTGTCTACTGACTGTGAGGTACAGGGTCAAAGTTTGCTCAATGATGACATATAGGGGGCGGACCAAACATCGCATATGTTCGCCCGCTGCGGCGAACGCGAACAAGCCGGCGAATAGTTCGGAACATCTCTACAGGTGAGGTCAAATACCAGAAAGGATTTAAGTGCCGGTCTGGGTTTTGGCAGCACCTAGCTGTCCTTAAATAGGCAGCTGGGCTCAGTAGCGAGGTCTCTGTGTTGGGATCTGGGAGTCTTGTGTCTGGATGAAGGCTTGCTACCTGTTTGGCGTGAAAACAGGTTAGTGCAGCTATGCTCAAGGACT
This sequence comes from Bufo bufo, assembly GCF_905171765.1. Lineage (NCBI taxonomy): Eukaryota > Metazoa > Chordata > Amphibia > Anura > Bufonidae > Bufo > Bufo bufo. Next base: position 351,165,924 of record NC_053394.1, read on the forward strand.
CTTTGAGGAAGAATTGCTGCATGGTGTGAATTACCACCAACACCACAAGGTGACTTTTTGCTTGTTTATGACTGCTTGTTTTGTCACTTGCCTAAAGTGTGAATAAAACACTGAACTGTTTAATCCAAAGAACTTGTTGTTGCCTCTATACTGCGTTCGCTAATCCTGTCTACCAGAGCGAAACCCCAAAATATATATATATATATATATATATATATATTTGTATATAGTAAAATATTCATTATATCTTGTATTATAAAAATGAAAGATGTAACATCTGCCCTTTCTTTCTATACTTAGGAGTAGAGTAGCAGTTACGTATCTCTGTGTGCATCTCCATCTGCCCTCCTGCCTTGCACCCATTTACCTAACATCAAGTACATGCAACTTAACACCAGACAGGAGTTCCAGAAAGCCCAGGGAGTACCCTGAGGGAAGAAAATGTAGGCCCTTCACTCACTGCACAACCACAAGAAGCGCTGGAATGAGGACTGCCAATGTGAACAATCACCACTCCAAACAGTACCACAACTAACACTCCCCTCTTCCCGACTCTTCTCCTGTGAGTTTGTTGCATCTGCCGCAGCCTCCTCCTATTTCCCACTCCCCCGCTATGTAATTCTTTGTATTCTAATTCTTCAGTGAGCAGGCAGCTATCTTCACCCAAGACAGATTTGAAGTGTTACACCGGGATTATCATACTGATGGCCTATCCTCGGGAAAGGTCATCAATATGAGATCAATGTGGTTGAAGAGGCTGAAGCAATCGGAGCTTTGTTGAACACTGTGGCCTCCTCACAGCTTACCAAGCACAGCGCTGTCCATTGGATAGTGGTTGTGCTTAGCATCGCAGTTCATTCCCATTGACTTGAATAATACTGAGCTGCACCTAGGCCATGTGACTGATGAATATGACATCACATGGCCTAGGCTAAGGCCTAAGTGCTTATCAGAGTGCCGTGACCTCTTCATACAGTTGATCGCTGGGGTGCCAGGAGTCGACCACTAATTGATCAGATATTGATGACCTTTCATGAGGATAAGCCATCACTATCAAAATCCTGGAGAACCCTTTTAAGCTGCGAATTGACAGTAAAGGGGGAGGAGACAAACAGAAGAGAAGCCCAATAAGAGGAAAAATAAACATCTTTCTCTAATGACATATATTACAATGTTTCTAAAATTTGCCCATGCTATTCACTTATGGGGGGGGGGGGATTAAATAACAGTTACTCTTGAATTTTTGTCCATGGCATGATTAAATGATTTTGACTTCTAGTTCCCTCTGGAGTCTCATTCATGGACAGACATAATTAAATAACTGCTAAAACTCCACCAATTCACTCAACTCACATGAAAACATTACATAAGAAATACAACAACAATGGGATACAGTTTTTGGCAGAAACTATTGTAACAAATTTGCATTAAAATATCACATTTAAACAGTTCTTTACTAATGGCTGGCTCTAATAGATCTTATTAACTCTTATTATCTTATTATGAGTTAATAAAATATACTTGAGAGCCAGCCATTGGAAAAGGGTATGAAAAAGGTTTATTCATTAATTTTGGGTAGTTAGTAGGGGGTAAACTCATAGTTCTTAACTAACATTTTGGGCTACAGGTGAGCTGTCATTTTTATGTGATTTGTACATTTGAAAATTGACTAAAATGGGTGTGGACTTCAAATATAAATAGTCAAATTTATTGAGAAGAAAGCTTGACAACAAATTTTTTTGTGTAGGCTTAATTTTTTTGAATGTGTGTGCTTTTTGATAACATTTTTCAACCATCCAAGTGTACGTTTGGTGATAAGAGAAACATGATAATATTTTAGGATTAGCACATTGTAGATTATGTTAACTGAACCTGATCTAATGACTGTAAGTTTAGAATATGGAAGGTGGATCTAGGTTGTTGGATAGTAAACTTTGCGGATTTTAGTATGCACACGAATGGCTTGTTGGCAAAGCCAATTCTAGTTTGGAGTTAGCATACAGAGACCTTTCCAATATTTTCACTAAACATGCTGAGAACAATCTCTTAATTGGCATAAAAAAAGAGCTTTTATTTGCGAATGGCCATTTTAGTTGGCAGCGTTCATTATTTTCTACTTTCTATACTCCAGATGTTGCTAAGTGCCTGAATCGATATTACACAAACTAAGAACGCTATAATTTGTAACAAACTCTTAGCTAAAAGATGTCTACCAAAAAAAGGTAAAGGAATGGCCTTGTCAATGAATTCCATTGATTTCAATGGCTCTGAAGCAGATACCATATTCTGCAATGCGTGTTCCAGAAACAAAAGTGCATTTTCATGGCCTTCAGTGTATGAATACTGGAGGTCAACCTCTAGTATGATACTGCTACCTTAGCCCCATCACTTGAATGGAGTTGAGTTGCAGTATTACTAATCAGTAGCTCGACCTCCAGGGATCACAAATTAATGGCCTATCCTAGATCCTAGGAAAAGGCCATCAGTAATATATTTCAGGTAAGCCCTGAGGATGATTTGAATAATGAGCCAAGAAAATCTTTTGCAAAAATTAATTTTAAGTTACCGTAATTTTCTATTTTCCTCCGACTAACCTTTATATACAACTGCTGGTCAAATTATGGAATCACCACACTTTGAGGATATTCACCCAGATTTTTTTTTTTTTACTACATAGCAGAAACACAAATGACAGATAGGACACAAAATAGTTTTGAACATTATGACTAGCTGAAGAGCACCTCAAACAAATCAAAATGTAAGATTATGTTATGTAATCAAATAGAGGAAAACATTATGAAAATATCAACAAATACATTCCAATTAGTACTTTATTGTTCCCCTTCAGACGTCCTGATCACCTACATTTTTTAAGGCCTGGGCTGCTCTAGTGATAAACAATACTCTACATCGAACTGGTTCCAATTTTCTCGAAAGGCATTTGACAGAGCAGCTTTGTCAGACGGAGCCTTGTCATGGTCAAATAATTTTTTAATTCCCACTTTAAATTGTCTTTCAGATTAAGATCTGTTTGCTGGCCATGACATTAAATTAATTTGCCCTTCCTGAAGAACAGCTTTAGCGCTCTTTGCTCTGTGGTATTACCATCCTGAAAAATGACTTCACCATTTTTCAGGATTAACCTATTCAATGGAATGAGAATAGTGTCCAAAATATTTTTGAACATCTATGCATTGACTGTTGATATAATGATTGTCATGTTACTGGACCTTTGCTTTTTTTTCTGTTTGGGTGGTTTGTGCCGGTTTGTGTTTGGCTTTTCTATAAGTAAATCCCATTTCATTCAACTGATTTCTCACATTTCTGTCATAAAACACTGACTTTTCTGGTTTCAAGGCATATTATTTTTAGTTTCCTATCCACATGTTTTTACGTCTTTCTAGGTCTACCTGCATGATTTTCTATTATAACAATCCCATTTTGTTCACGCTTGCACCAAATTTTACACACATGTGACTGGTAATATCAAACATTTCTTGCTGTACTCAATGTTGGATATCCGTCTAAAAGAATGTTTCGAATTTTTTTTCCCTTTGTTTTAGCTGACAGCTATCTTGTTGGGGTTATGTCTTATTTCAATTAGCCAAGTCCACCAGATCAGTAAGGCTTGTAAGCATTCCATTTTAACTACATTTTTAGACTTAGACTGTATTTATTTATTTATTTATTTATTAAAGAAATACAAATTACACGGTAATTCTATGTGTTTTCCCTCAACACTGAGTGATTTCATTATTTTATTTTTACTCTACTTAATCTGGAAAAAAAAACTTTGATATTAATTAAAATAATTTACTAATCACTGCCTGTACGAGACGCTAAAACATAAAATAATAATGTTTTATACTTCATTTCAGTTAAAAGGGGGTGGCACCCAGTTGCAGGCCTATATATATTTACTCCCGACACCCAAAAATGTAAATGATTGATGTAGGGGTGTGTGGACCGAGAGAAATCAGGTGCTAGACAATGGCACCCGGCATCACATCAAAAAGTGGTTCATACCACGTGCACTGGTGATAAACTTGTGGTATGAAGTGACGGTCGTGGACAGACCCTTCTGCTGAAATTACACATATAAGGGTGGGTTTGATGATTTATGAACCAAAAAATATATGAAAAGCCGCAGCACTCCAGTCTTGAGTCCAATCTTGTGTTTATTAACACCGAAAAAGATAGCAACGTTTGGACACCAAAGTCTTTTTCAAGCTAGAAATAATGTTACAAGTGAACACTAATACATATATATATATATATATATATATATATATATATATACACCCTATTCAAACAGGATTGGTTGTGGGGCTGTCCCAAGGGACCAGGAGTAACCCCTCCCCTTAGAAAATTCCAGCAACCTCAGGTCCTTTCAGTGACTAATATCTTCATTATAGCCAGGTTCTATACATAAGAAAGAAACCCATCGCAAAGGCAAGATCTGTATGTGCTGTTCACCTACACTCTTCATATCATAAAATAAGTATTACAAAACACTATAAACAGTTTCTGGCGCAGCATCAACTTCAGGGCTAGCCATGTAACAGGGCTTGTTATAAACAGGTCCCTATTATTTAATGGATAAATGAATCCCACTGGATATGCTCATGGGGTATACTAATCAATATATTGTACCGAATGACCCACAAACAGGTCTGTCCCCATCTCCTAGGGCCTAGCGGAGGGCAAAACATCTGGTGTCATGGTTAAGAGATACGGGGACATAAGGGTGCAACCCCAATTAGGGGAAAGTGAACATAAAAGGTACATACGTATCCCCAGGACATAAAAGAGGTCCTACTATATGACAGCACAGACCCCAATGGTTCCCACCAGCAGGAAGTGTTTTGAGTTTACAGCAATTGTCATTCACATCAGGGACAAAAAAGGTTGGTGCACCTCCTATCTAGTGTTGAGCGAACTTGTGTTTTAAGTTCGGCGTCTAAAGTTCGGGTTCGGGTTATCGAAGAATCGCGTTATGGATTCTGCTACCACGGACCATAACAGAATTTTGAATCCATAACGCGATTCTTCGATAACCCGAACCCGAACTTTAGACGCTGAACTTAAAACACAAGTTCGCTCAACACTACTCCTAACCCCTAGAAACGGGGAGGTCAGGTGCCCACGTCCTAGCAAAATACAGAGTCCACTCTCATTTAGAGAGGTCCCCTAGTTTGCCAACATCCCCTTCATTTGATTTGCCTCTCATACTGTCAAAACCTACGGGATATACTAGTACCATCCCTATTGCCACCCGAGTCTCCTTAAAAACTCACTCTACCCCATAGGTTAACCCCCACCAGGACCAAGGTAGGAAACAAATAATGACATGAACATAATACCAATTTTTACAAACTAATAATATATTCCCCCTTGGCATAAATCCAGCGATCCATATGATTTGATGAAATATGTCCACCAGTTAAACACCCTGAACCTATAGCAGCACTTGAATTCTGACATCCCCATTGCCTAATAGCACTCGCCTGTAATCCCCAGATTATACTACGGGCGCTGCTGAAGGTTACTGTGTGGTCTCTGCACCAGCCAGAGTGCCTGCACTAGTACTGTAGTGCTGAAGCACCGGGGTAGAGATATTAACAAAGTGGCGGCTCAACGCATTTCAACTGTAGATATCATCAGGAGCCCTTGACAGTAACAATGTAGCTTAGACAGAACGATGTGATCGCACGTGCGGTGCAGCGTCTTGTGCTAGTATGGCCATGAGCGCTCACACCATTGGGCAAATTAATGAAGGAAAAAGTCCACCGCTAGGTGGAGCGAGCAGCGCTGCCGCTGCCAATGAGAGAGCCAGAGTGGGACATACCTTGTTAGGCTCCGCCCCTTCTGGTCTGCAAGCGTGCAATTTCGCCTAGGTAAATATATGGGACGTACAAGCGGCTATAGAAAACAGAGGGACAAAGGGATGTGGGGAAAGGATGGTCTAGGATAGCGCCTAAGGTGTGGCGCAAAACTATCTAACAACAATGTAAAGAATGCAAGGCATCATAGACACCAAATTATTGAAGCAGCATGTAGGATACGAAGCGCAATTCCTGTATTCATAATGTTATCAGACTGATGGTATAATCAATTCATCATGCCAATGATCCCCAGGTAGCACAGGGGCCATTGATCCAAAATTTTTGAACTCACATCCTGTGTTTGTAGTGTATACTAAGTACCATGATAGAGGCTACTGACCCGGCGCCCTGCAATCATCCTGAAGGGAACCATGGGCCATAGGTCTCTAATGAGGCAGGCATAGCTTATCTGTTCATTGAGTCCCAATGGCTGTACAGTGTGAAGCCAAAAAATCCACTGTGCTTCTTTTTGAAGTAAGAATCTGTCAAAATCGCCTCCCCGCAGGGAAGGTCGAACTTTTTCAATTCCCTGAAAAGATAGGACTCCCGCTTCATTATTGTGGCAGATCTTGACATGTCGCGCGATAGGGGTCTCTCTTTCATTTCTGTTATCCCCTATGTGTTCCCCTATCCTCTGTCTAAATTCACGGACTGTTTTGCTAACGTACTTGATTCCACAGCTGCATGAGACCAGATAAATCATCCCTGTAGTTCTGCAGTTAATAAAAGAACGTATGACATACGATTTGTCATTTGACATGCCCGTGAATGACTTCCCAGTACCAAGGAATTCGCACGCTACACAGTTCCCACATTTCAAGGTGCCTGTGAGACCATGCGTTAACCAGGTGCGGGGGGTAGATGGTTTGTAGAGGCTATGTACCAAACGGTCACGGAGATTGCAACCCCGTCTAAATGTAATGGACGGAGCAGACCCCACAAGATGTCCAATATCGGGATCTGCCGGCAAAATACTCCAGTACTGTTCCAGTACCTGCCGCACTTCTTGATGTGCGGTGTCAAACGTGCCCACAATACAAATTGGACCTTTAGTTTGTTCTTTCGATCTGGGGTTTAGTAGTAATTCCCTGTTGCTACACAGTGCATATTGGTAAGCGGACTTCAGTGTCTGTTGTGGGTATCCCCGCCATTGGAACCTGCTTGTGAGATCTTTGGCCGCTCTTTGAAAATCAGAGATAGTCGAGCAATTGCGTCGAATCTGTAGGAATTGGCCCTTTGGGATGCCGTGTTTAAGTGGTAATGGATGCCAGCTATACTACCTGAATAGATTATTTGTGGAGGTTGGTTTGCAGAATATGTCCGTCACAACTTGACCATTCGGTTCCTTGATGATACATAGGTCCAAGAATGTAATCATAGTCTCATGTATTTCAAACGTGAAAAAGAGACCTAAGGGTACTTTCACACTTGCGTTTTTCTTTTCCGGCATAGAGTTCCGTCACAGGGGCTCTATATCCCGAAAAGAACTGATCAGTTTTATCCCCATGCATTCTGAATGGAGAGTAATCCGTTCAGTTTGCATCAGGATGTCTTCAGTTCAGTCGTTTTGACTGATCAGGCAAAAGAGAAAACCACAGCATGCTACAGTTTTATCTCCGGCGAAAAAAACCTGAAGACTTGCCTGAATGCCGGATCCGGCATTTTTTCCCATAGGAATGTATTAGTGCCGGATCCGGCATTCAGAATACCGGAATGCCGGATCCGTCCTTCCGGTCTGCGCATGCGCAGACTGAAAAACAGGTGAAAAAAATAAATGCTGGATCCGTTTTGCCGGATGACACCAGAAAGACGGATCCGGCATTTCAATGCATTTTTTCGACTGATCAGGCATTTTTAAGACTGATCAGGATCCTGATCAGTCTTACTAATGCAATCAGTTGGCATACATTTTGCCTGATCCGGCAGGCAGTTCCGGTGACGGAACTGCTTGCCGGATCTCTCTGCCGCAAGTGTGAAAGTAGCCTAAGTCATTCTTGTTCAAGGCTTCTACAAAATTCACAAAATCCTCCTTAGATCCTTTCCAAAAAATCTATATATCATCGATATAACGGACCCAAAGGTCTATAAGGTATGACCATCTGTTCATGTCTTCCCCAAACACAATCTCTCTCTCCCACCAGCCCTGGTATAGGTTGGCAAAAGTGGGGGCACATGGGCTCCCCATGGCCACACCCCTGAGCTTGTGGAAGAGGCGACGGTCAAACATGAACACGTTCTGCTCCAATATGAATTTGAGCAGGGATAACAGAAAATGATTGTGTGGGTGAAGTTGTTTCCCTCTTTGATTGAGGAAGTCGCTGATCTTCTCACATCCCCTGTGGTGGGGAATGCTGCTGTATAGGGCCTCTACTTCAAAGCTTGCCACATATGTGCTCAGCTCCAAGTATACACGGTCAAGTATTTTTAGGATGTCCATGGAATCCCGCACATGCAATGGCAAAGAGAGGACAAATGGGCGCAAAATGGCATCCACATAAGTACCCACATTGTGTGTTAGACTATCAATACCCGCCACAATTTGTCTCCCCTTTAAAGGACTTATCCCTTTGTGTACCTTGGGTATGCTATAAAAGCACGCTATTTTGGGATATGATGGTAGTAAATATGTATACTCAGTCTGGCTAATGAGATGCTCCTTTAGGGCCTTGCTGAGTATATCCTGCAGTAATTTGCGGTGTTCTTGCAGTGGATTAGAAGGGATGACCCGGTAACATTGCTTATCATTTAGGATGGTCTGACACATGTGGACCTAATACTTTTAATCCATAATTACTGTTACCCCCTTTATCTGAGGGCTTGATAATGATAGAGGGGTCGTTTTCCAAAGATATGAGTGCTTCAATTTCAGCAGGAGTTAAGTTGTTGTCACCGCCCCTCCGTCCCTCTAGTTTTGTTAAATGGTTCGTGACCACTTAAAAAAACATGTCTTGAAGGGTATTCTCGTTTATAGAGGCCATTTTACAAGAGAACGGCCTGAGCGTGGTGAATGGCCCTTGCCCTCTGTCACTTTCACCCTCCTCCAACAAGTCCACTAGTGACCTCTAGATCCCCTGGGTAAATCCCCAATACCTCACATTGGCGATGGTCATGGGATGCAAAGAATTTTTTCCTTTTTAATTTTCTCCCAAATAGCTGCAGATCTTTTACCCATTCAAGCAAATTAAACCCATGGGTGGGTACAAATAAAAGTCCCTTGCTCAATACCATATTTTCAGTGGGAGTTATGGGTCTCCGAGATAGATTGATAATTTGCAGGTCAGTGGTCATGGAGCTAGTGGGGAATATGGGGGTTAGTTGTCGTGCTTGTTGCATACGAGGTAATCGGAGACCAGGGGGCCTTTCTCTAAAAAATCCCCCCTATTATTGCCTCACATTTTTTCTCTAGAGCCCCTTCTGTTGCCCTTGACTGCATCCCTATTTGATGAGGAGCCCTGACTTTAGTCGCATTCTGTTTCACTCACAGAAGAGGATTTTTCACTGTCAATTTCCAACGCATGTGTGTTCCTACCTGCAAACTATAGGATTCTGCCCTCTCTAAAATCAGTAGTATCTCTGATAAATTGAGAGTGTTTACATTCCTTGAGTTGTGCTGTGAATTTTTCTATAACCTGCTGTAGTGTAAGCTCTTTGCCACTATAGTCAGGGTTATCCTTAAATTTGCATGTTGCCTCAAGAGTGTCCTGCAACTCTTTCTTGCTGTTTTCAAACACTATTTTTCTCCTCCTCCAGCAGCGGAGTCATGAAACATAGGGAAGCCTCTACTGATTCGCGTTCCCACTTTTTCATTAGTTCCGTGGACCTTACTCTCGCTGCTGGAAGTAGAGGAATACGCAATCCCCGGGGTACAATCTTGTTTTTCAAATAGGTCTCCAAAGTCTGAAGTTCCCACCAACTCCTCACTTGATTTTTATAGGAATTGGTCAAGGATCTAAAGGAATTAGTGATGCTGAGGAATTGAGTACTACTGGAAAGTTGTTGTTCCGAAAAAACTTCCCTAGCCTCACCATCCCACTTTGTCACATCCACATCCCCTGACAAAAAGAACAGACGCACACCCGTATATTTGATCTCCGTGAATAATTAATAATTAAAATAATTTACTTTCATTTTCTTGAGGTCTGTTTCGCAAATCCTGAATGTTCAGCTGTTAAGCAAACATTGAGTTGCCTCAGATCAGTGATTTGTGAATTTGCTACTGAGGTGAGCATCCTCTAAGTGTGCTGATTTTATCATTTTTGCCAGTGTTTTCTGAAAAGGAACAGAAAAAACAAGCATTCTCTATAAGAATTTTATTTTATATAATGGACAGGAAAATAAAATCAAAGGCAATGTAAACCGCTGAAAGCTACCTTTAGCAAAACAGTGAGTCACATAATTGAACTGACCCAGCTGTTTTGCCAAAATCTGCATTGAACAGCTCCATTACTGGAGCTGTTCTGCATGATGTGAGTGGTTGTGAGTCCTCATGTTCATGAGGCCTTGGAGCTTACCGCCCCTCCACCCATGCCTCTGATTGCTATGGAAAAAAAAATGTTATATCAGTGGCAGGGAGGACAAGGACTTGATAAATATGACAACTCTCCAGCACGCGTTGTGTATTGGATGTACTCCTGAGCTCAGTGTGGGTCAATTCAAGTAAGTGGCCCAGCATTTTGCTACTTAGGGCATCCAAAAACTGGTGACAGAACTCTTTGATTATGTGTTTAAGTCAAAAGGAAAGAGTTTCTCCTCCAGATCTATGACTATGTGAGATGGGGAAACAGCTCTCCTTGTCTGAACACTGTTTGTGTGATTAAATTAAATGTTCTGGATTGACATTCTGCTGTTTGGCGATAAGATGCCGCTGCTTCCTAACACAGCTACAGACTGCACATATATCTCCATATTCATGAGAGAGGTGGGGCTTAAACAGAGTCTGGGGAGAGGAAGGAGCATCCATCTTAGAAGGAGGCTGTGAGAGACATGAGCACCTGTGTGAGCAGTGAATATGATGGCATCCAGGTGTGAGAGCATCCCTCAGATACCAGAGCTGAAGCTAAGTGAACCTGATCATGTCTAAGACTCTGATCCTGTCCAGGGAAAGGGAGATTGCTGCCAGGAACGCTGATGAGAGCAGAGGAACAAAGCAACATACACTGTGGTACCACATGCTTGTTTAGAGATGTTTGTTCCATTCAGAGTCATCAGCAGATGCAAAGCAGACCCGGGTCAGTAAGATTGTGCACGCACCTCATTACAGTGTTGGCGCCTAGAGACTGAGATCGGGCCTTTAGTTAGTTAGTTAGGGTCTCTGTTTGTGTGAGGCCACAAGTTTTACTACTGTTCATTTCAAGGACTCCATAACTTAAAGTGACATTTCACATTGGAGAACTGATAAAATTCCCAGAAACTCAAGCCAGGCTGGTGTTTTGCTCACAAGGAATGGAATACTCAGGCACATGCTACAGGACCAGTTTTGGGAGGGGGAATATTATAGATCTGTGTAAGATTGTAAGCTGTTGTACTGCACCGCAGGCTAAAACGTATCACACACCTATACAGTTATTCTTGCTCTTTTAGGGTAATAACAGGTATGGTGTAGCAGTTTAGTTGAGCCCACCAGTAGGTAAATTACGGCTATTTCATCCTGCATCCATTGGAGGTCGCCGTGCTGTGCAGCACAAGAGTCTCAGCCTTCGGGCTGGGTGTATATAAATTTATTGTATTTTCCCAGAATTTATGGTTGTGTTTATTAAGTAAAATTCTGTTTTGGCAAAAGCTGGTGTTGGGGAGCCCACCCCGCTACACGGCTTACATCTATGAACGTAAAGGGGTTGTGCAGGCCATATATATTGATGACCTATTCTCAGGATAGGTGTCATAGATGTGAAAAGATTCAGGCAACTTCAATCTAAAAGACACTGGATTAATTACCTCCAAAATCTCGTACGGACCTGTAAAGCGAGGTGCAAACTTTTTGGAGGACACCTTAAGAGGCACATTTTTAGAAGATAGCCACACCTTATCCCCAACCTGAAAATCCATCCCCTTAGAACGTTTCTTATTCGCTTAGATTTTTTTTTATTGTTTTGAGCTTTTTCTAGGTTCGACTGAACCCGAGTCGGAACTATGCAAAGTTCTGACGAGACCTTATCCGCCTCAGGGTTAGACGAGGAGACGAATGACCCAGAATGAAAACGAGGATGAAAACCATAATTACACCAGCGGAGGAATTAACATGGTTGTTTATCGCAAATTCTGCCAAAGGAAGGTACTTAACCCATAACTGTTGATCATCAGAGACATATGACCTGAGAAACTGTTCTACAGACTGATTAAGTCGTTCCGTCTGCCCGTTACTCTCAGGATGACAGGCAGGTGAGAAAGACAATGAGTAGAGTTGAGCGGACACCTGGATGTTCGGGTTCGTCAGGTTCGGCCGCAGGGACCCGAACTTGACCCGAACTTGAACCCGAACCCCATTGAAGTCAATGGGGACCCAAACTTTTGGCCACTAAAATAGCTCTAAAATAGCCCTGGGAAGAGCTAGAGGGCTGCAAAAGGCAGCAAAATGTGCTTAAGAGCATGGCAAATGCTCTGTAAACAAATGTGGATAGGGAAATGAATAAAAAAACATAAAAGACCTTAAAAAATTAAAATTAGGAATGATGTAGGAGGAAGAGGTTGAAGAGGAGGTGAATGGGTGGATGTGGCCGTGTAGGCTCACGTGGCGGTCTAGGTGGAAGCGGCAGAGAAGGATGAATAGGTAGCCAACACAGATGTGTGTTATTTTGCATTTTTACATAGGGGTATCCCCCAAAATATTGGGACATATAAAAAAATAAAAAAGGAATAAGTGCACTTGAATACAAGAATGGATGGTTGAGGCTGTTAGAACTGTCTATTCTGCCCAAGGTACAGACAAGTCTTGTGGGATCAAGGCCTAGTTCATTTTAATGAACGTGAGTTTGTCCACGTTGGCTGTGGACAGGCGGCTGCGTCTGTCTGTAATGACGCCTCCTGCTGTGCTAAATACACGTTCAGAGAGTACAGTCGTGGCCAAAAGTTTTGAGAATTACATAAATATTGGAAATTGGAAAAGTTGCTGTTTAAGTTTTTATAATAGCAATTTGCATATACTCCAGAATGTTATGAAGAGTGATCAGATGAATTGCATAGTCCTTCTTTACCATGAAAATTAACTTAATCCCCAAAAAAAACTTTCTACTGCATTTCATCGCTGTCATTAAAGGTGTCACGGCTGAGGATGGGGAAAACCCTCAGCCGTGCGATGCCAGTAGATGTAAGTGGCTGCTCGGCCAGGACGACAGAATTAGGGAGCAGGTCAGCTCCTATCGCGTCCCTAATCTGACCCTGACTCCTAACCATATGAGCCAACCCTGATGGTGGGAGGGCTCATACACCGGAACCTAATAATCCCTGCTAGCCCTCAGGATTGCCCTGGAACAAGGAGCAGGGTAAGACGACCTGTTCCTCCTAGGCACGGAGGAACAGGAGTCTCACTGGCCAAGCTGCAAGGAAAAGTGGTACCAAAAACAGACCTATGGATATGGCAGGTGAACTGCACTAGTTCCACCTACCTGCCACAGCCTTGCTGACCGGATCCCTGTGCTGACACGCTGATGTCCACACCATACTTAAATGGACACAGCCAACACACATACAGACACACACAGGAACCCAAATCCATAGCTTCATTAAATAACAAAAGGAATACAACATCAACTTAACGTATAAACATCTATGACCACAAGAGTGGCCCTCACTGGCAGATGGTATAAAGTAGGAGGACGACTCCAGCAGACCATGGCTGAAGTACCCCTCTGACTACTGCTATCAGCAGAGGCTAAATAGCCCATGTAGCCACACCCACACAGATACACCCAGTGTTCACACACACAGAAGGGAGTTAACCCTTCCTACACCAGGCAAGGGAAAACAGCCACATATAGGGGAAGTGTACAAACCCTTATCACACTGCAGCTGTTATCGCAGGCAATGACATGCGTGGCAACCGTGTCCTGGGAGTCAGCCAGAAGGCCGAGACACTGCCATCACATGTACACAATATAACACGTTGCCTCGGGCAGCCACAAGTGAAGGGAAAATGTCACAGTGCACACACCCAAACCTCGTGCACACCAAACATATAAAAAGGCACACCTACAAAGACAGGTTGCCAGGTGCAACCGCATGCAGATTGCAGCAAGCTGCCTAGCACCAGCTCAGGCTGCTATACTGCCAAGAACAAACATGTTGCCAGCGGCAACCACATCTAAGGCAACAATCCAGCCGCCCTCACAATGTGATTGACAAAAACCAAACCGCAGGTCGTGACAAAAGGACCTGCTGAGATCATTTCAGTAATCGTCTTGTTAACTCAGGTGAGAATGTTGACGAGTACAAGGCTGGAGATCATTATGTCAGGCTGATTGGGTTAAAATGGCAGACTTGACATGTTAAAAGGAGGGTGATGCTTGAAATCATTGTTCTTCCATTGTTAACCATAGTGACCTGCAAAGAAACGCGTGCAGCCATCATTGCGTTGCATAAAAATGGCTTCACAGGCAAGGATATTGTGGCTACTAAGATTTCACCTCAATCAACAATTTATAGGATCATCAAGAACTTCAAGGAAAGAGGTTAAATTCTTGTTAAGAAGGCTTCAGGGCATCCAAGAAAGTCCAGAAAGCACCTGGATCGTCTCCTAAAGAGGATTCAGCTGCGGGATCGGAGTGCCACCAGTGCAGAGCTTGCTCAGGAATGGCAGCAGGCAGGTGTGAGCGCATCTGCACGCACAGTGAGGCGAAGACTTTTGGAAGATGGCCTGGTGTCAAGAAGGGCAGCAAAGAAGCCACTTCTCTCCAAAAAAAACATCAGGGACAGATTGATGTTCTGCAGAAAGTATGGTGAGTGGACTGCTGAGGACTGGGGCAAAGTCATATTCTCCGATGAAGCCTCTTTCCGATTGTTTGGGGCATCTGGAAAAAGGCTTGTCCGGAGAAGAAAAGGTGAGCGCTACCATCAGTCCTGTGTCATGCCAACAGTAAAGCATCCTGAGACCATTCATGTGTGGGGTTGCTTTTCATCCAAGGGAGTGGGCTCACTCACAATTTTGCCCAAAAACACAGCCATGAATAAAGAATGGTACCAAAACACCCTCCAACAGCAACTTCTTCCAACAACAGTTTGGTGAAGAACAATGCATTTTCCAGCACGATGGAGCACCGTGCCATAAGGCAAAAGTAATAACTAAGTGTCTCGGGGACCAAAACGTTGACATTTTGGGTCCATGGCCTGGAAACTCCCCAGATCTTAATCCCATTGAGAACTTGTGGTCAATCCTCAAGAGGCGGGTGGACAAACAAAAACCCACTAATTCTGACAAACTCCAAGAAGTGATTATGAAAGAATGGGTTGCTATCAGTCAGGAATTGGCCCAGAAGTTGATTGAGAGCATGCCCAGTCGAATTGCAGAGGTCCTGTAAAAGAAGGGCCAACACTGCAAATACTGACTCTTTGCATAAATGTCATGTAATTGTCGATAAAAGCCTTTGAAACGTATGAAGTGCGTGTAATTATATTTCACTACATCACAGAAACAACTGAAACAAAGATCTAAAAGAAGTTTAGCAGCAAACTTTGTGAAAACTAATATTTGTGTCATTCTCAAAACTTTTGGCCACGACTGTACAGTATACAGATATATAATGTAGTGGATACATAGTGTATTTATTAGCTATGTTCCTATAGTGGCTGAATGTTAATACAGTATCGAAAAACAACATGTACATTATGGATACATTTGTATTTAGCAAAGCCTTTTGATCATTTCCTCCTTGACGGCACCCCCCACTGACCCCCCTCCCCCTTCTGCCAGGACAATTCCCACACCTATTCTTGCTATTCTTAATGTTGGATCTCTTTCTCCACAGTTGCGCAATGGAAAACTAATATGAATTATGATGTTAACACTGACACCATTAAAACAAATAATATTGTTACATGAAAAACAAAAATAAATAAACCAATTCAGCTGCAGCGCTGGGTAAGTTTAAAAAAATGCACCAAAACTTTACAGTCAAAAATAGACCAATATATACAGCTTTGCTGCTATATTAATTTATTATATATAAATATATTTTATATATTTATATTATATATAAATTTACATATAGTATAATTTGTGTAATATTGTATAATTATTTTTTAATACAGAGGTTATCTATATTTCTATCTATCTATATCTATATATGTCCATTATACTGTACAATACACTATAGCTAAATCACCATACCTCATATGGATCATGGAATAAATAATTATACAATATTACACTAATTATACTATATGTAAATTTATATATAATATAAATACTGTATTAACATTCAGCCACTATAGGAACATAGCTAATAAATACACTCTGTATCCCCTACTTCAGAGAAAAACAAATAATAAATAAAAATAAATATGGAAAACTGCATCAAGATACAAAACAATATACACTTAAAGGATAAAAAAAACTGATGAATGAAATAATATTGATTGTGTATCTGACATACTTGAAGCAAACTATCTTATTACTTGAAATTGGGACATTCTCTAATAACTTTCTTATCCCCTAAACACTGAAGGTATTTAGATGCAAATCGCGATTCATATGCTAATGCCGCCCTTCATTAAGGTTGCAAGTACATACAAAAGGATCGATTAATGGTGTACATTGCAGTATTATAACTCAGTATCGCGGACTACACTGCCTGCGCCTGACTCTGGTGAACAGCTAGCAGGGTTAAAAGTAGGGCTGGAGGGGTTAAAATAGGACTGGAGGGGTTAAAATTTACTAAAAATATATTTTAACTCACCTTAATCCACTTGTTCGCGCAGCCCGTCTTCTCTTCTGTCTTCTTCTGTGCTGTGCACAGGAAAAGGACCTTTGATGACGTCACTGCGCTCATCACATGGTCCATCACATGATCTGTTACCATGGTGATGGATCATGTGACGGACCATGTGATGAGCGTAGTGACGTCACCACAGGTCCTTTTCCTGTGCACTGCACAGAAGAAGACAGAAGAGAAGCCGGGCTGCGCGAACAAGTGGATTAAGGTGAGATAAATTTTTATTTTTTTATTTTTAACCCCTCCAGCCCTATTGAACTATGCATTCTGTATTAGGAATGCTATTATTTTCCCTTATAACCATGTTATAAGGGAAAATAATAATGATCGGGTCTCCATCCCGATCGTCTCCTAGAAACCGTGCGTGAAAATTGCACCACATCCGCACTTGCTTGCGGATGCTTGCGATTTTCACGCAACCCCATTCACTTCTATGGGGCCTGCGTTGCTTGGAAAACGCACAAAGAGGAGCATGCTGCGATTTTCACGCAACGCACAAGTGATGCGTGAAAATCACTGCTTATCTGCACAGCCTCATAGAAATGAATGGGTCCGGATTCAGTGCGGGTGCAATGCGTTCACCTCACGCATTGCAGCCACGCGAAATCTCGCCCGTGTAAAAGGGGCCTTACAAGTGGAGTACGTGTTTATTAACTAAAATCAGGAAAATTGCTAAAATAATGACCAGCAATAAATTTAAAATAGTGATAGATCCAGGAGCATACACAAACAAATATATTAATATCCCATAAATATCATAGTTTATGTAGCAGCACCTGAGTTAGATAGTGTTCCAATTCACAGAGGGGAATAAGAGAAGTTCAGTTCACTTCCATATTCTAATATAATTGTAGCAGCATAGAATAGGATAATAGAGAATATACACTCGCCTAAAGAATTATTAGGAACACCTGTTCTATTTCTTATTAATGCAATTATCTAGTCAACCAATCACATGGCAGTTGCTTCAATGCATTTAGGGGTGTGGTCCTGGTCAAGACAATCTCCTGAACTCCAAACTGAATGTCAGAATGGGAAAGAAAGGTGATTTAAGCAATTTTGAGCGTGGCATGGTTGTTGGTGCCAGACGGGCCGGTCTGAGTATTTCACAATCTGCTCAGTTACGGGGATTTTCACGCACAACCATTTCTAGGGTTTACAAAGAATGGTGTGAAAAGGGAAAAACATCCAGTATGCGGCAGTCCTGTGGGCAAAAATGCCTTGTGGATGCTAGAGGTCAGAGGAGAATGGGCCGACTGATTCAAGCTGATAGAAGAGCAACTTTGACTGAAATAACCACTCGTTACAACCGAGGTATGCAGCAAAGCACCACTCATCTCCACTACAAATAGGAAAAAGAGGCTACAATTTGCACGAGCTCACCAAAATTGGAATGTTGAAGACTGGAAAAATGTTGCCTGGTCTGATAAGTCTCGATTTCTGTTGAGACATTCAAATGGTAGAGTCCGAATTTGGCGTAAACAGAATGAGAACATGTATCCATCCTCTGATGGCTACTTCCAGCAGGATAATGCACCATGTCACAAAGTTCGAATCATTTCAAATTGGTTTCTTGAACATGACAATGAGTTCACTGTACTAAAATGGCCCCCACAGTCACCAGATCTCAACCCAATAGAGCATCTTTGGGATGTGGTGGAACGGGAGCTTCGTGCCCTAGATGTGCATCCCTCAAATCTCCATCAACTGCAAGATGCTATCCTATCAATATGGGCCAACATTTCTAAAGAATGCTATCAGCACCTTGTTGAATCAATGCCACGTAGAATTAAGGCAGTTCTGAAGGCAAAAGGGGGTCCAACACCGTATTAGTATGGTGTTCCTGATAATTCTTTAGGTGAGTGTATATATATATGTATCCAAGTTCACAGCAATTTGTTGCAGTATAGACAAGGTGGCAGTAGTTGGTAAGTAACTATCAATATCAGCACTTTGATCTTTTAATGGAATTTGCCATATAACAGAGACAGCAGGCAGTTAGTGAAGGACCCATTTATGGGATATTAATTTATTTGTTTGTGTATGCTCCTGGATCTATCACTATTTTATATGTATTGCTATTTTTTATTCATTGCTATTTTTTATTGCTGGTCATTATTTTAGCTATTGTCCTGATTTTAGTTAATAAACACGTACTCCACTTGTAAGTGTTGCCTGCTACTATTCATTTATTTATTTACAACTAGATTGGGTGAGTCTTTTAGCAGTGCACCTATCCATTATTACTCCTGGTTGAGCAACCCAATATTTTTATATGTGAAAAACTTGCATTAATTTTTAAATTATTATTTTTGCATTTTTCCTATTTACATACATTTACATACAGTACAGACCAAAAGTTTGGATACACCTTCTCATTCAAAGAGTTTTCTTTATTTTCATGACTATAAAGGCATCAAAACTATGAATTAACACATGTGGAATTATATACATAAACAAGTGTGAAACAACTGAAAATATGTCATATTCTAGGTTCTTCAAAGTAGCCACCTTTTGCTTTGATTACTGCTTTGCACACTCTTGGCATTCTCTTGATGAGCTTCAAGAGGTAGTCCCCTGAAATGGTCTTCCAACAGTCTTGAAGGAGTTCCCAGAGATGCTTAGCACTTGTTGGCCCTTTTGCCTTCACTCTGCAGTCCAGCTCACCCCAAACCATCTCGATTGGGTTCTGGTCCGGTGACTGTGGAGGCCAGGTCATCTGGCGCAGCACCCCATCACTCTCCTTCATGGTCAAATAGCCCTTACTTTCAAAGTTTTCCCAATTTTTCGGCTGACTGACTGACCTTCATTTCTTAAAGTAATGATGGCCACTCGTTTTTCTTTACTTAGCTGCTTTTTTCATGCCATAATACAAATTCTAACAGTCTATTCAGTAGGACTATCAACTGTGTATCCACCTGACTTCTCCTCAACGCAACTGATGGTCCCAACCCCATTTATAAGGCAAGAAATCCCACTTATTAAACCTGACAGGGCACACCTGTGAAGTGAAAACCATTTCAGGGGTCTACCTCTTGAAGCTCATCAAGAGAATGCCAAGAGTGTGCAAAGCAGTAATCAAAGCAAAAGGTGGCTACTTTGAAGAACCTAGAATATGACATATTTTCAGTTGTTTCACACTTGTTTGCTATGTATATAATTCCACATGTGTTAATTCATAGTTTTGATGCCTTCAGTGTGAATCTACAATTTTCATAGTCATGAAAATAAAGAAAACTCTTTGAATGAGAATGTGTGTCCAAACTTTTGGTCTGTACTGTATATGTTATTGATTTATTTATATAAGGACCAGTCAGAAAAGAAAATGGCAGCCTACATTTTTTGATGCATGATAATATATATATATATATATATATATATATATATACACTCACCTAAAGAATTATTAGGAACACCTGTTCTATTTCTCATTAATGCAATTATCTAGTCAACCAATCACATGGCAGTTGCTTCAATGCATTTAGGGGTGTGGTCCTGGTCAAGACAATCTCCTGAACTCCAAACTGAATGTCAGAATGGGAAAGAAAGGTGATTTAAGCAATTTTGAGCGTGGCATGGTTGTTGGTGCCAGACGGGCCGGTCTGAGTATTTCACAGTCTGCTCAGTTACTGGGATTTTCACGAACAACCATTTCTAGGGTTTACAAAGAATGGTGTGAAAAGGGAAAAACATCCAGTATGCGGCAGTCCTGTGGGCAAAAATGCCTTGTGGATGCTAGAGGTCAGAGGAGAATGGGCCGACTGATTCAAGCTGATAGAAGAGCAACATTGACTGAAATAACCACTTGTTACAACCGAGGTATGCAGCAAAGCATTTGTGAAGCCACAACACGCACAACCTTGAGGCGGATGGTCTACAACAGCAGAAGACACCACCGGGTACCACTCATCTCCACTACAAATAGGAAAAATAGGCTACAATTTGCACAAGCTCACCAAAATTGGACTGTTGAAGACTGGAAAAATGTTGCCTGGTCTGATGAGTCTCGATTTCTGTTGAGACATTCAAATGGTAGAGTCCGAATTTGGCGTAAACAGATTAAAAACATGTATCCATCATGCCTTGTTACCACTGTGCAGACTGGTGGTGGTGGTGTAATGGTGTGGGGGATGTTTTCTGGGCACACTTTAGGCCCCTTAGTGCAAATTGGGCATTGCATAAATGCCACGGGCTACCTGAGCATTGTTTCTGACCATGTCCATCCCTTCATGACCACTATGTACCCATCCTCTGATGGCTACTTCCAGCAGGATAATGCACCATGTCACAAAGCTCGAATCATTTCAAATTGGTTTCTTGAACATGACAATGAGTTCACTGTACTAAAATGGCCCCCACAGTCACCAGATCTCAACCCAATAGAGCATCTTTGGGATGTGGTGGAACGGGAGCTTCGTGCCCTGGATGTGCTTCCCTCAAATCTCCATCAACTGCAAGATGCTATCCTATCAATATGGGCCAACATTTCTAAAGAATGCTATCAGCACCTTGTTAAATCAATGCCACGTAGAATTAAGGCAGTTCTGAAGGCAAAAAGGGGGCCAACACCGTATTAGTATGGTGTTTCTAATAATTCTTTAGGTGAGTGTATATTGATCTGGCTTTAATATATATATTTATTTATTTAATAAAGGGGGGGGAGAGGAAAAAAAAAAAAAGGGGGAAAAGAAAAAAAAGAAAGGAAATGAGAAAAAAGAAAAAAAAAAAGGGTCCTAAACAAAATAGGAGGTCAGCCGTCATTTCAGTTTAGAGGAGAGAGGTCCCATAACAGAGAATCAGGCTTCATGTCATAGCAGAGAACCAGGCTTCATGTCGTAGCAGAGAATCAGGCTTCATGTCATAGCAGAGAATCAGGCTTCACGTCACCCAACACTGGAACAGGCCATTGTCAGATATTTAGGCCCCGGCACCCAGACAGAGGAGAGAGGTCCCATAGCAGAGAATCAGGCTTCATGTCATAGCAGAGAATCAGGCTTCATGTCATAGCAGAGAATCAGGCTTCACGTCACCCAACACTGGAACAGGCCATTGTCAGATATTTAGGCCCCAGCACCCAGACAGAGGAGAGAGGTCCCATAGCAGAGAATCAGGCTTCATGTCATAGCAGAGAATCAGGCTTCATGTCACCCAACACTGGAACAGGCCACTGTCAGATATTTTTAGGCCCCGGCACCCAGACAGAGGAGAGAGGTCTCATAGCAGAGATTCAGGCTTCATGTCATAGCAGAGAATCAGGCTTCATGTCACCCAACACTGGAACAGGCCACTGTCACGGACACCCCAAAATTCGGTACGAACCCTATACAGTTCGGGTTCGCTCATGCCTACTAATAATTCTTTAGGTGAGTGTATATATATCAATAACAAAGACTCAGTCCCAGTTGTGTTCAGTCCTTGTTTTTTTTCTTTTTTTTCCTTTCCTTCTCACAAAAATAAATAAATAATGGTCCCAATTGTCCTTTCCTTTTTCCTTAGAGACTGATTCCACTGCCAATAATGTCACTGAGCTCACTGACTTTAGTATCACCAGTCTCCCTAAATATAAATCCCTCACATCAATCCACGTATCAGGCACATACCAGGCAAGAACAAAATAGACAGCTTCCCAAAGAAGGCAGATCTCACCACTCCAGAGTCCCTCTTAGCGGCAGAGGATGTAGGATTCTTCCTCTGGAGGAATCTTTTCCGAAAGGAGATCGATGGAAGGGTACAACAATCAGACGCTTCTTCGGTAGGATCAGCAGATCGTTCTCAAGACGGCACCATCCAAACCGGAAGAATTTGGGGGGGGAGTGGGGGGGGTTGAGCCAGCGAGGTGAGATCCACAACAGCCAGACATCCAGAGTCCGGATATCCACGAGAAAAGGACCAAATCCAGGGGCAAATCCAAATCCAGAAGGCAGGAGGCAGGAGACAGAAGGCAGCAGATATAGTGTAAGGGGAAATATGTCTGCCACTTCTCCTATGCTATCCGCCACACATAGCACCACGCATGGTCTCACAGCTTTCAGCGGGCAGCACGGCAGGCAGCATGAATCCAGGTAGAGGCAGGGTCAGAGAGAGGAGAGCGGGGCGTGACGCAACTCACGTCATCACACGATTTTGTTAAACAGCGCATTTCTAAAACTATTATCACCTGTTATTAGTTTTTCATCTCTTTGTCGACTCCATAAACAGCACGATCCAATGGCTGAACCACATGATCACTTATATCCCTTTGCAGACTTCATTTTTTCTTTTCCTTTTCCCTGCTATAATTAATGTCTTATGTCTGCTTTAGTGCGGAAGAATGTGAGGAGAGCAAGAGTCCTGTCGTGAAACAGCTTGACAGGGACTAACAGATACACCTGTACATTCTTAACCACACAATTTGGCAGTGGATGTGCACAACTAAAATTGGTCTTAAACTATGACCACCATTTATTTAAGATTTTAGATGGCGTGTGTGTCACGGCTGTATGTGAGCAACAAGAGCATGCACCGAAAATAGAGCTACTGACCGGACCCAAACTAGGGAGGATAATTGGTGACCCCTGTCAGACCCTCAAAGCTCTCCCTATGCTGCTAAGCCCATGCCCGGATCCAAATGGTGGAACGAGGCATGCCCGCGTACCTAAGACTGATGACCACTGTAACCCCTACAATAGTGGAAGGGGCACGGCCACCGGTGCCCTGCTCAGTATATGGAGGGAGCCGTGGTCGCCTCAGATCCAGTCAGAAAACACACAGATACACAACAATGTCTGCACACTTAGCTGAAGGAGCTGCAGCTGCAGTGAAGACGGATCCAAAGACAGGCTGGCAATATCCGGAGTACTTGCTGCAGCAGAACACAGGTCCAGTGAAAGGATAGCATACAAGGGAAGATACTCAAGCAAGAGCTCAAATGAGAAATATAATCCACACACTACAAAAGGAGGAGGGGTGATTTAAAGGCAGGGAAATCAAACGCAGGAGGAACAGCTGGGAGGAAGGAAACAGAAAGTAAAGAGCTCATCACAGGGGCGGAGAAACAGAGCAGTGAGTACTCCTCCAAGCTCTGGTAGTGACAGTACCCCCCCCCCACTACGGGTGGACTCCGGACACCCAGGACCCACCTTCTCAGGATGAGCCCTATGAAATGCCCTGATGAGGCGAGTGGCTTTAATGTCCGACACCGGAACCCACATCCTCTCCTCAGGACGATAACCCTTCCAATGAACGAGGTACTGAAGAGAACCGCGGACAACGCGAGAGTCCACAATTCTGGAAACCTCAAACTCCAGATTGCCATCAACCAAAATCGGAGGAGGAGGCAAAGAGGAGGGTACCGTGGGCTGGACATATGGTTTTAAGAGAGATCTGTGAAATACATTATGTATCTTCCAAACCCGTGGAAGATCAAGACGGAAGGCAACAGGATTGATGACTGACAAGATTTTATAAGGCCCAATAAACTTGGGACCCAATTTCCAGGAGGGAACCTTCAGTTTAATATTTCTTGTAGACAACCACACCAGATCACCCACATTCAGGTCCGGACCAGGCACACGTCTCTTATCAGCCACACGCTTATACTTCTCACTCATCTTTCTAAGATTACTCTGAATCTTTTGCCAAATGGTAGACAAAGACGAGGAAAATCTCTCCTCCTCAGGTAAACCAGAAAGAGCCCCTCCCGAGAATGTCCCAAACTGCGGATGGAACCCATATGCACCAAAGAATGGTGACTTATCAGAAGATTCCTGACGACGGTTGTTCAGAGCAAACTCAGCAAGAGGGAGAAATGAACACCAATCCTCCTGGTTCTCTGCCACAAAACAGCGCAAATATGTCTCCAGATTCTGATTGAGGTGCTCAGTCTGACCATTCGACTGCGGGTGAAAAGCAGAAGAGAAGGACAGCCGAACCCCCAGGCGAGAACAGAAAGCCTTCCAGAATCTGGACACAAACTGCGTGCCTCTATCGGAAACAATATCAGAGGGAATGCCATGCAATTTAACAATATGGTCGACAAAAGCTTGCGCCAACGTTTTAGCATTGGGTAAACCAGGGAAAGGTACGAAATGAGCCATCTTGCTAAAACGGTCCACCACCACCAGGATCACCGACTTCCCTGAGGAACGAGGAAGATCCGTGATAAAGTCCATGGACAGGTGTGTCCAAGGACGGGAAGGTATGGGTAACGGGAGAAGGGAACCTGAAGGCCGTGAACGAGGGACCTTAGCGCGAGCGCACGTCTCACAAGCAGCCACAAAACCCTCCACCGACTTACGAAGAGCCGGCCACCAAAATCTCCGAGCAATGAGATCTACCGTGGCTCTACTCCCGGGGTGACCAGCAAGAACAGTATCATGATGCTCCTTGAAGAGTTTGTGACGTAGCTCAGGAGGCACAAACAACTTCCCAGAAGGACAACGGGCAGGTGCCTCAGTCTGGGCAGCCTGGACCTCGGCCTCCAAATCAGAATATAGAGCAGAAACAACTACCCCCTCCGCCAAAATGGGACCCGGGTCCTCGGAGTTTCCTCCTCCCGGAAAACAGCGAGAGAGAGCATCAGCCTTCACATTTTTGATCCCAGGGCGGAATGTAACGACAAAATTGAATCTGGAGAAGAACAGAGACCATCTGGCCTGTCTCGGATTCATACGCCTGGCCGACTCCAAGTATGCCAGATTCTTATGGTCGGTAAAAACAGGGATAGGGTGCCTGGCCCCCTCCAACCAATGGCGCCATTCCTCGAAAGCCAACTTGATGGCCAACAACTCCCTATCTCCCACATCATAGTTTTTCTCTGCCGGGGAGATTTTTTTAGAGAAAAAGGCACAGGGTCGCCATTTGGCAGGAGAAGGGCTCTGGGACAAAACCGCACCCACACCCACCTCGGAAGCATCCACCTCAACAATAAAAGGTAAGGAAACATCGCGATGCACCAAGACGGGAGCAGATGCAAAACTCTCTTTAATCTTAGAAAAAGCTGCAAGCGCCTCCTCCGACCAAGAGGAAAAATCCGCCCCCTTTTTTGTCATGTCAGTGAGGGGTTTGACAACAGAGGAATAATTCAAAATGAACTTTCTGTAATAGTTCGCAAAACCCAGAAAGCGCATCAATGCCTTCTGATTCTCAGGAAGCTCCCACTCAAGTACAGCACGGACCTTCTCCGGATCCATGCGAAAACCAGAAGCAGAGAGGAGAAAACCCAGAAATTGAATCTCCGATACAATAAAAAGACATTTCTCCAGCTTGGCGTACAATTTATTTTCCCGCAGAATCTGCAGAACCTGAAAAAGATGATCCTGATGGGTCTGAACATCAGGGGAAAAAATCAAAATATCATCAAGATACACCAATACAAATTTCCCCATTAAATGGTAGAAAATACTGTTAACAAAATGCTGAAAGACGGCCGGAGCATTCATCAGGCCGAAAGGCATAACGAGATTCTCGAAATGCCCGTTAGGGGTATTAAAGGCCGTTTTCCATTCATCCCCCTCTCTGACCCTGACCAGGTTGTACGCGCCTCTCAAATCCAATTTGGAAAAAACCTTGGCCCCAACAATTTGGTTGAAGAGGTCCGGGATCAGAGGAAGGGGATAGGGATCGCGAATCGTGATACGGTTCAGCTCCCTAAAATCTAGGCAAGGTCTCAGAGAGCCATCTTTTTTTTTAACAAAAAAAAAAACAGCGGCAACAGGTGATTTTGAGGGACGAATATGCCCCTTATCGAGACTCTCGGAGATATAGGTTTGCATTGCGATTCTTTCCGGTTGTGAGAGATTGTAGAGGCGAGCTTTTGGCAGCTTGGCGCCGGGAATGAGGTTAATGGGACAGTCAAACTCCCGGTGAGGAGGTAGCTCCTGAACACCGCTCTCGGAAAACACGTTCGAGAAATGAGAGAGAAATGATGGCACAGTTTTAGTAGACACCTCTGCAAAATTCGCTGTAAGACAATTCTCTCTACAAAAGTCACTCCACTCATTTATTTGCCTTCCTTGCCAATCAATAGTGGGGTTATGTCTTGTGAGCCAGGGTAACCCCAAAACTAGAGGAGAAGGCAATCCGTTAAGGACAAAACAAGATATATCCTCCACATGAGTGTCACCTACAGCTAACCGGATATTGTGAACAATGCCCTTCAGAGATCTCTATGACGGTGGAGCAGAGTCAATAGCAAAAACAGGTATATCCTTTTCTAATGTGCAAACCTGAAAACCATGCATGGCTACAAATTGAGTGTCAATAAGATTGACGGCCGCTCCACTATCAACAAAAATCTCACAAGAAATGACTTTGCTCTCTAGCGCCACCCTGGCAGACAGGAGAAAACGGGAACTGCAGGTCAGAGGAAAAGCATAAATTCCTACATCAACTTTGCCCAACGTAGCAGATGAAGCAGAGTTTGATGATTTACCTTTTGAGGTTTTTCTCTTATTATCGCTCTTAGTACAGTTCAAGAATCTCCTAGACGGACAAACATTTGCCAAATGACCTATGCCCCCACAACAAAAACACACCATACTCTGAGGACTAAATCCGCTTTTATCAGGGGCAAGTCGACCTAGCTGCATGGGCTCCTCCTCAGAGGGGAGCGAGACAGGATGAGGCCCCTGCACACTGAATGAGTCCGCACCACTGCCCCTAGACTGACAATGGCTGGACAGAGAGGTCTCATTTCTTTCTCTTAGACGCCTGTCAAGGCGTACCGCCAATGACATGGCAGACTCTAAGGACGTTGGTCTCTCATGGAAAGCAAACGCATCTTTCAATCTCTCTGAGAGACCATGACAGAACTGACTCCAGAGTGCAGCATCATTCCAACCTGAATCAGCTGCCCATCTCCGAAATTCAGAACAATAAAGCTCCGCAGACAGTTTGCTCTGGCATAAAAAACGTAAGTTAGATTCGGCCAGAGCAACACGATCCGGGTCATCATATATCTGCCCCAGGGCCACAAAAAATCCTTCCACGGATCGAAGGGAGGGATCCCCTGATGGCAGCGAAAAAGCCCAAGTCTGAGCATTACCCCTGAGCAGGGAGATGACAATCCTCACCCTCTGCTCCTGATTACCAGAGGAATGGGGACACAAGCAAAAATGGAGTTTGCATGCCTCTCTGAAGCGAACAAAACTCTCACTGCCCCCGAAGAACGTTTCCGGAAGTGAGACCTTTGGCTCGCAACAGACTCCATGATCCGGAGCAGAGCCCAATGCTTGAAGCTGAGTCATAGATTGACGGAGATCCGCTACCTCCAAAGAAAGACCCTGCATGCGGTCAACCAGGCCAGAAAGCGGATCCATGTCAAAAAAAGACGGTTTTGGTGGATTATAGTGTCACGGCTGTATGTGAGCAACAAGAGCATGCACAGAAAATAGAGCTACTGACCTGACCCAAACTAGGGAGGATAAAGGGTGACCCCTGTCAGACCCTCAAAGCTCTCCCTATGCTGCTAAGCCCATGCCCGGATCCAAATGGTGGAACGAGGCATGCCCGCGTACCTAAGACTGATGACCACTGTAACCCCTACAATAGTGGAAGGGGCACGGCCACCGGTGCCCTGCTCAGTATATGGAGGGAACCGTGGTCGCCTCAGATCCAGTCAGAAAACACACAGATACACAACAATGTCTGCACACTTAGCTGAAGGAGCTGCAGCCGCAGTGAAGACGGATCCAAAGACAGGCTGGCAATATCCGGAGTACTTGATGCAGCAGAACACAGGTCCAGTGAAAGGATAGCATACAAGGGAAAATACTCAAGCAAGAGCTACAACTCAAATGAGAAATATAATCCACACACTACAAAAGGAGGAGGGGTGATTTAAAGGCAGGGAAATCAAACGCAGGAGGAACAGCTGGGAGGAAGGAAACAGAAAGTAAAGAGCTCATCACAGGGGCGGAGAAACAGAGCTGTGAGAACTCCTCCAAGCTCTGGTAGTGACAGTGTGCTGTCCAAATCCTTACAATATTATTCAATTAGTCTGCTTTGCAGAATTTATTAACAGTCAAACCTCAATTGGTATAACTATAATTGCTGATGGGTCAACCCTTTAATGATTCTTAATAAAAAATGCTTTACAACAACTACAGGTACTTTACAATGTATGCAAAGGGAAGTGGAGCTCGAGCACTGTGGTTTGTTGCAAGTTTGCTGAAAATCGAGATTTTTTTTTTTCAGATATGAGTTTTTCAATGATCTCTGCTTTACACATCAGTACACAAATCAATATAGCCATTTACTCCAAACTCTTAGAAATGTTGTTCTCAAATACTTAATTACAAATCTTCGCATAATATAGCCGCATGCTCATAAATAATATACAGGTCTTCATATGCCAGCATTGTGTTGTGAATGTCAAAAAGGGAAGGTAAACACTGAAAATAGTAATATTATGTGAATCAGGAAACAACATTTTATATGATAAAACTACATTAGCATTACAAATGTATCTGCTGCAATATGTTATCACTGACAAGATAATAATGAAGAGGCAGCCGGCAGTGGAACATAAATTCAACAAGAACAACCTCCCTTCACTTTCCTTGTCCTTTATACTGTTTTTACATTTTATATGCTTATTCATCACAATTTACCTGGTGGAACAACGAATTATCATCAACAAGCTCTTCCTTTTTTAGGTATCATTATCTTGCTACCTGATTAATTGATAGGTCTAGGATTTAATTGGTTCTCTTAAAGCCACTTATTGTATTCCATTTGTTGAGTAACATTCCAGTTTGATAATCAACTTCCTCTTCCTACCCTAACCATAGATTAAGGCTCAAAACTGAGAAAGAGCTACATGGCCGACATTACACATGCACCTTTCAATTTGTCATCATTGTAATCTGTAAACCAAGTTAAAGCATGTGCTTCGAGGCAGAAGTCTAAGAACTGCAACACAAGTCCAAAGTTTAGACCGAACACTCGCACTGGACACCATTGAAATAACCAGTCACAATATCAGAGAATCATCTGGTGGGCCCAGGCTCTTATACCATCATGGGTCTATTTACTTGAATAAAACCCAATTTACACTAATTGATAATATGGTGATTGGACCTTGAGAATAATTTCCTCTGGTGGGCCCCAGGAACCCCAGTCCGACCCTGCTGCTCACGTGGGAGCAGAATATCTACTACCACAGTCAAAGTCATAACCTGGGTTTATTTATTGTTACAAATTAAATTGAGAAGTGACCTGTGGGAAATGTTGCAGTTGAGTAATTAAAATCTTGCGAATACATGATATACATGAATATAATGTATACTATATGCAGCATTCTGAAGTGCAGATCAGTTGTGTGACATATGACATATGGCACTATTGTACATTTGGTGAATTATTGTACAAATCGACTCCAATTTTTCATTTTTAATGTATGACTTCTTTTCTAAAGTAATATTGCTATTTCCAGGCATGAGGGTCATAAGAAGCACAATGCTGCTTGTGTGATCTAAGAATAACATCATACTGTACTTGTTATATTATAGCCACTTTTATAAATGCATTACATTGCTATAGTTCTAAGGATGTCAGTGCTCATGGTCAGGAATTGAACATATCAACCTTTTAGAAGTTTGCCAAGATTACTGGCAGGCAAGCATTATGGGTTGAAGGGGTTATCTGGCTGAGGAGCTGAGTTAACCCATGCCAGTAATGTTTTCCCAAACATAAAAAATTCACTCACTTTTCTATCAGTAGTGATGGACAAATATCAGCCGGGAACGTTTTGCGAACGCGAAGGCGTGTTCGCGATCAAATGTTCGTGAACCGCATGTTCGCGGCAGGCCCCATTTACTTTAATGGCAGGCGAACCTGAAAAACTTTCAGGTCATATTTGCAGCCACCAAATACTTAGTAGAAGTGCACAAATAGTCCCACAAAATGGACAGTTACATACCCGAGGGGGATCAATGGCAAAAATTCCTAAGAAAAATCTGTATTTTAATCAGGGTCTTTTTTATGCATCTTAAAGGGAAACTCTCAAAAATGTGCCATGCTGGAGCCTAGCAAATTTTTATTTTAGGCCATGGGAGGACAGGCCCCCAAAATTAGGCATTCACCTGACAGAAAAGAACAAGTGATTATGTGGCTGGAGGTACATTAGACGGTGAGTGGATAACAATTTTACTGTAGGCCAGTACAGGCCCCAAAAAATTGACATTCACCTGACAGAAAAAAACAAGTGATTATGTGGCTGGAGGTACATTAGGCGGTCAATAAATAACATTTTTACTGTAGGCCAGTGGAGTACAGGCCCCAAAAATTAGGCATTCACCTGACAGAAAAGGACAAGTGATTATGTGGCTGGAGGTATATTAGACAGTGAGTGGATAACAATTTTACTGAGGCCAGTGTAGGCCCCAAACATTATGCATTCATCTCACAGAAAAGAACAAGTGATTATGTGGCTGGAGGTACATTAGGTAGTTACTGAATAACAATTTTACTGTAGGCCAGTGGAGTACAGGCCCCCAAAATTAGGCATTCACCTGACAGAAAAGAACAAGTGATTATGTGGCTGGAGGTATATTAGACGGTTCAGTGGATAACAATTTTACTGCAGGCCAATGGAGTACAGGCCCCAAAAATTAGGCATTCGCCTGACAGAAAAGAACAAGTGATTATATGGCTGGAGGTATTTTAGAAGGTCAGTGGATAACAATTTTACTGTAGGCCAGTACAGGCACCAAAATTAGGCATTCACCGGACAGAAAAGAACAAGTGATTATGTGGCTGGAGGTACATTAGGCGGTCACTGGATAAGAATTTTACAGGGGCGTGGCCAGGCTGGGGATGTGAGAGGACGTGCAGAGCTGAGCTCCCGACTGAACATCCTGTAATCCATTCTTCTCCCCGTCCATCTGGGGCTGCAATGGCTCACCGATACAACAAAGTGCTTCCCCTGGGGTCCTGCTACCGTACCGCTCCGCCATGCGCCGTCAAAAGGCCAAAGATAAGGAGGGAAAGGACGGTGAAAGAGCCACCCCAGCAAGGCAAGATGGCACCAGACAGTCAGTGAATCTGCTGGATGTGGCGCACGACTGGAAAAGTTTGCTCACACCACTGAATCTGTTCATCCTGCGCCGGCCCTGAACGCATACGCTGCCGCTGTTAAGGGGAATACTCCAGTGCCTCCATCGCAAGATGACAATATTTCAGAGGACTCTGAGGTCAGTGATCTTAATGGCAGGATGGCCGCCTCAGCGCTTGAGCCTACTATCAAGGATGTCTTTTCAGCAGTGCTACAATGCAATAATGTAATCACTGCGCTTACTATCAATGTGGGTGGCCTGAAAGAGGATATAGGGCTACTAAGGCAAGACATGAGGCAAGTCAAAGAGCGTATGAGTGAAATGGAGGGCCGCTTAAGTGATTTGGAAGACCAAATGCCGCCAGTTAAAAGGGACATGCAGCGGGCGATTCACAATGTCACCATGCTTATCTCCAAAACTGACGACCTGGAAAACAGGCTGCGGCGAAATAATGTGCGCATGATTGGTGTGCCAGAACGTACCTAAGGAACAGATGCTGTTACATTTGTGGAAAAGTGGCTAACAGAAAAAGTAGGAAAGGAAAAGCTGTCTCCTCTGTTTGCTGTGGAACGGGCACACAGGGTGCCGTTTCGCCCCCACTACCAGGGGCAACACTGCGCCCTTTATTGCTTAGAGTCCTCAATTTTCGTGACCGGGATGCCATTTTGAGAGGAGCAAGAGACTGCACTGATTTGTCTATTGATGGGAACCGGATCTCTTTGTTTCCTGACTTCTCACCTGACGTCCAAAAGAAGCGTGCACGTTTTATTGATGTTAAACGCAGACTGCGACTATTACAGCTTCCATATTTTATGCTATATCCTGTGAAACTGTGAGTCGTGGCGAAAGATAAAACGCACTTATTTGAGGATCCGGGTGCGGCATGTCAGTGGTTGGACTCCACTGAAAAGGATTTAAGGGAGGGCCAACAAGTTATTAGGCTATCACCTTCTACCTTTTGTCTGGGTGGGGGAAGGGGGAGGGGAGTTTGGTTGTTGGATCTTTATGTTAAGGATCCTGTTTATTGACTATCCTGTTTTGTACAATGAGTATTTTTGCACTGTGTTGAACATAATATATAACACAAGAATTTTGTAAAATGATATTGTTTATTTTTACAAAATAATAAAAATGTATCTGATTTAAAAAAGAATAAGATTTTTACTGTAGGGCAGTGGAGTACAGGCCCCAAATATTAAGCATTCACCTGACAGAAAAGAACTAGGGATTATGTGGCTGG
This sequence comes from Bufo bufo, assembly GCF_905171765.1. Taxonomy (NCBI): domain Eukaryota; kingdom Metazoa; phylum Chordata; class Amphibia; order Anura; family Bufonidae; genus Bufo; species Bufo bufo. The sequence goes on from NC_053394.1 coordinate 351,199,006, forward strand.
AGTTATAATAGACGGTCGGTGGATAACAATTTTACTGTAGGCCAGTACAGGCCCCAAAAATTAGGCATTCACCTGACAGAAAAAAAACAAGTGATTATGTGGCTGGAGGTACATTAGGCGGTCACTGAATAACAATTTTACTGTAGGCTAGTGGAGTACAGGCCCCAAAAATTTGGCATTCATCTGACAGAAAAGAACAAGTGATTATGTGGCTGGAGGTATATTAGACGGTGAGTGGATAGCAATTTTACTGAGGCCAGGGTAGGCCCCAAAAATTAGGCATTCACTTGACAGAAAAGAACAAGTGATTATGTGGCTGGAGGTATATTAGGTGGCCACTAAATAACAATTTTACTTTAGGCCAGTGGAGTACAGGCCCCAAAATTAGGCATTCACCTGACAGAAAAGAGCAAGTGATTATGTGGCTGGAGGTATATTAGATGGTTCAGTGGACAACAATTTAACTGTAGGCCAGTACAGGCCCCAAAAATTTGACATTTACCAGACAGAAAAGAACTAGTGATTATGTGGCTGGAGGTACATTAGATGGTCACTGAATAACAGTTTTAGTGTAGGTCAGTGGAGTACAGGCCCCAAAAATTAGGCATTCATCTGACAGAAAAGAACAAGTGATTATGTGGCTGGAGCTATATTAGACCATTCAGTGGATAACAATTTTTCTGTAGACCAGTGGAGGCCCCTAAAATTAGGCATTCACCTGACAGAAAAGAACAAGTGATTATGTGGATGGAGGTATATTAGACCGTTCAGTGGATAACAATTTTACTGTAGGCCAGTACAGGCCCCAAAAATTAGGCATTCACCTGACAGAAAAGAACAAGTGATTATGTGGCTGGAGGTACATAAGGCGGTCACTGAATAACAATTTTTCTGTAGGCCAGTAGATTACTGGCCCCAAAAATTTGGCATTCACCTGACAGAAAAGAACAAGTGATTATGTGGCTGGAGGTACATTAGGCGGTCACTGAATAACAGTTTTACTGTAGGCTAGTGGAGAACAGGCGCCAAAAATTAGGCATTCATCTGACAGAATAGAACAAGTGATTATGTGGCTGGATGTATAATAGACGGTCGGTGGATAACAATTTTACTGTAGGCCAGTACAGGCCCCAAAAATTTGACATTCACCTGACAGAAAAGAACAAGTGATTATGTGGCTGGAGGTACATTAGGCGGTCCCTGAATAACAATTTTTCTGTAGGCCAGTAGATTACAGGCCCCAAAAATTTGGCATTCACCTGACAGAAAAGAACAAGTGATTATGTGGCTGGAGGTACATTAGGCGGTCACTGAATAACAGTTTTACTGTAGGCTAGTGGAGAACAGGCGCCAAAAATTAGGCATTCATCTGACAGAATAGAACAAGTGATTATGTGGCTGGATGTATAATAGACGGTCGGTGGATAACAATTTTACTGTAGGTCAGTACAGGCCCCAAAAATTTGACATTCACCTGACAGAAAAGAACAAGTGATTATGTGGCTGGAGGTACATTAGGCGGTCCCTGAATAACAATTTTTCTGTAGGCCAGTAGATTACAGGCCCCAAAAATTTGGCATTCACCTGACAGAAAAGAACAAGTGATTATGTGGCTGGAGGTACATTAGGCGGTCACTGAATAACAGTTTTACTGTAGGATAGTGGAGAACAGGCCCCAGAAATTAGGCATTCATCTGACAGAAAAGAACAAGTGATTATGTGGCTGGAGGTATATTAGGTGGCCACTAAATAACAATTTTACTTTAGGCCAGTGGAGTACAGGCCCCAAAATTAGGCATTCACCTGACAGAAAAGAGCAAGTGATTATGTGGCTGGAAGTATATTAGATGGTTCAGTGGACAACAATTTAACTGTAGGCCATTTCAGGCCCCAAATATTTGACATTTACCAGACAGAAAAGAACTAGTGATTATGTGGCTGGAGGTACATTAGATGGTCACTGAATAACAGTTTTACTGTAGGCCAGTGGAGTACAGGCCCCAAAAATTAGGCATTCATCTGACAGAAAAGAACAAGTGATTATGTGGCTGAAGCTATATTAGACCATTCAGTGGATAACAATTTTTCTGTAGACCAGTGGAGGCCCCTAAAATTAGGCATTCACCTGACAGAAAAGAACAAGTGATTATGTGGATGGAGGTACATTAGGCGGTCACTGAATAACAATTTTACTGTAGGCCAGTGGAGTACAGGCCCCAAAAATTAAGCATTTACCTGACAGAATAGAACAAGTGATTATGTGGCTGGATGTATAATAGATGGTCGGTGGATAACAATTTTACTGTAGGCCAGTACAGGCCCCAAAAATTTGACATTCACCTGACAGAAAAGAACAAGTGATTATGTGGCTGGAGGTACATTAGGCGGTCACTGAATAACAATTTTTCTGTAGGCCATTAGATTACAGGCCCCAAAAATTTGGCATTCACCTGACAGAAAAGAACAAGTGATTATGTGGCTGGAGGTACATTAGGCGGTCACTGAATAACAGTTTTACTGTAGGCCAGTGGAGAACAGACCCCAAAAATTAGGCATTCATCTGACAGAAAAGAACAAGTGATTATGTGGCTGGAGGTATATTAGACAGTCAGTGGATAACAATTTTACTGTAGGCCAGTAGAAGCCCCCAAAATTAGGCATTCACCTGACAGAAAAGGCCTTTTATGCCGCTGTATATACATAAGACAAGGACCATTCTTTGTTCTGTGTGGTGGCAGATATGTGTAGGCTGGCATGAGGAAATTCAATTACACGTGGTCGTCACAGGTGTTGAATTCCTCCGAGATCCATGCCACATTCATTTTTAGAAATGTGAGGTAATCCACACTGTCATGAGCTAGGCGAGTGCGCTTATCGGTCACGATCGGCCAGGACACTCGATGAGGGGCAAGTCAAGAGTTCCATGGCAGATTGTTCCAGCTCTGGCCACAGGTCAAGCCTGCAGAACCAGTAGTCCAGGGGCTCCTCGCTTCTCAGAGCGTCCACATCGGCCGGTAACCCAATGTAGTCAGACACCTGTCAGTCTAGGCGTTCCCTGAGGCTGGATCCAGAGGGCGGCTATCGATTAGTTGGCTGCAAGAATGATCTCATATCCGAAGTGAACAACACATCTTCAAACCACCCTCTTCTTGCAGTCGCGGTATGATTGGTACCCGCACCTGTTTAGCTGTGGGTGGAAATTCCTCTGCCAGCGCCCTCAACAGCATATTGCAGCATCTCTCGCAGCAAGGCCTGGAAATGCTGCATTCTGCCAGCCCTCTGTGATGCTGTTAACATGTCTGCCATTTTGTGTTTGTACCCGGGGTCTAAGTACATTGCCACCCAGTACTGGTCTTTGCCCTTTATGTTTTTTATATGGGGGCCTCTCTTCAAACACTGGAGCATGAAGGCCCCCATTTGCACTAAATTGGAAGTGGCGGAGCGCACTGGCTCCTGCTCATCACCCAGGAGAATGTTGTCCTCGGTCTCCTCCCCAGCCAAGGACAACACCAGGGATTTCCGAATAGTTTAAAGTCCCCCTCAAACCCTGCTCTTGCTCTTCCTCCTCCTTCCCCCCAGCCACCATCTTCCTCTGACTCCTCTTCACACTCCTGCTGACTTGTCTCAGATGGAGTAGCCCCCTCTGGTAATTCATTTAGCATTGCGACTTCCTCATCTTCCAGCTCCTGCTCCTCGACGGCATGAACAATGACACGACGCAATGCACTCTCCAGAAAGAAGGTGTAAGGTACGATGTCACTGATGGTGCCCTGGCTGCGATTGACCAGTTTGGTGATCTCATCAAATGGCCGCAAAAGTCTGCATGCATCGCGCATGAGTAGACAATGGCGTGGTGAAAAGAAACCAAGCTCACCAGAAGGTAGTCATTAACGCCACATTGCTGATGGAGCAGACTATCAAGCATATACAAGGTGGAGTTTCAGCGCGTCGGGCTGTCACAAATCAGACGTATTACGGGCAGGTGGTGTCACCGCTGAACGTCAGCAAGGTGAGCCATGGCCGTGTAAGATCTTCTAAAATGGCCAGAGTTTTTCCTGGCCTGGCGCAAGACATCCTGGACCCCGGGATATTTGGCAACGAATCGCTGCCCGACTAGTTCAGGACGTGTTCCATGCATGGCACGAGTGTCATTTTGCCCTGTTTCAGCGCGCTCAGCAGATTGGCACTGTTGTCGCACACCACTTTACCAACTGTCAAAGTGAGCAGGGTTAGCCACTGATCGGCCTGTGACCGCAGAGCTGAAAGCAGTGCAGGACCGGTGTGGCTCTTGGCTTCCAGGCACAACAGCCGCAGCACAGCAAGGCAACGTATCACCTGGCACTTCAAATAGGTTCTGGGGACCTTGGGGGGTGCAGCATAAAAGTTGGTAGCAGTGGAAAAGGAGGAGTGAGCCGAGAAGGAGATGGAGGATGGAGTAGGAGGAGGAGAAGAAGAGGCAAACCTGCATGCAATCCATGGCGGTAACACCAAATACACACGGGTGCCAAGGGTTACATGCTTGACGAACCATCAGAAATTTCACCCAGTGGGCAGTAAAAGTTATGTACCTTCCCTGCCCGGGTTTTTGCTAGACCACGTGTCTGTGGTCAGATGTGTCTTGGCACTGACACTGTGTGCCGGAGATATATTCACTTGCCTATGAACATAGGCATATAGCTCCGGGATGCCCTTCTTGTAGAAATACTTCCTTCCGGGTACTTTCCATTGTGGTGTGCCAATGGTCACAAATTTTCGAAAGGCCTCTGAGTCCACCAGTTTATATGGCAATAGTTGGCGGGCTAGCCGTTCCGACAAGCCAGTGGTCAGCCGTTAGGCAAGAGGGTCATTAACTTTTTATGCTCAAACATTTGGGTAACGATGGAAGGTGGAGTGGAGGAAAAATGGGAGGAGAGAGGAGAAGGAATAAGAGAAGAGGCAGGACATGTAGCGCCATGAGTGTGGCTTTGTGGGTTCTGACGGCGTTGCTCCCACTGGGCTTGGTGAAGGTGCTAGGTGCTTTCCTAAGGCGGTCGTCTCTAGGTGAGTGTTGGGCTTACCGCGACTTATGCGTTGACAGCACAGGCTGCAGATGGCAAAACTATTGTCAGCAGCTGACACATTAAAAAGAGCCCACACTATGGAGCCATGTGCCGGCATCCTGGGAGTGCAAGATGTGACCGTGTATGGAGGATGGCTCGCTCCAGATACATTTGCAGTCTTCTTTTTTCCTCTGGTGCACTGCGAGTTCTGCTTGCTTTTCCTGCTTCTCCTCCTTTTCTGCTGCTCAGTCTCTCCCTCTGAACTCCCCTCCTCTTCCTTTCTTGTGGCCACCCACCTGATGTCAATCGACATGTCATCATCGTCATCTTCACCACCACTGACATTATAGATCTCGGAGTAGGCAGCAACAGCGGGGACCACCATCCTTGGGCGGATCTGGGTACTGTAGTCAGACCGCTGGCTGGCGGCCGTTGCTACCTCCTCTTCCTCATCCGATGCCAAAAATGGCTGACATTGGTAAGGTCTGGGAATGGATGAGAAAATAATTACTCTGACTCGAGTTTAGGGGCACTGGGTGTTGTGGAGGGGTGGCAGTGTTTGTGGTGGTGGTGTCTTTGGGGGTGAACACAGCAGAGAATGAGGAGAGTGCAGATACAGGATGAAGAGGGTGCAGAAGTAGAAGACTCCGACCTGGTGCACCTGCCACACCACTGTGAAACGGCCTGCCTCTTCTTCTGCCTGTCATTTTTAAAATAACCCTGTGCCAAAGTCCCTAGAGAAGAGCAGTATTTATGGAAGCAGGTATATCGCAGGCCTCAATCAGTATTTGGTGGAAGCTGGAATATCAAACTCCTTAATCAGTATTTTGTGGAAGCAGGTGTATCACAGGCCTCCATCAATATTTGATGGAAGCAGGTATATCAATCCCCTTAATCAGTATTTTGTGGAAGCAGGTGTATCGCAGGCCTCAATCAATATTGGGTGGAAGCAGGTATATCATACCCCTTAATCAATATTTTGTGGAAGCATGGATATCAATCTCCTTAATCAATATTTTGTCAAAGCAGGTATATCGCACCCCTCAATCAGTATTTTGTGGAAGCAGGTGTATCGCAGACCTCAATCAGTATTTTGTGGAAGCAGTTATATTGCGCCCCTCAATCAATATTTTGTGGAAGCAGGTATATTGCACCCCTGAATCAGTATTTTGTGGAAGCAGACATATAGAACCCCTTAATTAATATTTGGTGCAAGCAGGTATATTAAAAACCTTAATCAGTATTTTGTGGAAGCAGGTGTATCATAGGCCTCAATCAATATTTGGTGGAATTAGGCCTATCAATCCCCTTAATCAGTTTTTTTTGTGGAAGCAGGCATATCATTCCACTTAATCAGTATTTTGTGGAAACAGGTATATCTCACCCCTCAATCAGTATTTTGTGGAAGCAGGTATATCAAACCCCTTATTCAGTATTTTGTGGAAGCAGGAATATCGCACCACTCAATCAGTATTTTGTGTAAGCTGTTAAATCAAACCTCTTAATCAGTATTTGTGGATGCAGGTATATCAATCCCCTTAATCAGTATTTTGTGGAAGCAGGTATATAGAACCCCTTAATCAATAATTGGTGGAAGCAGGTATATCGCACCGCTCAATCTGTATTTTGTGGAAGCAGGTATATCAAATCCCTTAATCAGTATTTTGTGGAAGCACGTATATCGCACCCCTCAATCAGTATTTTGTGGAAACAGGTATATAGAACCCCTTAATCAAAATTATGTGGAAGCAGGTATATCGCACCCCTCAATCAGTATTTTGTAGAAGCAGGTATATAAAAACCAATTAATCAATATTTTGTGGAAGCAGGTATATAGAACTCCTTAATCAATATTTGGTGGAAGCAGGTATATCAAACCCCTTAATCAGTATTTTGTGGAAGCAGGTGTATCACAGGCCTCCATCAATATTTGATGGAAGCAGGTATATCAATCCCCTTAATCAGTATTTTGTGGAAGCAGGTGTATCGCAGGCCTCAATCGATATTGGGTGGAAGCAGATATATCATACCCCTTAATCAATATTTTGTGGAGGCAGGCATATCAATCTCCTTAATCAATATTTTGTCAAAGCAGGTATATTGCACCCCTCAATCAGTATTTTGTGGAAGCAGGTGTATCGCAGACCTCAATCAGTATTTTGTGGAAGCAGTTATATTGCGCCCCTCAATCAATATTTTGTGGAAGCAGGTATATTGCACCCCTGAATCAGTATTTTGTGGAAGCAGACATATAGAACCCCTTAATCAATATTTGGTGCAAGCAGGTATATTAAACACCTTAATCGGTATTTTGTTGAAGCAGTTGTATCATAGGCCTCAATCAATATTTGGTGGAATTAGGCATATCAATCCCCTTAATCAGTTTTTTGTGGAAACAGGCATATCATTCCCCTTAATCAGTATTTTGTGGAAGCAGGTATATCACAGGCCTCAATCTGTATTTTGTGAAAGCAGGTATATAGAACACCCGAATCAATATTTGGTGGAAACAGGTATATCTCACCCCTCAATCATTATTTTGTGGAAGCAGGTATATCAAACCCCTTATTCAGTATTTTGTGGAAGCAGGAATATCGCACCACTCAATCAGTATTTTGTGGAAGCTGTTAAATCAAACCACTTAATCAGTATTTGTGGATGCAGGTATATCAATCCCCTTAATCAGTATTTTGTGGAAGCAGGTATATAGAACCCCTTAATCAATATTTGGTGGAAGCAGGTATATCGCACCCCTCAATCTGTATTTTGTGGAAGCAGGTATATCAAATCCCTTAATCTGTATTTTGTGGAAGCACGTATATCGCACCCCTCAATCAGTATTTTGTGGAAACAGGTATATAGAACCCCTTAATCAAAATTATGTGGAAGCAGGTATATCGCACCCCTCAATCAGTATTTTGTGGAAGCAGGTATATAGAACTCCTTAATCAATATTTGGTGGAAGCAGGTATATCAAACCACTTAATCAGTATTTTGTGGAAGCAGGGATATCAATCCCCTTAATAAGTATTTTGTGAAGGCTGCCATATTGCACCCTTCAATCAGTATTTTGTGGAAGCAGTTATATAGAACCCCTTAATCAATATTTGGTGGAAGCAGGTATATCACACCCCTGAATCTGTATTTTGTGGAAGCAGGAATATCAATCCCCTTAATCATTATTTTGTGGAAGCAGGTGTATCGCAGGCCTCAATCAATATTTGGTGGAAGTAGGTATTTTAATCCCCTTAATCAGTATTTTTGGAAGCAGGTATATAGAACCCCTTAATCAAAATTATGTGGAAGCAGGTATATAGAACTCCTTAATCAATATTTGATGGACGCAGGTATATCAAACCCCTTAATTAGTATTTTGTGGAAGCAGGTGTATCGCAGGCCTAAATCAATATTTGTTTGAAGCAGTCATCGCACCTCTCAATCAGTATTTTGTGGAAGCATGTATATAAAAAACCCTTAATCAGTATTTTGTGAAAGCAGGTATATCGCAACCCTCAATCTGTATTTTGTGAAAGTAGGTATATAGTACCCCTTAATCAATATCTGGTGGAAGCAGGTATATCGCACCCCTCAATCAGTATTTTGTGGAAGCAGGTATATAAAAAACACCTTAATTTGTATTTTGTGGAAGCAGGTATATACAGGGAGTGCAGAATTATTAGGCAAATGAGTATTTTGACCACATCATCCTCTTTATGCATGTTGTCTTACTCCAAGCTGTATAGGCTCGAAAGCCTACTACCAATTAAGCATATTAGGTGATGTGCATCTCTGTAATGAGAAGGGGTGTGGTCTAATGACATCAACACCCTATATTAGGTGTGCATAATTATTAGGCAACTTCCTTTCCTTTGGCAAAATGGGTCAAAAGAAGGACTTGACAGGCTCAGAAAAGTCAAAAATAGTGAGATATCTTGCAGAGGGATGCAGCACTCTTAAAATTGCAAAGCTTCTGAAGCGTGATCATCGAACAATCAAGCGTTTCATTCAAAATAGTCAACAGGGTCGCAAGAAGTGTGTGGAAAAACCAAGGCGCAAAATAACTGCCCATGAACTGAGAAAAGTCAAGCGTGCAGCTGCCAAGATGCCACTTGCCACCAGTTTGGCCATATTTCAGAGCTGCAACATCACTGGAGTGCCCAAAAGTACAAGGTGTGCAATACTCAGAGACATGGCCAAGGTAAGAAAGGCTGAAAGATGACCACCACTGAACAAGACACACAAGCTGAAACGTCAAGACTGGGCCAAGAAATATCTCAAGACTGATTTTTCTAAGGTTTTATGGACTGATGAAATGAGAGTGAGTCTTGATGGGCCAGATGGATGGGCCCGTGGCTGGATTGGTAAAGGGCAGAGAGCTCCAGTCCGACTCAGACACCAGCAAGGTGGAGGTGGAGTACTGGTTTGGGCTGGTATCATCAAAGATGAGCTTGTGGGGCCTTTTCGGGTTGAGGATGGAGTTAAGCTCAACTCCCAGTCCTACTGCCAGTTTCTGGAAGACACCTTCTTCAAGCAGTGGTACAGGAAGAAGTCTGCATCCTTCAAGAAAAACATGATTTTCATGCAGGACAATGCTCCATCACACGCGTCCAAGTACTCCACAGCGTGGCTGGCAAGAAAGGGTATAAAAGAAGAAAATCTAATGACATGGCCTCCTTGTTCACCTGATCTGAACCCCATTGAGAACCTGTGGTCCATCATCAAATGTGAGATTTACAAGGAGGGAAAACAGTACACCTCTCTGAACAGTGTCTGGGAGGCTGTGGTTGCTGCTGCACGCAATGTTGATGGTGAACAGATCAAAACACTGACAGAATCCATGGATGGCAGGCTTTTGAGTGTCCTTGCAAAGAAAGGTGGCTATATTGGTCACTGATTTGTTTTTGTTTTGTTTTTGAATGTCAGAAATGTATATTTGTGAATGTTGAGATGTTATATTGGTTTCACTGGTAAAAATAAATAATTGAAATGGGTATATATTTGTTTTTTGTTAAGTTGCCTAATAATTATGCACAGTAATAGTCACCTGCACACACAGATATCCCCCTAAAATAGCTAAAACTAAAAACAAACTAAAAACTACTTCCAAAAATATTCAGCTTTGATATTAATGAGTTTTTTGGGTTCATTGAGAACATGGTTGTTGTTCAATAATAAAATTAATCCTCAAAAATACAACTTGCCTAATAATTCTGCACTCCCTGTAGAACCCCATAATCAATATTTGGTGGAAGCAGGTATATCGAACCCCTTAATCAGTATTTTGTGGAAGCAGGTGTATCGCAGGCCTCAATCAATATTTATTGGAAGCAGGCATATCAATCCCCTTAATCAGTATTTTGTGGAAGCAGGGATATCAATCCACTTAATCAGTATTTTGTGAAAGCAGCCATATCGCACCCCTCAATCAGTACTTTGTGAAAGCAGGTATATAGAACCCCATAATCAATATTTGGTGGAAGCAGGTATATCACACCCCTTAATATGTATTTTGTGGAAGCAGGTTTATCAAACCCCTTAATCAGTATTTTGTGGTAGCAGGTATATCGCAGGCCTCAATTAATATTTGGTGAAAGCAGGTATATCAATCCCCTTAATCAGTATTTTGTGGTGTATCGCAGGCCTCAATCAATATTTGGTGGAAGAAGGTCTATCAATCCCCTTAATCAGTATTTTGTGGAAGCAGGTATATAGAACCCTTTAATCTATATTCGGTGGAAGCAGGTATATTGCAACCCTCAATCTGTATTTTGTGGAAGCATGTATATCGCACCCCTCAATCAGTTTTTTGTGGAAGCAGGTATATAGAACTCCTAATCAATATTTGGCGGAAGCAGGTATATCACACTCCTCAATCAGTATTTTGTGGAAGCAGGTATATCAAACCCTTTAATCAGTATTTTGTGGAAGCAGGTATATAGAACCCCTAATCAATATTTGGTGGAAGCAGGTATATCGCACCCCTCAATCAGTATTTTGTGGAATCAGGTATATCAAACCCTTTAATCAGTATTTTGTGGAAGCAGGTATATTGCACCCCTTAATTCGTTTTTTTGGGGGCAACAGGTATATCACACCCGCTGCACAATAGAAATGCACTATATAATGTTAGAAAGTATATTATAGGTATATCACACCAGTTGCAATTCGTTTTCCCCTCTATATAGCTGCGGTATCGCAGCAGAACTGCACACAACTGCTGCACAATACAAATGCAGCATAATATGCTTTCTATGTTAGAAAGTATATTATTGGTATATCACAGCCCTCAATCAGTTTTTTTGGGGCAACAGGTATATCTCACCATTTGCAATTAGTTGTTCCAATATTGTATAGCTGTGGTATCGGAGCAGAACCGCACACAACTGCTGCACAATAGAAATGCACTATAGTATAAGTTCTATGTTAGAAAGTATATTATAAGCATATCACACCCCTCAGTATATCACACCCATCGATAGCGCACCTATACCAGTCCTTAAAAGGACTATTGTGGCCCTATTAGCTAGCTTTTGGTGTCCCTAACAGCCTGTCCCTGCTTTACAAAGCAACTTCTCCCTACCCTGGCAAAACACAGAATGTAAAATGGCTTCCAGATCGAGTTCTGTTATAGGGTGGGAGTGTGTCTCAATTGGCTGTCCTGTCCTACCTGATGGATGTGTTATGGGTCAAAGTTTGTCGCAATGCAAAATAATATTGGGCATGCGAACATCACCATATGTTCAGCAAATCGCAAACGAGCAAAGTTCGCCATAAAACAATCGCCGAGCGATGATAAACCATTCAAACACATGTGGCCACTTATGCAACAATTGGCGGCAGCGGTCATGTGCTCAATCAACTTTCGGCCTTGGGGATCCTAAGTGGACAGTAAGGGAGCCGCAGTACTGGTACAGTGGCAATATGGACAATTTTATCTTTTTATTTGGATACACATTGCTAATAGAGGTTGTGACAAACTGCCATTTGCCACTGGGCATTGTAGAGGACTTATGGCTAGCCTCCTGCCCTACGACTATGGCCCCGGGACATATTACCCTTCAAGAACAGAACTATGCCGCATGTCTGGACTGTTCTTAGGACCGAACGCGGTCAGCGGTGTATAGTAAAGAATCTATGGAACTGTTTTGGGCAGAAAATTGTGCTTGCGGTCGGTCATAAAGGACTTCACTTAACTTTTGATCCGCTGGAGGGATTTGTGTGATTTTTGGGAGTGTTTATGTTTGATGTATGCGGAGTTTAAATATGTAATTTTTATGGAGATGGAATGTATGGTTTTAAAGTTATAGAGTATGTTTAAAAACTGTATTTTTACTGTCTGTGATGGTTATGTTAACCCATAATTATATCCCAGACAGAAAGGAGGTTTTTGTGTATTTGGGTGGAAATTCCTCTCCTATTGTTCCCACGTGTGTATTGGTGATCTCCCTTTGTCCTAGGAGATAATTGAATTGCACTTCGGGTGTCTCTAGGGCAGAGAGGAGGAGACCATGATGCATTGTGGGAACCTGTATAAATATGGGCGGGTAGCCCTCAATAAAGAGTTCATGCTCAGTTCATGTTTTGCTAACCCTTCAAAACGCAGCCTTGTCTCGTTATTGGAGGGAATTACTGCATCACGCTGGGGATTGCTATGCTCTGCATATTCCCTGGAGGAGAGATCTTTCCCACACGGTCCTGAATGCTGGAGGTTCGTTCAGGGTGGAAGGAAGACGGCGCGGCTCCAGTTAAGCTACGGCGGTTGTGGAGTCTGCGGTGCTTGTGGTGTCCAGTGCGGTGCTTGTGGTCCTCGGCGCAAGCTAGGAAGCGTCCATTAACGGAAGCGGATCCGTTACAGAGGTTATGTCAGTTTCTAAGCCAGACAACTATGCCCAGGATTTCTATGAGGAAATCCCTAGGTCATGGTCCACAGAATAGCCTCCAATTTTTATCAAATGTGAATAATGGAGATCTTTAGGCACCAACAAAGGTCCCACCAAGAGGTACTGAATACAGTGCCACTAGGTGGACAACAGTCTTACAGAACCAGAAACAGAACCAGAAAAGAGAGAGAGAAGAAGTGAGAAATATAAAAAACAAGAGACTGTTCAGCGAGAGTCAATAGAGAGGTAGCTGCACATGTGTGCAGTTCTCTCTATTCTATTCGGTAGGAACTCAGCAAGCGTATTTGGCTGACCTCATATGGCTACTTTTCAACTCACTCCGCATCTCCTAGTGGAATGGCAGTTCTGTCTTTTTCAAAAATTTGAGGATCCCTGAACTATTAAAGAGTTTGTCCAGGATTAGAAAAAACATAGCTGCTTTCATCCATAAAGAGCGCCACACCCGTCCGTAGGTTGTGGTGGTATTGCATCTCAGGTCCACTGAAGTGAATGTTGCTTGGCTAAAATGCCACATATTACCTAAGGTCAGGTGTAGTGCATTTTTGGGAAGAAGACAGCCATGTTTTTTTTAATCCTATCCAACCCCTTTAATATCTAATGTGGAAAACACCTTTAAGGGGTTTCAGGGTGTGTAACTCCACAATTGTGCCTGTTGAGAAGTAAAAGGCTAGAAAATAAATAATCTGGCTTCTTTTAAAACCAACAGCGAGGAGGTTGTTTCAAATGAAATGATGACTGGAATCATTTCCCTAATGAATGGTAAGGTCAAAGCAGGGTTAATTAAGCTCTAAATCCCAGCTGAAATCTTACAGATATTATATCACATTAATTAGTTGCAATGTTTTTGATAACACATTTGCATATACACAAAATTGCCATGCACAGCCGTAATTGTTGTATACTAGACAGATGTATCTTCACTTTGCGACCACCTACTTCAATGTTACTTAATTTGCGGCCTACATGACTTGTTATTATTCAGCTAAGGTGGCAAGCAGTATACGAGACAGGAGTCCCTCATTATTTTCTCAGATAGTTTTCCATATAAAGGAAAAATTACAATTCAAAAGTCTTGGATTTTCAGCCATATATTAGAGCTATATCAAGGCTTAAAACACATTTTCTCTTTTACTCCTGACAAACAAGTCTGTTTGTGTAATGAGCTAAACTCTCTTGAGAAAATCCTGGCTTATAAATATTTTTAACATTTGCATAAAAGTATAATTTGTAATAAGGCAAAAGCAGTTCCAAGATCACTGCAGTTTAATAGTTAAAAATAATGGCAAGCCCTGCATAATACTGGATAGGAATTATGATTTTCTAGGTTAACTATACTGTAATATGTTGGAACAAGAGTCTTTTAATAATCTCTTAATCAGCAAGTATAGCAATTGTACCATTACAAACTGCAAACATACAGCAGTATGGGGGAGGACAATGACTGGCGACAGGGTAGGGTAGAACGTGGGAGGTACAGATCTCACGGCTTGTTCACCTTTATGAGCTTTTGTGCAGACCCCATAGCACGGCTGAACCTGCGCTGGTAATCATACTCACCTGATCCCTGCTGCTGGGCTTCATCACTGTCCCACCAACTCTGCAGGTCCCGAACATCAGGTTTGGCATCGGGTCACATGACCACTGCAGACAACTGGCATCACGTGATCCAGTGACATGACGTATGGGTGAAACATGATCAGAAGTTGACATAGAGCGACCTGGGAACTGTAGAGACTTACAACTAATTTTATGAAAAGGATGGCAAAAATGTTTGAGCATTATTAGGGGAGGCACGACAGGCTCAGAAGAAAGAAATTAAGGTCACCAATAATACATTGTAGAACTATTTACATAAAGATTAATGTTAGTGATAAAACTAGACTGTACCTTTAAATTAATTCAAACCAAACTCTAAAATTAGTTAAAATTCTAGTCCCCTATTCATATTTAGACCAGTGATCAGATCCCTAAATTGAATGCGCTAAACTTATTCAGAATCCAAACCAGACACCTGTCACAAGATTTAACAAAAAACATTGCACACATTATTTAATAGATTTATTAGAACTGATGAGACAGGTGTACTTATATTGAAAAGCCATGTCACAATGGTTCCATAATACTTTTTGAACCTTTTCCTGCTTAATATTAAAATTAACATTTTACAAGTTCAGATAAAAAGGAAAAGGGCTTTCAATTTAGACTCCTGATTAGGGATGAGCGAACCCGAACTGTATAGTTCGGGTTCGTACCGAATTTTGGGGTGTCCGTGACACGGACCCGAACCCGAACATTTTCGTAAAAGTCCGGGTTCGGGTTCGGTGTTCGGCGCTTTCTTGGCGCTTTTTGAAAGGCTGCAAAGCAGCCAATCAACAAGCGTCATACTACTTGTCCCAAGAGGCCATCACAGCCATGCCTACTATTGGCATGGCTGTGATTGGCCAGTGCACCATGTGACCCAGCCTCTATTTAAGCTGGAGTCACGTAGCGCCGCACGTCACTCTGCTATGATCAGTATAGGGAGAGGTTGCAGCTGCGACGTTAGGGCGAGATTAGGCAGATTAACTCCTCCAAAAGACTTCATTCTGTGATCGATCTGCAGCTGTGGATCATTGAAGTGCTATTATTGACTTGCTCACTTTTTTGAGGCTGCCCAGAGCGTTTTTAGATCACTTTTTTTCTGGGGTGATCGGCGGCCATTTTGTGACTTGTGGTGCGCCAGCACGAGCTATCACCAAGTGTATTTAACCATCGATAGTGTGGTTATTTTGTGCTATATCCTACATCAGCTGCAGGCTGAGCCTGTGTCACCGAAGTGCATTTAACCATCAACAGTCTGGTTATTTTTTGGCAAGTTATTTGTAGTGACCGTAAAAGCAGACTTTTTGTTCTGGGTTGAAAAAGCATTCCCAAATTTGCATTCTCAAAATAACTAGTTTGTGGTATTTGAGGCCTACTTGAAATCTATCCCAAAAAGAAAATCTTACATTGAAGGTATTGATAGTGTCATTCAGAAAAACCTAAGACACACGCTAGCGTGCTGATAGAAGTGTCATTCTGTGATTAAACCTTTAACTGTCACACAGCGCAAAAAAAACAGGTCTCACATCTCTTTTCAACCAAATCTGCACAGTTTTAGCTGGTCAAGTTATTTGTAGTGACCGTAAAAGCAGACTTTTTGTTCTGGGTTGAAAAAGCATTCCCAAATTTGCCATTCTCAAAAGAACTAGTTTGTGGTATTTGAGGCCTACTTGAAATCTATCCCAAAAAGAAAATCTTACATTGAAGGTATTGATAGTGTCATTCAGAAAAACCTAAGATACACGCTAGCGTGCTGATAGAAGTGTCATTCTGTGATTAAACCTATAACTGTCACACAGCGCAAAAAAAAACAGGTCTCACATCTCTATTCAACCAAATCTGCACAGTTTTAGCTGGTCAAGTTATTTGTAGTGACCGTAAAAGCAGACTTTTTGTTCTGGGTTGAAAAAGCATTCCCAAATTTGCCATTCTCAAAATAACTAGTTTGTGGTATTTGAGGCCTACTTGAAATCTATCCCAAAAAGAAAATCTTACATTGAAGGTATTGATAGTGTCATTTAGAAAAACCTAAGACACATGCTAGCGTGCTGATAGAAGTGTCATTCTGTGATTAAACCTATACCTGTCACACAGCGCAAAAAAAAACCTGGTCTCACTTCTCTATTCAACCAAATCTGCACTGTTTTTGCTGGTCAAGTTATTTGTAGTGACCGTAAAAGCAGACTTTTTTGTTCTGGGTTGAAAAAGCATTCCCAAATTTTCCATTCTCAAAATAACTAGTTTCTGGTATTTGAGGCCTACTTGAAATCTATCCCAAAAAGAAAATCTTACATTGAAGGTATTGATAGTGTCATTCAGAAAAACCTAAGACACACGCTAGCGTGCTGATAGAAGTGTCATTCTGTGATTAAACCTATACCTGTCACACAGCGCAAAAAAAAACAGGTCTCACATCTCTATTCAACCAAATCTGCACTGTTTTTGCTGGTCAAGTTATTTGTAGTGACCGTAAAAGCAGACTTTTTGTTCTGGGTTGAAAAAGCATTCCCAAATTTCTCATTCTCAAAATAACTAGTTTCTGGTATTTGAGGCCTACTTGAAATCTATCCCAAAAAGAAAATCTTACATTGAAGGTATTGATAGTGTCATTCAGAAAAACCTAAGACACACGCTAGCGTGCTGATAGAAGTGTCATTCTGTGATTAAACCTATACCTGTCACACAGCGCAAAAAAAAACAGGTCTCACATCTCTATTCAACCAAATCTGCACTGTTTTTGCTGGTCAAGTTATTTGTAGTGACCGTAAAAGCAGACTTTTTGTTCTGGGTTGAAAAAGCATTCCCAAATTTCCCATTCTCAAAATAACTAGTTTCTGCTATTTGAGGCCTACTTGAAATCTATCCCAAAAAGAAAATCTTACATTGAAGGTATTGATAGTGTCATTCAGAAAAACCTAAGACACACGCTAGCGTGCTGATAGAAGTGTCATTCTGTGATTAAACCTATACCTGTCACACAGCGCAAAAAAAAACAGGTCTCACATCTCTATTCAACCAAATCTGCACTGTTTTTGCTGGTCAAGTTATTTGTAGTGACCGTAAAAGCAGACTTTTTGTTCTGGGTTGAAAAAGCATTCCCAAATTTCCCATTCTCAAAATAACTAGTTTCTGGTATTTGAGGCCTACTTGAAATCTATCCCAAAAAGAAAATCTTACATTGAAGGTATTGATAGTGTCATTCAGAAAAACCTAAGACACACGCTAGCGTGCTGATAGAAGTGTCATTCTGTGATTAAACCTATACCTGTCACACAGCGCAAAAAAAAACAGGCCTCACATCTCTATTTAACCAAATCTGTACTGTTTTAGCTGGTCAAGTTATTTGTAGTGACCGTAAAAGCACACTTTTTGTTCTGGGTTGAAAAACCATTCCCAAATTTGCCATTCTCAAAATAACTAGTTTCTGGTATTTGAGGCCTACTTGAAATCTATCCCAAAAAGGATATCTTACATTGAAGGTACTGATAGTGTCATTCAGAAAAACCTAAGACACACGCTACCGTGCAGATAGAAGTCTGATTCTGAGATTAAACCTTAACCTGTCACACAGTGCAAAAAAAAACAGGTCTCCCATTTCTATTCAAGCAAATCTGTACTGTTCAATCTTTTCAAGTTATTTGTAGCGACCGTAAAAGCCCTATTTTTTTTCTGGGTTAAAAGACTATTCCCAAATTTGCCATTCTCAAAATAACTAGTTTCTGGTATTTGAGGCCTACTTGAAATCTATCCCAAAAAGGATATCTTACATTGAAGGTACTGATAGTGTCATTCAGAAAAACCTAAGACACACGCTACCGTGCAGATAGAAGTCTGATTCTGTGATTAAACCTTAACCTGTCACACAGTGCAATAAAAAACCAGGTCTCACATTTCTATTCAATGGTCTGCCGGGTGTTCACTCCAAGGTCATGGAAGTCACTCCTGCGGCCACCCCGTTCTCCGAGGGATATGTCCTGAAATCCAGCTGAAAGCTGCAGAACATCAGTCGGAGGTCTCTCCACTACTGGCGGGCCTCTCTGGCGCCCTCTTCCCACAAGCAAAGGCTCGGCTGGTGGCTGCTGGGGTCTTTCAATGCGTCTAGGTTCTTGAGCCTCTTGCTCCTGTCCAGGCTGTCCTTGGCTGGGCTGCCCCCTGGCACGTGCTCTTCCGCGGGCTCTGGCTCGTCCACTCATCTTCTATTCCTGAGAGGATATAAACCGCTAATAAGGTCAATCTGCCGCCTAGCAGCTCCGCCGTGGCACAATCACCTCAGAACTCGCACACTGGTGACTTTAGGTATCTTCACTGGTCACTTTGAGCAGAATGATGACATCCGAGTCACGGCACCAAATGTAACCCTCTTTTCCTTGCACCATCTGCGACACCTCCAGCTTTCACACTCACTCGGTCACCAGCTCCTCCAGGCATAAACTCTAAGTGGACTCTAAGGGACGACACTCAGGTCTTCTGTGGTTTAAAGCTTTATTGAGGTGTAGTGCACTTGGCTGGAGCCTGTAATACAACAGGGAAAAACTGCCACTATGTGGTATACAGCCAGGTCACCAGCCCACCTATATCATAACAGGCATTCATTATATTACATTCCCACATACATGTTACAGGATATAACAAAGCATACAGAAAAATGAACAAGAGAAAATCATTTACAAAGATATTGCAGCAGGGTGACCTGGAATACAGCATGTCTTGCAGCCATTTTAGGAAGAACACATGTCTCTTTAACTGTACATCATCTACTCAGCCTAGCATGTGCTGCAGGGTTTAAAGGCTGCTAAAAAACATACAGTCACCTCTTTACATTCTACAGAACTATTATGGGTATATATTATAACTTTTTACAATAGATAAATGAACTTTAGCTTTAGAGAACTTAGACAGAGATCCTACCTACTTCACAGTAAATGTCTGCACTGAGGAGACCAAACCAAGTAGCAGAATACACAGGGGGCTTTCTGGAAGAGTCCACTGTAAAGACTCTGTCTGTTAAAACTTTCCTCAGTTATCTAATAGCACATTTGAAGAGGTTTATTTAGCATGTCCTGACTCTCTGCTAACAGCTTATGAATATATGGAACTATATTTAACAAGTGATCATTGCTGCAGCTCCTGTATATTGGTATGACCCTATTGCAAACCTGCAGACTGGATATTTGGTGAAACTTCATGTGGTTCATATCGACTGTACTACACCACTGACTTGGTGCCTGGGCCTGAATATGTGACAGTGGCCTGTTCCAGTGGTGGATGACGTGATGCCTGATTCTCTGCTATGACATGAAGACTGATTCTGCGCTGACATAAGGCCAGATTCTCTGTTACGGGACCTCTCTCCTCAGCCTGGGTGCCTGGGCCTAAATGTGTGACAGTGGCCTGTTCCAGTGGTGGGTGACGTGATGCCTGATTCTCTGCTATGACATGAAGACAGATTCTGTGCTGACATAAGGCCAGATTCTCTGTTACGGGACCTCTCTCCTCTGCCTGGGTGCCTGGGCCTAAATGTGTGACAGTGGCCTGTTCCAGTGGTGGGTGACGTGAAGCCTGATTCTCTGCTATGACATGAAGACAGATTCTGCGCTGACATAAGGCCAGATTCTCTGTTACGGGACCTCTCTCCTCTGCCTGGGTGACTGGGCCTAAATGTGTGACAGTGGCCTGTTCCAGTGGTGGGTGACGTGAAGCCTGATTCTCTGCTATGACATGAAGACAGATTCTGTGCTGACATGAGGCCAGATTCTCTGTTACGGGACCTCTCTCCTCTGCCTGGGTGCCTGGGCCTAAATGTGTGACAGTGGCCTGTTCCAGTGGTGGGTGACGTGAAGCCTGATTCTCTGCTATGACATGAAGACAGATTCTGCGCTGACATAAGGCCAGATTCTCTGTTACGGGACCTCTCTCCTCTGCCTGGGTGCCTGGGCCTAAATGTGTGACAGTGGCCTGTTCCAGTGGTGGGTGACGTGAAGCCTGATTCTCTGCTATGACATGAAGACAGATTCTGCGCTGACATAAGGCCAGATTCTCTGTTACGGGACCGCTCTCCTCTGTCTGGGTGCCGGGGCCTAAATGTGTGACAGTGGCCTGTTCCAGTGGTGGGTGACGTGAAGCCTGATTCTCTGCTATGACATGAATACAGATTCTGCGCTGACATAAAGCCAGATTCTCTGTTACGGGACCGCTCTCCTCTGTCTGGGTGCCGGGGCCTAAATGTGTGACAGTGGCCTGTTCCAGTGGTGGGTGACGTGAAGCCTGATTCTCTGCTATGACATGAAGACAGATTCTGCGCTGACATAAGGCCAGATTCTCTGTTACGGGACCTCTCTCCTCTGCCTGGGTGCCTGGGCCTAAATGTGTGACAGGGGCCTGTTCCAGTGATGGGTGACGTGAAGCCTGATTCTCTGCTATGACATGAAGACAGATTCTGCGCTGACATAAGGCCAGATTCTCTGTTACGGGACCGCTCTCCTCTGTCTGGGTGCCGGGGCCTAAATGTGTGACAGTGGCCTGTTCCAGTGGTGGGTGACGTGAAGCCTGATTCTCTGCTATGACATGAATACTGATTCTGCGCTGACATAAAGCCAGATTCTCTGTTACGGGACCTCTCTCCTCTGTCTGGGTGCCGGGGCCTAAATGTGTGACAGTGGCCTGTTCCAGTGGTGGGTGACGTGAAGCCTGATTCTCTGCTATGACATGAAGACAGATTCTGCGCTGACATAAGGCCAGATTCTCTGTTACGGGACCTCTCTCCTCTGCCTGGGTGCCTGGGCCTAAATGTGTGACAGTGGCCTGTTCCAGTGGTGGGTGACGTGAAGCCTGATTCTCTGCTATGACATGAAGACTGATTCTGCGCTGACATGAAGCCAGATTCTCTGCTATGGCATGAAGAGACTGATTCTCTGCTGACATGAAGCCAGATTCTTTGCTATGGCATGAAGAGACTGATTCTCTGCTGACGTGAAGCCAGATTCTCTGCTATGGGACCTCTGTCCAATTGATATTGGTTCATTTTTATTTTTTTAATTTTAATTTTAATTCATTTCCCTATCCACATTTGTTTGCAGGGGATTTACCTACATGTTGCTGCCTTTTGCAGCCCTCTAGCTCTTTCCTGGGCTGTTTTACAGCCTTTTTAGTGCCCAAAAGTTCGGGTCCCCATTGACTTCAATGGGGTTCGGGTTCGGGACGAAGTTCGGTTCGGGTTCGGATCCCGAACCCGAACATTTACGGGAAGTTCGGCCGAACTTCTCGAACCCGAACATCCAGGTGTTCGCTCAACTCTACTCCTGATAATACCCTAAAATGTCATTTGTACCCAGACCCAAGGCCCAAAAATGAGTACAGACCCCAGACAAGCCCCTATAACAAATCATACCCAAGGCTCAATAAACTATGCTATTCTATGAATAGCCTGACGGAGGCCAAACAGACACTCTTTTGGCCTCTGTCATGTGAATTGTACCCTATGTATACGTCAGGCATATGTAAATGTAAAACGGACACTGCAAAACACAGTGAGTATTTGTAATGACCCGGAGTGCCATTACCACTCCGCACCCCTCTACAGTCTCCTATGGGCTAACACAGTGTCATCTTATGCATTTATTGCAGGTCCTATACAATGTGCATTGCTATTCCTATCTAACTGTTAATGTTCATGTAATGTACCTGGTTCACCAGAAGGTGGCAGCAAGCATGGCAGAGCTACAGTTATAGAAAATGGAATCCTTCTTTCCATTCTAATTCTCCCTCTAAGGAGGGGAGGGAACTAGTTAGACAAATCTAGAGTCAAACTACAAAGAGAGAAGTTGCAGCAGACAGCTAACGCAAAGTTGTTCAGTCAGCCTGTCAGAACATCAGAGCCAGAGAGCAACAGATGTAGCAGAGTAGAGTTTGTTTGCCTGCCAGAGTTAATGCAAAAGCTTGCTGGGAACCAAAACAAAGCCTGAAAATGTTGAAGAAACGTTTACTCAAGTAAAACTTTTATTAAACTTCATCATAAGGTCTGGACTCAATTTATTTCTTCAAATCCCTCAATTAGTCACCCTATTTGCTCTGCTTCGGATGACAACGCCTGGGATCCAGCTTATGAGCACCGTGACACGTGCACAAAACATTAAGGGACATTATAGACTACCCTACACCACTCTGGCATTCCTACACCTGGGTACCATCTACCACTACATGACTAAAAAGGGGCCCTGTGCCCTTGTTGCTTCACTGCAACTGGCTTCACGAAAACAAGTATTTTTGCTCTTAAAGGGCCCTGGGGGAAGGTGCCCGTGGCAATTTTGGCATCAAGGAACAGGATGAGTATGTGTGTCTTGCAACTACAAGGCTTATAGGATAGGAAAAACCCTTTTAAAAATTACTTTATTGAATTTGCTGCGGAGCGACAAACACAGGAAAGAGCGCGTCTACATCTGAAGGGTTAATTTGCCATTTTTACCAGGAATGGCACACCATCTTCTTGTACAGTCAGAGCGGTAAAGTAAGGGAATGCTCCAATTGAGAGCAGGAAAGCGTAGCCCTGCCCACAGGGAACAACAACCCAGTATTGCAAAAGGACGTGGAGACTTCTCCCCTAAAGCCCCTTCTCCTTTGCCAGTTCATTGCAGCCGAGGAGAAAGCAAGATGGCGGTGCCTGGACCGAACTGGTGCGAAATGTGTTGGGGAGACGAGCTGCCTGAAGTGCAGGATGCCCCGCAGGAGATTTGTGCGTCGCAGCGACTCACTAAGAAGATGCTGCAGGCTCTCCCCATGCCGGCTGATGTGGTAGAGGTGGCAGGAGTTACCACTCCGCTGCCCAAGAAGAGTGAGGCCTACGAGGACTTGAATCCAGTGTTGCATCAAAAAGTCACAGTCTACGCCACCAACACCTGGGACTACCGCAAGGCTATTGAGAACTGGGTAGTCAGATTGTTGGATTGAGCTCTGCCCCACGATCCAGTTCTGGAAAGGAGAATCAGGACCGTGGTGTGGTTCTCTGTGGAAAGAGGAACCGGTTTTATTCGAGATGACGAGACTGACGAGGAGCTATTTGTCAATCGACGCTCTGTAAAGCGCCCGGACTTACCTCAGGCCAGACACATCCTTTATAAGGGAGACCAAGTTGAGTTTACTCCAATGGAATTTCCGAAGAGCCCCTTTGCCGTTGGGGTTAATTTGCTGCCAAAACCCCTTGTTCCAGTGTCAGCACCGGAGTGCTAGCTGGAGGATCCAGCAGTAGCTGGACATGTCCGTTGCCTGCAGGAGACCGCAGGGGGAGAGCTATGCTTCCGAGACAAAAAACAACTGGAGACAGAGTCTCTCATCCCAAGACTGCCTGCACCCCCAACAACCATTCAGCATTTGGGAACAGTGGCCAGCACCTCCTTCGTGTTTAGCCCCACAGTGGTGGCGTACTAACTGCCTTGGAAATTGGAGCCACTGATAAGGAGGGTCATCCCAGAATTGTCCTTGAAACAACCTAGAGAAGAGGACTACCTACCAGCCTCTAGACAGCCGGAGGTACTGAACCCCTTTATGATGGCAGGAGGTTCCGATCCCGGACCCAGCAAACAAAAAGTTACAGCCGCGATGACAAGCACAATCACCAGGACACTACCAAAGTCCGACAGTAGATGTTGCCAGAACACCACCGTTGCTGCCAGGATGGATTACAAAAGGCAGGACAGACCTCTCATCAGCTTCAGCAGCAGCAGAAGCAGCAGTGAGAAAAATCTGAGGTCCTTCCTCTGAAGAGCCTCTCTTCATAATCGTTTTCATCTAAAGAAAGAACCAAAAACTTCTGGGAACCACAGCGTGGACTACTCCTGAAGGGTGAGGGCCTGTTGACATTGTTTTATGTTTCAGGTTGCCCCCGTTGCTTTCTAACCTGGATGGTCTCTTTTAGTCAGGATTCCCCCCAACTGTCAGTTACCCCATCTTCAGTCAACTACCTTCAAGTTGCGTATGGTTACGCATAGTTTCTTCCCCACCCACTTCTCAGGTTATTTGGGACCCCCCTTTTGCTAAAAGGGTTCTCATTATCCTGTGCTGATATTTTACATCATACCCATGTGGATTACAAATGCCGTTATTGCCTTATGTGGATTACAAATGACTTTTACTACCTCATTTGGATTACAAATAATGAGATTATTTCCCATGGATTACAAAGGAACTGTTTGCACTATCTGATTCCCGTTTTGGTGCACTTCATCCGCCAACATGAAAGGAGAGACTCTAATGTGATTTATTTGCACTATTTTATTGCATTATTTAATTGCACTATTTAATTGCCTTATATTTTTGCACTAACCTTTTCAAGTTTTCAGCAACGTTAAAGTACGGTATATTGTGCCCATTGTGTATTTCTTTTCCAGCTGCCACAATGTGACCAGTCATGCACTTTAAATGGACTTTGCACTAAATCTAGTTAGCAGATAGGTAGTGCCTTACTTTTACAGTATGGAATGTCTCTGAGGACGTCTGGTACATCACAAGCAGCTCTAACATAGTCTTTGCTCATATGGACTGGCTCTGAGGATGTTTAATACTAATGGTGCTTATTGTGCCTTGTGTCAGTTTAGAAAGCCTAGGTATACATTGAATTGTATTTTTGCTGCACAAGGAGAGCCAAGTGGTAAGTCACAAGCAGATCTAACAAATGGTAACCTGCTGCTAATATGTGTTTGGAGGGATTAGTCCTCAGGGAGAGATTAAAGAGCACTGCCTCATCTTCCTAACTTGTATGTGTTTTAGGGCCTTGTGCTTTGCCAAGGTTGTGTATATCCTTAGGTCTTGTGCATTGGCAAGGAAAATTTTGTAGCTACCTGGTCAGACATCAAGGTGACGAAGTGTAAAGCATGATTAGACCTTGGTGCTAGGAAGGGAATACAGGATGAAGCCACCCTTCTATTTGCGGGCGTATCATAGTATCGTGGGGGGATTACAGTACATAACATCCCCACGCTCCACATACGACTTTTCTTTGTACAGTATTTGTTCAGTTCACTGCGAGAGGGAAAACCGTAGTTAGACAACCTACTCATACAGACAGGAATCTATTGGTAGCTGTGTCTACGTCTATATATGTGTGTAACAGTCTGCATGCTCATGCAGCACTTTAACTTTTACTTCGTTCCCTTAGAGCATATACCCTAAGCACAAGCCGAGGGCAGCTTGGTTCTTAAGTAAGGGGAAATATAATGACCCGGAGTGAAATTACCACTCTGCACCCTGCTACTGTCTCATATGGGCTAACACAGTGTCATATTATGCATTTATTGCAGGTCCTCTACAATGTGCATTGCTATTCCTATGTAACTGTTAATGTTCATGTAATGTACCTGGTTCACCAGAAGGTGGCAGTCAGCATGGCAGAGCTACAGTTAGAGAGAATGGAACCCTTCTTTCCATTCTAATTCTCCCTCTAAGGAGGGGAGGGAACTAGTTAGTTAGAGTCAGTTCAGCTTACCCCGCTGCCAAGGGAGGGTGTGCAGCAGGTGCACGTCCCTGCTGGACGTGCCTTGCCTAAGCGATCCAGAGCACCTTCAGCTCTGCTGGATGTGGAGGCCACAGCTTGGAGCCTCTGAAGCCAGGAGAAGTTTTCCCTGGACAAATCTAGAGTCAGACTACAAAGAGAGAAATTGCAGCAGACAGCTAAAGCAAAGTTTTTCAGTCAGCCTGTCAGAACAGTAGAGCTAGAGAGCAACAGATGTAGCAGAGTTGAGTTTGTTTGCCTGCCAGAGTTAATGCAAAAGCTTACTGGGAACCAAGACAAAGTCTGAAACTGTTGGAGAAACGTTTACTCAAGTAAAGATGTTATTGAACTTCATCACAAGGTCTGGACTCAATTTATTTCTTCAAATGCCTTAATTATTCACCCTATTTGCTCTGCTACCAGGTAGGAGCACCGTGACATGTGCACAACACATTAAGGGGCATTATAGGCTACCCTACACCACTCTGGCATTCCTACACCTGGGTACCATCTACGACTACATCACTAAAAAGGGGCCCTGTGCCCTTGTTGCTTTACTGCAACTGGTGTCATGAAAAACATTTACTTTAAGAGACCCCTGGCTGTTGTTGTGCATCGCATATTGAGCCTAAGAGATTTAGTCACTTGATTTCGATTTTTCAGTTTGTAAACTTCTAAGTGTTGTTTGTCTCTGGCAACCAAACTGTATGGACATGCATGCCAAAAAATCTGGATTCTGGAAGCTATGTGAATCTGGCAACTGTACACGATGAAAGGATTCTTTTATTCACTTTTTGCATATGTCTTCTCCGAAACCTTGAGGGTGTTAGATACTAAAATGTGCAATGTTTAATTTTTTATGAAATGTGGTCAGAAAAGTAACAAGCAAAACAGTACAATAGAAAACAGCAACAGCAAATGACGTAAAAAGATGCAAGGATAAACCACGGCTGAACCTCTTTATTTGTTATAAGCTGACTTAGACATGCCAGGTGTTTAAGCTTTCACTTTGCAAATGAAATTTAGTGTGGATGAAAGTAAAGTTAAGCTTTAGGTCCTAATAGTATGCATGCACCATATATCCTTTGGGAGTAAAACCAGCCACGATACACATGCATCAATGAAGAACATGTTCTATTGCACAAAGAGACACTACCAACATTGCAATTTGGGCTGCATTGGCACCGATAAGTTATGCCATCAAGATATTTGGCTGAAGTCCATGCTACTGTATGAGCCAATACTGTAGTCTGCCGTGTCCAACAGTATAGTTAAAGGGGTTATCCCATCTTAGACAATGGCGGCATATCGCTACGATATGCCCCCATTGTCTGATAGGTGCGGGTCCCACCTCTGGGACCCGCACCTACAAGGAGAACGGAGCGGAGAAAGTTGAGTAGCAACCGCCCTCCATTCATTTCTGCGCAGCCTCCCTCCATTTATTTCTATGGAGCCGCCGAAAATAGCCGTGCGCTGGCTCGGCAATTTCCGTTGGCCCCATAGAAATGAATGGGAGCGGTGGCCACGCATGCCAGGTGCACTCCCATTCACTTCAATGGGAGAGGCGGGGAGCTGCGCCTGGTGGTGGACGGACACTGGGAAACCCGGGATCCTCCAGCCGCAACTCTCCCCGGCTCCGTTCTCCTTGTAGGTGCGGGTCCCACCTTTGGACAATGGGGGCATATCCTAGTGATATGCCCCCATTGTCTAAGATGGGATAACCCCTTTAACTGTTTGCATTGTGCCTTTGCCATTTATACCAGTGACTCTCCTGACTGGGGTAGTTGTCCCACACAAAGTAGTCTTTTACAAATGTAAATAATGTAATTTAATTAGCCCATGCAAAAATATGGTGAAAGGCTGTTCCATGTAATATCCCCTTAAAAGACAAGGGGGTGCTGCCTCCATCTGGTGAAAAACAAATAGGTCCAAGCTCCATAGACAAAAAGGTATCTTTATTTGAATCTGAGGAATAGACTAGGCCCTGGGTTATGAAAAATAGTTGATGGCTTTAAAAAGACTTAGGGGGTCATTTACTAATCTGAAATTTGGCTAAATTGGCTGTATTTCAGGCACAGATGGTAGCGCAATGGTTAGGCTACTTTCACACTCTTGTTTGGTGCGGATGGATCTGCACCAACGCATCCGTTCAGCTAATACAACTGCATGCATCCGTTCAGATTGGATCCGTTTGTATTATCTTTAAAGAGGACCTTTCACTAGATTAAAAAATCTAAACTAACTATACAGACTGGCCAATCGCAGCGCTCAGCTCATAGCCTGAGAGTTTTTTCTTTCTCTCAGGCTATGAGCTGAGAGCTGCGATTGGCCAGCGCTACAGCATGGGAGAAAGAGACGCCGGCAGGTTCCACTGGGCATAGCCTAACATGTGAAGATACAGGAGGCTATACCGGGCGAACGGAGCGGCGCCCACGGATAATAGTAAGTGCAGGGAGATCCCTGGGCGCCGGTCTTCATGTCTGTATACTTAGTTTAGATTTTTTAATCTAGTGAAAGGTCCTCTTTAACATAGCCAAAACGGATCCGTCTTGAACAAAATTGAAAGTCAATGGGGGACGGATCCGTTTCTAGTGTGCCATATTGTGTCAGTGAAAAAAAGTTTTGTCAGACGGACACCAAAACGTTGAAAGCAGCATTTTTGTGTCCGCCTCCATAGCGGAATGGAGGCGGAATGGAGCCAAACTGAGCCAAACTGATGCATTCTGAGCAGATCCTTATCCATTCAGAATGCATTAAGGGCAAATCTGATCCATTTTGGACCGCTTGTGAGATCCCTGAATGGATCTCACAAACGGAAACCAGAACGCCATTGTGAAAGTAGCATTAGCTGCGGCACTATCTGAGTCTTTTCCCTGCTCATGTCAGGTCTAAAATTCCGGGCGAGAACGTGACGGAAGGCCCATCTTATTCATCATTTTCTACGTCTGTTTTAGGCGTAGAAAATTGTCTAAATGTAGCTCAGAAGCTGTCTTACATTTAGAGGCGGCACTGGATGCGCTGAAGTTATGGACAATCTCGCGCCTCTTCATAACTTCGGCGATACACCGCCAGCTATAAGCTTTAATAAGACCAGCTTCGAAAATGCTGGTCTTAATAAATGTGCCCTTAGAGTCCTTTTACGCTATCAAAGGATGTAGCCAATTATAGTGAAGTAACGTTCCCATGAAGGCTTGGGTGTTGGGTGCCAACTTTCATGCAGCACCTAAAATAATACATTGTCGGCAGAACATCACCCTGTTCAGACAGGGAATGAGCAATTGTAATAATGATTGTTCGTTCCCATTCATCTTTTTATTTGGCCATTAAAAGACCGTATGAAGAAACATCAATTGACTTGAATATTGTCAATCGGTGTTCCCTATTGGACCAAGATCTGACCATGTAAGAGGAAACCTACTGTAGATTCCAAAATAACATTAGTGCTTTTGTAGACATATAGATTTCATGTTTTAATGTCGATGAAGTGTGTTGACCACTTGGGATCGGAGATTTTTTTTCCCCTTTTATCAAAAATTTATTTTTTTTGTTTACCTTTGGATCAATAAGGTTTCAAATTTAACCCTTACCTTCATCCACTCATCCATTAATAATTTTTGAACTATTTTTAAATTATGTAACTATGCATGGGAAATAGCTACAGTTGCAAGAAAAAGTATGTGAACCTTTTGGAATTATATGGATTTCTGCAAAAATTGGTCATAAAATATGATCTGATCTTCATCTAAGTCCCAACAATAGACAATCAAAGTCTGCTTAAACTAATAACACACAAAGAATTAAATGTTACCATGTTTTTATTGAACACACCATGTAAACATTCACAGTGCAGGTGGAAAAAGTATGTGAACCCTTGGATTTAATAACTGGTTGAACCTCCTTTGGCAGCAATTACTTCAACCAAACGTTTCTTGTAGTTGCAGATCAGACGTGCACAACGGTCAGGAGTAATTCTTGACCATTCCTCTTTACAGAACTGTTTCAGTTCAGCAATATTCTGGGGATGTCTGGTGTGAATCGCTTTCTTGAGGTCATGCCACAGCATCTCAATAGGGTTGAGGTCAGGACTGGGCCACTCCAGAAGGCGTATTTTCTTCTGTTTAAGCCATTCTGTTGTTGATTTACTTCTATGCTTTGGGTCGTTGTCCTGTTGCAACACCCATCTTCTATTGAGCTTCAGCTGGTGGACAGATGGCCTTACCCTAAGTTCACACTTGCGCGTTTTACAGCGCGTTCGAACGCGCTGTAAAACGCATAACCGATGCAAACCAATGCTTCCCTATGGGACTGGTTCACATTTTCGCATTTTACAGCGCGTTCGAACGCGCTGAAAAACGCCCAACGCATAAACAAGTTCTTGAGCTTCTTTGGGGCGTTTTGTCGTGCGTTTGAGGCCATAAGACACTGCTGTCAATCACACAAACACGCGTAATACGCGCGTTGACTATGGACAAAAACGCGCACAAAAACGCGCGACAAAAACGCGTGTTAAACGCGCATATCAAATACACTCAGGTCTAAACCCAGTGTTAAGTTCTCCTGCAAAATGTCTTGATAAACTTGGGAATTCATTTTTCCTTCGATGATAGCAATCCGTCCAGGCCCTGATGCAGCAAAGCAGCCCCAAACCATGATGCCACCACCACCATACTTCACAGTTGAGGGATGAGGTTTTGATGTTGGTGTGCTGTGCCTCTTTTTCTCCACACATAGTGTTGTGTGTTTCTTCCAAACAACTCAACTTTGGTTTCATCTGTCCACAGAATATTTTGCCAGTACTGCTGTGGAACATCCAGGTGCTCTTGTGCAAACTGTAAACTTGTAGCAATGTTATTTTTGGACAGCAGTGGCTTCCTCTGTGGTATCCTCCCATGAAATCCATTCTTGTTTAGTGTTTTACGTATAGTAGATTCGCTAACAGGGATGTTAGCATATGCCAGAGACTTTTGTAAGTCTTTAGCTGACACTCTAGGATTCTTCTTCACCTCATTGAGCAGTCTGCGCTATGCACTTGCAGTCATCTTTACAGGACGGCCACTAATAGGGAGAGTAGCAGCAGTGCTGAACTTTCTCCATTTATACACAATTTGTCTTACCGTTGACTGATGAACAGCAAGGCTTTTGGAGATACTTTTATAACCCTTTCCAGCTTTATGCAAGTCAACAATTCTTAATTGTAGGTCTTCTGAGAGCTCTTTTGTGCGAGGCATCATTCACATCAGGCAATGCTTCTTGTGAAAAGCAAACCCAGAACTGGTGTGTGTTTTTTTATAGGGCAGGGCAGCTGTAACCAACACCTCCAACACCTCACTCCAATTAGGTCTTGGAGATGTCATTAGTCTAGGGGTTCACATACTTTTTCCACCTGCACTGTGAATGTTTACATGGTGTGTTCAATAAAAACATGGTAACATTTAATTCTTTGAGTGTTATTAGTTTAAGCAGACTGTGATTGTTTATTGTTGTGACTTAGATGAAGATCAGATCACATTTTATGACCAATTTGTGCAGAAATCCATATCATTCCAAAGGGTTCACATACTTTTCTTGCAACTGTATATGGGGTGCATTGGTAGCAGTCAGCACCAGGTACAGAAAATAGGAGGCACAGTGGTAGCACATAAGATGACACCAGAATTATGGAAAGTACACTGCTCAAAAAAATTAAGCACTTAAACAACACAATGTAACTCCAAGTCAATCACACTTCTGTGAAATGAAACTGTCCACTTAGGAAGCAACACTGAGTGACAATCAATTTCACATGCTGTTGTGCAAATGGGATAGACAACAGGTGGAAATTATAGGCAATTAGCAAGACATCCCCAATAAAGGAGTGGTTCTGCAGGTGGTGACCACAGACCACTTCTCAGTTCCTATGCTTCCTGGCTGATGTTTTGGTCACTTTTGAATGCTGGCGGTGCTTTCACTCTAGTGGTAGCATGAGACGGAGTCTACAACCCACACAAGTGGCTCAGGTAGTGCAGCTTATCCAGGATGGCACATCAATGCGAGCTATGGCAAGAAGGTTTGCTGTGTCTGTCAGCGTAGTGTTCAGAGCATGGAGGTGCTACCAGGAGACAGGCCAGTACATCAGGAGACGTGGAGGAGGCCGTAGGAGGGCAACAACCCAGCAGCAGGACCGCTACCTCCGCCTTTGTGCAAGGAGGAACAGGAGGAGCACTGCCAGAGCCCTGCAAAATGACCTCCAGCAGGCCACAAATGTGCATGTGTCTGCTCAAACGGTCAGAAACAGACTCCATGAGGGTGATATGAGGGCCCTACGTCCACAGGTGGGGGTTGTGCTTACAGCCCAACACCATGCAGGACATTTGGCATTTGCCAGAGAACACCAAGATTGGCAAATTCGCCCTGTGCTCTTCACAGATGAAAGCAGGTTCACACTGAGCACATGTGACAGACGTGACAGAGTCTGGAGACGCAGTGGAGAACGTTCTGCTGCCTGCAACATCCTCCAGCATGACCGGTTTGGCATTGGGTCAGTAATGGTGTGGGGTGGCATTTCTTTGGAGGGCCGCACAGCCCTCCATGTGCTCTCCAGAGGTAGCCTGACTGCCATTAGGTACCGAGATGAGATCCTCAGACCCTTTGTGAGACCATATGCTGGTGCGGTTGGCCCTGGGTTCCTCCTAATGCAAGACAATGCTAGACCTCATGTGGCTGGAGTGTGTCAGCAGTTTCTTCAAGACGAAGGCATTGATGCTATGGACTGGCCCACCCGTTCCCCAGACCTGAATCCAATTGAGCACATCTGGGACATCATGTCTCGCTCTATCCACCAACGTCACGTTGCACCACAGACTGTCCAGGAGTTGGCAGATGCTTTAGTCCAGGTCTGGGAGGAGATCCCTTAGGAGACCATCCGCCACCTCATCAGGAGCATGCACAGGCGTTGTAGGGAGGTCATACAGGCACGTGGAGGCCACACACACTACTGAGCCTCATTTTGACTTGTTTTAAGGACATTACATCAAAGTTGGATCAGCCTGTATTGTGTTTTTCCACTTTAATTTTGAGTGTGACTCCAAATCCAGACCTCCATTGGTTGAAATTTGATTTCCATTTTTTTATTTTTGTGTGATTTTGTTGTCAGCACATTCAACTATGTAAAGAACTAAGTATTTCAGAAGAATATTTAATTAACTCAGATCTAG
Organism: Bufo bufo; assembly: GCF_905171765.1. Taxonomy (NCBI): domain Eukaryota; kingdom Metazoa; phylum Chordata; class Amphibia; order Anura; family Bufonidae; genus Bufo; species Bufo bufo. Next base: position 351,232,199 of record NC_053394.1, read on the forward strand.
GATGTGTTATTTTTGTGTTCCCTTTATTTTTTTGAGCAGTGTACATTAGAGGTGGGGAGCTCTGTGATAGATGTTGTACTGGTGCCCAGGATATTCAAGCTAAACATCTGTAACGATGAAACAAAGTGCTACATAGAAAAAAAGGGGGTCAGTCAGCACATCCCAATGCACAGGTGCACGTGGCTATGGCTGAAAAACACAAAATGAATAAATAAATGCAATGGAACAGCACTCTGCAAACCAAATAAAGTACAAAAAAGTATTCTAATGCAAAGCTATGCTTATTAAGTAAATTTGAGATTCTTGGCAAATACATTTTGCTCTCCCTCACTCACTGGAAGCCTTTTGGCAACAGGAGAGGTATAGGGTGGACTCTGACTGCATTCGTTGGGGGCCATCTGGCACCATAAGAGGTGTGGAGTGGGCTCAGCATGCATGTTGGTACCTGCATTCCCTGGATTTAATGGAGGACATTTTGGCACCAAAAATGACAAAAATTAAGTTGGGCCCTGCACTCCCTGAATTTTATGGTAGCCATCATGGCACATAACAGGTAGAATTTAGTGTTAGCTTTCCGTCTTACAGAGATCGCCTTGATGTGTGGCAGAGGGGCCCAAATAATTTTGTACAAAATGTATTTGGCAAGAACCTCAAATTTACTTAATCAGCATAGCATTAGCATTCAAATACTTTTTTGTACTTTATTTGGTTTGCAGAGAGCTGTTGCATTGTATTATTTTTATTTTTTTATGAAACTAAGAGGTCAGAAAATTAGACTACATGATAAGATGTAGAACTAGCAATAAAATCCTCAGGATAACAGATTTATCCAGTAATCTAAGTTAACTTTACTAGAACCAAGAGAGGTCTGAAAATTGTACGGGTAATGGACGCTAATTTACCCGTATTGTGGCCGCCTGAAGTGACTTAAAGAAGACCTGTCACCAAAAAATGCAAGCTGACAGCACTATGTTGTAGAGCAGTGGTCCCCAACCACCAATCCATGGCCCAGGACCGGGCCCTGGATAATTGTTTGCCAGGCCGCTGCAATATAAACGAGGAGAGATGCTAGGCGCATGCCTTTAGGTGGCAGAGCAGGAAAGAAGGAGATCGCTCCTTCCTTCCAACTGTGATGCTGGCCAGCCACTGCCACCCAATGAAAAGCCTGACAAAGGGGTTGTGAGGGAGGGATTGGTTAGGATGTCACTGCCCCACCAATGGAAATAAACATGACAGCTTGGGGGGGTCGGTATCTGGGGGTGGGGTTGTTTCAGCTAGTATTGGAGGGAGGGTGGGGAGCAGGAGAATGACCTTGGAGCGCAGTTCCTCTTCCTGTCATGTACACATTGAAAATATCACAGAGACAGACATCAACAGAGCTAAGTGCAGCAGAGAACCTGGCAGCAGAGCCCAGTGCACCAGAGACCTTTGCAGCATAGCCCAGCACAGCAGAGCCCAGTGCAGCAGAGACCCTTGCAACAGAGCCCAGTGCACCAGGGACCTTTGCAGCAGAGACCAGTGCAGCAGAGACCCTTGCAGCAGAGCCCAGCACAGCAGAACCCAGTGCAGCAAAGACCATTGCAGCAGAGCCCAGCACGGCAGAGCCCAGTGCAGCAGAGACCCTTTTAGCAGAGCCCAGTGCACCAGAGCCCAGTGCACCAGAGACCTTTGCAGCAGAGACCAGTGCAACAAAGACCCTTGCAGCAGAGCCCAGTGCACCAGAGACCTTTGCAGCAGAGACCAGTGCAGCAAAGACCATTGCAGCAGAGCCCAGTGCAGCAGAGCCCAGTGCAGCAGAGACCCTTGCAGCAGAGCCCAGCGCAGCAGAGCCCAGTGCACCAGGGACCTTTTCAGCAGAGACCAGTACAGCAGAGACCCTTGCAGCAGAGCCCAGCACAGCAGAGCCCAGCACAGCAGAGACCCTTGCAGCAGAGCCCAGCGCAGCAGAGAGCCTTGCAACAGAGCCCGGTGACCACTAGACCCTAGTCAGTATTCTGCAGCCAATTCAGGTATAGTTACAATGTCAGTCTGAAATAAAGGCATACAGATATCATATAATAGTAAGGCCTATTTCACACTGCTGGCATAGTTTCTGCATGATATTCTAGCAGAGAACAACCTGCCGGAGCTATCTGGTTCTGGAATTGACAGATATTACCAGAATGACTTCCGGTCCCATGGACTATAATGGAGTCTGGCAGAGATATGTTATGGGCGTGTAACAGCCAGTGCCGGCCAGCACCCCCCCTAACCCCGCCACCCACCCGGTCCCTGGGAAAATTGTCTTGCATGAAACTGGTCTTTGGTGCAAAAAAGATTGGGGACCACTGTTGTAGAGCAGGAGAAGACAATCAGATTAATATATATTTTTTGTGGGAAAAGATGCAGTAAAACATGTCATTTACATCGCCGCTTTTTCTACCTTCTGTAAAGGCATATTGGTACAGGGAGGAGGGGTTATCAGTGATTGATAACACTATGTGTATAGGTATACATAGAGATAGCTGTCAGTCACTGATAACACCTCCCTCCTGTACCGATAAGTATTCACAGGGTTGCAGATGTAAATGTTAAAAATGCAATTTTTACTTAATCTTTTCCCACAGAAATAACATGGTGCTTTGCATTGCATTTTTGGTGACAGGTCCTATTTAAGACAGGGTCTAGTGGATGAGTTTGTCTGTGCAACTAAGGTATGACATGCAGAGAAGACATACACAAGCCTCCACCATATCTGTTGCATTTCTTTTTACATTTCACTCTTCTTTATCAATTCTTCACGTCCACATCATGCACAGAAAATAACAAGCAGTTAACCCCCCCCCCCCCCCCCCCTCCCTTATGCGGCTAACTTTCACAGCTTTAATCGTATCTGGAAAACTCATTTCTTCAAGGGCATGTATGTCATATAATCCTCTTATAGATGTAACCACAGCCCAAGGAGCAGTTACAGGCTGACCTGGTTGCACGTTTTCACTCTGCTGCTCTCCTTTACATGCTTCTCTCTATAGCATTCATATGTTTGTTGGCATTATATATATATCTATGTACACACAATTGTTTGACCTAGTAGATGCAATTTGCACTTAGTACCCATTGTTTAACTCCCATCTAATGCAGGGCTTGCCAGCCAGGGTTCTCTGGCAGTGGACAATAGGAGAAGTGGTTATCTGGGAGTGGACATTTCTTCAAGGGTTCTTCTATGGGATGGGATGGCTGGGATTCACAGATCTACAGTGATCTGCAGGGAGAAATTTAGGAATATTTAACAGAATTGGAAGGGAATAATTCAGTTTGGAATTGTGTAGACAAGATACAAGCACAAAAAGGACATATCTGAAAAAATACGTACTTGCTCATATAAAATGTTCCAAATTAGCTTCTGAAATGTCTGAACAGTCCCTTACTTGCCCTAGTGGGAACGGAGTCACTGATCTACAGTAATCTGCAAGAAGACATGAATTTGAAGGGTATAATTTGGTCTAGATTTTTGTACACTTAAGGGTGGGTTCACACTAGCGTTAGGGATTACGTTATGGCTTTCCGTTATAACATTGTTATAACGGAAAATAACGGAATGCCCAGACAGAATGCAAAACGTAAGCCTTTAAAAGGCATTCCGTTTGCTTTCTGTCCTAATAGAAGTCTATGGGAAAGCATAACGTATCCGTCTGGGCCCCGTTATGCAAGACGGAAAACAAAGTCCTGTCGACAGGACTTTGTTTTCCGTCATGCATAACGGGACGCAGACGAATCCGTTATGCTTTCCCATAGACTTCTATTAGGACGGAGAGCAAACTGAATGCCTTTTAAAGGCTTCCGTTTTGCATTCCGTCATAATACAAGTCTATTGGCATAAGAACGGATCTGTCCTTCCGTCTTATGGATTCCGTTATTTTCCGTTATAACCATGTTATAATGGAAAGCCATAACGGAATCCCTAACGCTAGTGTGAACCCAACCTAAGATACAAGCACAAAGAGGACATATCTGAAAAAAACACGTACTTGCCGATGTAAAATGTTCCAAATTAGCTTCGGAAATGTCTGCACAGTCCCTGAGTTGCCTGAGTCATTTAGATCCTAGGAATCATTATGTTTTATGACTTTTAATATATGACTTTGCACTGCACAGATGCAACTTTGTTTTGACCCTCATTGATTAATTTCTCCCTGAAGTCTACTCATTCTGTGGGAATGAATGTCTCTTCAGAATAAATATGGGAATTTGATTCAAACCCTGCCTCTTAAAGAAAACATGTAACTATGATAGACCTGAATAAAAGAGAGCATCCCGGGCATGACCACACTGCGCTATACCACTGATTGCAATCGAAGCCATGAAATATCCTCTAAAGTGTGAAACAAGTGTTACACCATATGACTATAGCGTGTACTCATAAAAAGTTCCTTTGCGGAGGGAAGCCTATGTGAAAACGCTTGTCCAAATCTGGACAACTCCTCTATCCCATAAAATGTATACATCACATCTGCAAGTTGATCATTATAAACCACCATATTGATAAAGGAGAGCACAGAGACATTTGTTTAGGTTTCAGAGATACACATTAGCTAGTACAATACTGATAAACTTTGTTAAAAAATATAGTGGCTATTGGGCTTATTCCCATGACTGTGGTTTGGTTCCGCATCCGAGCAGCATTTTTTGCGGCTCGGGTGCGGACCATTTCACTTCAATGGGGCCGCAAAAGATGCGGACAGCTGTCCGCATCCGTTGCTCCGTTCCGTGGCCCCTCAAAAATTATAAGTCATGTCCTATTCTTGTCCATTTTGCGGACATGAATAGGCATTTCTATAAAGGGCTGTCTGTTTCATTCTGCAAATTGCGGAAGGCACACGGGCGGCATCCGTGTTTTGCAGATCCGCGATTTGCGGACTGCAAAACACGGCACATTTGTGTGAACAAGCCCTAACTATGAGAGAAAGCAGTGGAGCTCACTCTGCACATCCCATAATTCATTGTGTTCAAAAGCAAGACCAAACCTATTAATTCAGATATACTGCCTGGTAGGGTTGATCCTGCTGTCTTGTGAAAATGGGTTATGGTGTTCTTGAGAAAAAAATAAATACTTTTATTCTTTGTGCACCTCAGCTTTCTAGCTTTCCAAGGGGTGCACTGAGGGTAACCACACATTCAGTGCACTGCAGCCCTCATTTGCTAAGGAATAATAGTCTTTTTTCACAAGACAATTAACAGTATATCTTCTGCCTGTGAAAAGAAAGCAGCCTGTAAGCTGATGAAGCCAGTCCTTTATCAAGGTGCTAGAGATGAAGCAAGTATCAGATAAGGATGAATATTTATAAATATAGGTCAAGTATCAGATAAGGATAAATATTTATAAATATAGGTCAAATACATATGTTTAAAAGAACTAAAAATAAAAAATTAAATAAAAAAAAATGGATAACGAAATCCCCCCTCTTGAAAAAAGACAGGGAACATTATTTGTTCTGGGTGGTGGCGGGTATTTGTGGGCTGTCATGAGGAAATTCAATTAAACGTGGTCGACTCATCACATGTGTTGAATTCCTCTGAGATTCGGACAGGACACTGGACGAGGGGCAAGCCAACAGTTCCATGGCAAATTGTGTCAGCTCTGGCCACAGGTCAAGCCCGCACGCCCAGTACTCCAGGAGTTCCTCGCTTCTCAGAGCATCCACATTGGCCGTTAATGTAGTCGGACACCTGTCGGTCTAGGCATTACCTGAGGGTGGATCCGGAGGGCGGCTGTCAATGTGTTGGCTGCAAGAATGATCTCATATCCGAAGTGACCAACACATCTTCAAACCGCCCTCTTCTTACATGCGCTGTTTGATTGGTACCCACAACTGTTTCGCTGTGGGTGGAAATTCCTCTGCCAGCGCCCGCAAAAGCAGAATGCAGCATTTTTCGAAGCAAGGCCTGAAAGTGCTGCATTCTGACAGCCCTCTCTGATGCTGGTAACATGTCCGCCATTTTGCATTTGTACCGGGGATCTAAGTACGTTGCCACCCAGTACTGGTCCTTGCCCTTTATGCTTTTTATACGGGAGTCACTCTTCAAACACTGGAGCATGAAGGCCCCCATTTGCACTAAACTGGAAGCAGTGGAGTGGCCTGGCTCCCCCTCATTGTCCAGGATAATATTGTCCTCGGTCTCCTACCCCCAGCCACGGACAACACCAGGGATGCCAGAAAAGTTTAAAGCATGCTCTTTTTGCTCCTCCTCCGCCCCGGAACCATCCTCCTCTGACTCCTCTTCAGATTCCTGTTGACAGGAATGTAGTAGCCCCCCTGGGAATTCATTCAGCATTGCAACTTCCGCATCTTCCTGCTCCTCGACGGCTTGATCAATGACATGACGCAATGCACGCTCCAGAAAGAAGGCCTAAGGTACGATGTCATTGATGCCGCCCTGGCTACGACTGACCAGTTTGGTGATCTCATCAAATGGCTGCAGAAGTCTGCATGCGTCTTGCATGAGCAGCCAGTGGCACAGTGAAAAAAAAAAAATGCTCCCCAGAACGTGCCTTGCCGCAGAGTTCATACAGGAAGTCATTAACGGCACGTATATGCTGGAGCAGCCTATCGAGCATATACAAGGTGGAGTTACAGCGTGTCGGCAGTCACAAATCAGACATCTGACGGGCAGGTGTTGTCACCGATGAACGTCAGCAAGGCCAGCCATGGCCATGTAAGATCTTCTAAAATGGCCAGAGATTTTACTGGCCTGCCGCAAGACGTCCTGAACCCCGGGGAATTTGGCAATGAATCAATGCACGACTAAGTTCAGGAAGTGTGCCATGCATGGCACGTGTGTCATTTTGCCCTGTTTCAGTGCACTCGGCAGATAGGCACCATTGTTGCACACCACTTTACCAACAGTCAAATTGAGCAGGGTTAGCCACTGATCGGCCTGTGACCTCAAAGCTGAAAGGAGTGCTGGACAGGTATGGCTCTTGGCTTCCAGGCACAACAGCCACAGCACAGCATGGCAACATCTCACCTGGCACGTTGAATAGGTTCTGGGGAACTTGGGGGCACAGCGGAAGAAGCAGTAGCAGTGGAAAAGGAGGAGTCAGCCGAGGAGGAGACGGAGGATGGAGTAGGAGGAGGAGAATAAGAGGCTAGACCACGTGTCTGTGGTCAGATGTATCTTGGCACTGACACTGTGTACCAGAAAAACATTCACTTGCCGCTGAACGTGGCCTTATAGCTCCGAGATGCCCTTCTGGGAGAAATATTTCCTTCCTGGGACTTTCCATTGCAGTGTACAAATGTCCACAAATTTTCTAAAGGCCTCTGAGTCCACCAGTCTATATGGCAGTAGTTGGCGGGCTAGCCGTTCCGACAAGTCAGCGGTCAGCCATTGGGCAAGAGGGTTATCCGGCGTCAACATCTTTTTTCGCTCAAACATTTGGACCACGGAAGCCTGCCTTTTGCCAGATGAACGAGACGGCGGCACGGTGGAAGGTGGAGTGGAGGACAAATGGGAGGAGAAGGAGAAGGAGAAGAGGCAGGACGTGAAGAACCAGGAGTGTGGCTTTGTGGGTTCTGATGGTGTTGCTCCCACTGGGCTTGGTAATGGGAGGCCAGGTGTCTTCTTAAGGCAGTCGTCCTTAGGTGAGTGTTGTGCTTACCTTGACTTATGTGTTGACAGCACAGGCTGCAGATGGCGACACTATTGTCAGCAGCGGACATGTTAGAAAAAGCCCACACTGTGGAGCCATGTGCCGGCGTCCTAGGAGTGCCAGATGTGACTGTGCATGGTGGATGGCTCGTTCCAGATGCATTAGCAGTCTGCTTTTTGCCTCCTGTGCACTGTAAGTTCTGCCTGCTTCTCATCCTTCTCCTCCCTATCTGCTGCTCCATCTCTCCCTCTGAACTCCTCTCCTCTTCCTCTCTTGTGGGCACCCATGTGACTTCCATCGACAGGTCATCATCGTCACCTTCACCGCCACTGACATTAGAGATCTCGGAGTAGGCAGCAACAGCGGGGACCACCCTCCTTGGGCTAATCTGGGTACTGTCATCAGACTGCTGGGTGGCGACCTATGATACCTCCTCTTCCTGATTTGATGCCAAGAATAGCTGCGCATTGGTAAGGTCTTGGAATGGATGGGAAAATAATTCCTCTGACTCGAGCAGAGGGGCTACGGTGGTAGTTGTGGTGTCTTTGGCGGTGCACACAGCAGAGAGTGAAGATGGTGCAGATAGAGAGGTTGAGGAGAGTGCAGAAACGGAAGGCTGAGTGAGCCACTCAACCAAGTCTGGTGCGTTCTTTGACGTAATTGCACGCACCTTCTGCAACTTCCCACTTAGGATCCGGCCTGGTGCATCTGCCCAACCCCTACCACCCCTGTGGAATGGCCTGCCTCTTCCTCTGCCTGTCATTTTCAAAATGACCCTGTGACAAAAGTCCCCATAAAAGAGCAGTATTTGTGGAAGAAGATATATCACACCCCTGCCTCAATAAGTTTTTTTGGGGGGCAACTGGTATATTACACCAGTTGAAATTATTTGTTCCAATAGCATTTATCCCTCTGTGTAGCTGAGGTAACGCAGCAAAACTGCAAACAAATGCTGCACTACCCAAATGCATTATATAGAAAGTATATTATTGGTATATAACACCGCTGCTTCAATCTGTTTTTTTGGGGGGCAACTGTTATATCACACCAGTGTAAATTATTTTCTCCAATAGCGTTGTGTCTCTGTATAGCTGCAGTATTGCAGCAGAACCGCACACAACTACTGAACAATACAAATGCATTGTAATATACTTTCTATGTTAGAAAGTATATTATAAGTATATCACACCCTCAGTAAGTCACACCTATAGATAGCACACCTATACCAGTCCTTTTGTGGCCCTATTAGCTAGCGTTTTGTGTCCCTAACAGTCTGTCCCTGCTCCAAACAGCAACCTCTTCCTACACTGGCAAAAAGACTGAATGTAAAATGGCTGCCAGATCGGGTTTATTTATAAGTTAGGGGTATGTCCATGTGCTTAAATGTCTCAATTGGCTGTCCTGTACCACCTGATGGCTGTGTCATGGTTCAAATTTCTTCACAATCTAAAAAAATGAAATGAAATGTTGCACTATCTTTGGCACTTTTTGTACTTTTTATGGACCCAACTTAAATAAAGAAACTTTAAAGTACATGCTGCCGTCTACTCTACTTGGTATCGTATATGGAGCAACCGGAGTATCTATGGTTGCTGACAGGCTGTGGCTTTCTGAGAGAAAGTCTATAAGGGACATTGGTGCTCCTTTCATAAATATTTTTTACTAATAGATGAACAGGGTGTCTTTTTCTGCCGTCAACCAAACCAGGTAGTTGTAAATAAACATTCAGTAAATAATTGCAGTGGTATGATTTTTGTTTCTACCTTTCTGTTATAATATATGTTTGTTGTGTGGTTTGCTAGATAAAGATTAATTTATTGTTGTATGCTTTGTTAAATAAAGATTAATTTATTTCAGAACTGGTTTTTTTATAACGATAAGTGAGGTGGATTGATCTCTACACAAAACTTATCGTCTACAGAAATAGACAGCTGGGCTTGGCTGACTGCCAGCTCCCAGCTCCCAACTCCCGGCTCGTTCCATTGAAGTGCACCAGTGGCTGTCTCTCTAAAATTTGTGTCATTTCTTAAGAGGCTACTTTTAAGGTGTGATAAGTGCATTTCCAACAGAAAATGAGGATTTATGTGTAGTTTTGCATTTTTCAGCATTGTAATTATTCCACTTGAATGTTAAAAGTAACAATGGCCATTTTGAAAGTTTTTTTTCTCTTTTTTCAAGAGCTTTAAGATGTCATTTTCCTGAATACTAAAAATGTCACAGCATTTAAGGGGCTGTGAAATTCACTATTTGCATGTCCCATGGTTCACAAAATTTAGTTGACACTACAGTAGCCATTAATTATGCAAGAAGGCAAAAAAGAAAAATTTTAAATACGTCTCTTTTGTGAGTATTTATTCTTCCTGCATTTTTAATGCCTGCTAGGCGTTAAAATGCTTAATGTTTGCAACCAGTTAACCATCTGGGAATGAGTCTGGCACTTTCCTTCCAAGCTATAATTTTATAAATCATATGTTTAGTAATGATGGGAAAAAGATGACACTGTATGCTTGAGCAAAATATGTACCTTGTCCTCTTATGTATCAGCTAGAGACGTTGAAAGCAGATTTGACAACAGGCAAAATATAGAACTGAGACTGTATTGCTATTTCCTTAACCATGTCATTCTTTATAATAGGGCATTGAACAACTTAAAACACAGAACAGCATATTGAAAATATAAAAAATATGCGCTTCAGTGCATTCTTATAGGAGGACTGTGTTGAGGAAGAGTTCTTTAAAGGGCTTTCTAGGATTTTCAAACCTAAAGATAAGCCATTAATGTATTATTGGAGGTAGCCTGAACCATGAGACCCGCACCAATTAGCAGAACTGCACTGTAGTAACACAGCAGCAATGTCCATACAGTGAACCTGTGAGAGCAGCTCAGTCGAGACCAGCCTCTTCTGCTTGTATTGGCTGAGCTGCAGTAACACGCACATTGAAACATTAGTATCCCTTCTTTCTGCTAATCGGTGGGAGTGCTCAACCCAACAATCAAACGTTGGTGGCTTATAATGCTGGGCAACCTAAAAAAAAATCAGTCATTACATTGTGTTTATACTTTTACATTTCCCAGGCCTCCTTCTGCCTGCTTTTCCTTTCAGAGCCAGTTCCCATAGAGGACATATCCGCTGTGTACTCTGCGGCAGAAACTCCTGTGTTTTTTTACGTGGTTTTTCAATTTGAACATACTGGACCAGCGTGGGGTTTAGCCCTATTGAGTGGAGCTAAACCATGAATGGACACATGCCGTGGCTTCCAGAGGCATCTGTCCTGACACTGAGCCAAGAAAGGACATCTCCTTTCTTGGCAAGGTCATAGCTTTAAACCGTTGGCCACACAACTTCCCCTTGAAAGCAATGGGAGGTGGATTCTGTATTTCTTTTTAGAGTGGGATCTGGGCCAACATTCTGACCTCAAAAGAAGACATGTGAATGGGCCCTTACTACACATTTTCCACACGGCAGTACAAATGGCTGCCTTCTCCATGACTCCAAGTCCAGTAACTGAGTCTATTAATTACCTCTCCCTATGTAGTGGGAGGTGCACTGACTGAGGGGTGCTATATACCTTCTTCCATTAAATACTGATTGTGGGGTGCTAATGCTATAAAACTTCTTCCATCAAATACTGATTGAGGGCTGTGATACACCTGCTTCCACAAAATACTGATTGAGGGGTGCCATATACCTGTTTCCACCAAATACTGATTGAGGTGTGCCATATAACTTCTTCCACTAAATACTGATTGAGGGGTGCTATTACTATATATCTTCTTCCACCAAATACTGATTGAGGGCTGCAATACACCTGCCTCCACAAAATACTGATTGAGGGGTGCCATATACCTGTTTCCGCTAAATACTGATTGAGGGGTGCTCTATATCTGTTTCCGCCAACTACTGATTGAGGGGTGCTATATACCTGTTTCTGACAAATACTGATTGAGGGGTGCCATATACCTTCTTCCACAAAATACTAATTAAGGGGTGCTATTGCTATATACTTTCTTCCACCAAATCCTGAGTGAGGGATGCAATACACCTGCTTCCACAAAATACTGATTGAGGGGTGCCCTATACCTGTTTCCGCCAACTACTGATTGAGGGGTGCTATATACCTGTTTCTGACAAATATTGATTGAGGGGTGCCATATACCTTCTTCCAAAAAATACTGATTGAGGGCTGCAATACACCTGCCTCCACAAAATACTGATTGAGGGGTGCCATATACCTGTTTCCGCTAAATACTGATTGAGGGGTGCTCTATATCTGTTTCCGCCAACTACTGATTGAGGGGTGCTATATACCTGTTTCTGACAAATACTGATTGAGGGGTGCCATATACCTTCTTCCACAAAATACTAATTAAGGGGTGCTATTGCTATATACTTTCTTCCACCAAATCCTGATTGAGGGATGCAATACACCTGCTTCCACAAAATACTGATTGAGGGGTGCCCTATACCTGTTTCTGCCAAATACTGATTGAGGGGTGCTATATGCCTGTTTCCGCCAAATTCTGATTGAGGGGTGCCATATACCTTCTTTCACAAAATACTGATTGAGGGGTGCTATTGCTATATACCTTCTTCCACCAGATACTGATTGAGGGCTGCGATACACCTGCTTCAACAAAATACTGATTGAGGGGTGCCACATACCTGTTTCCACCAAATACTGATTGAGAGATGCTATATATCTTCTTCTACAAAATCCTGATTGAGGGGTGCTATATACCTGTTTCTGCAAAATACTGATTGAGGGGTGCTATATACTTTCTTCCACCAAATACTGATTGAGGGCTGAAATACACTTTCTTCTACAAAATACTGGTTGAGCGGTGCCATATACCTGTTTCCGCCAAATACTGATTGAGGGGTGCTATATACCTTCTTCCACAAAATCCTGATTGAGGGGTGCTATATACCTGTTTCTGCCAAATACTGATTGAGGTGTGCTATATACCTTCTTCCGCCAAATATTGATTGAGGGGTGCTATTGCTATATCGCACACACCTACTTCCACAAAATATTGATTGAGGGGTGTCATATACCTTTTTCTGCCAAATACTGATTGAAGGGTGTTATATACCTGTTTGAGCCAAATACTGATTGAGGGGTGCTATATACCTGTTTCCGCCAAATACTGATTGAGGGGTGCTATTGCTATATACCTTCTTCCACCAAATAATGATTGAGGGCTGCGATACACCTGCTTCATCAAAATACTGATTGAAGGGTGCCACATACCTGTTTCCACCAAATACTGATTGAGGGGTGCTATGTACCTATTTCCGCCAAATATTGATTGAGGGGTGCCATATACCTGCTTCCACTAAATACTGATTGAGGGGTGCTCTTGATTGTAGAAAATAAAAGTAGACAACACTCACCACTGTCAAAAGTTTCTTCTTTATTCCTCCATAGAGGTACAAACATACATAGGGCTGGGGCAGACACACATGTCTCGGAACGCTAGACTTCGCGCAACCACGCTTCTTCCGGCTACTGAGGTCATGGCATCGGTGCACACCTACTTAAAGGCGTCATCCCGTATAGTTGTCACAGCAACCACCAACGCTCTCACCTCCTTAAGGCGCAATACATACAATTAAAACCAATATACAGAGGATAAATTGTCAGACCCAGGGGACCCATAGCATCAGTACGGATTATCCACCTGGATTCCTTTTGGAGGAGTAACCGATGCCTATTACCTCCTCTTAATGACGCTGGAACCTGTTCCAAACCCGCAAAACTGAGGCAATTGAAATTACCTTCATGCCTGCAACGTATGTGGTCAATAACCTGAACCTTTCAAACATGGGACTGATAGTTTTGCCCTCATAGAAAGACCCACACCAGCATAAGACCACATACACCACATAAGAAGTCCTGCAGGTAATGAACTGGTTAATCCTGAGCCCGATCCCTCCAACCACAAGGTATTTCTTCTGGTAGTTATACTTACAGAACGAGCAGTCCCCGCATTTAAAATTACCCACGGGCTTACTGTTTGTAAGCCAGTCTGCCGTCCTGTCTTCAATGAAACGGCTGGGGACTAAAGTTTCCCTGATTTTGTGACACCCTAAGACTTTGCTCATTTCTTAGGATATCCCAATTGTTGTGAATCACCCGCTTTATAAGATCTGAAACAGGACTAAACTTAAACTAAATACTGATTGAGGGGTGCTATATACCTGTTTCCACCAAATACTGATTGAGGGGTTCCATATACCTTCTTCTACAAAATTCTGATTGATGGGTGCTATTGCTATATACCTTCTTCCACCAAATACTAATTGAGGGCTGCGATACACCTGCTTCTACAAAGTACTGATTGAGGGGTGCCATATACCTGTTTCTGCCAAATACTGATTGAGGGGTGCTATATTCCTGTTTCCGCCAAATACTGATTGATTGAGGGGTGCCATATACCTTCTTCCACAAAATTCTGATTGAGGGCTGCGATACACCTGCTTCCACAAAATACTTATTAAGGGGTGCCATATACACGTTTCTGCCAGATACTGATTGAGGGGTGCTATATATCTGTTTCCGCCAAATACTGATTGAGGGGTGCCATATACCTTCTTCCACAAAATACTGATTGATGGGTGCTATTGCAATATACCTTCTTCCACCAAATACTGATTGAGGGCTGCGATACACCTGCTTCTAGGCATTGCTGCGAGAGATGCTGCATTCTGCTGTTGCAGGCATTGGCAGAGGCCTTTCCACCCACAGCGAAACAGGTGCGGGTACCAATCCTATTGCGCCTGCAAAAAGAGGGCGGTTTGAAGATATGTTGGTCACTTCGGATATGATTTCATTCTTGCAGCCAACCCATCGACTGCCGCCCTCCAGATCCAGCCTCAGGGAACGCCTAGACCGACATGTGTCCGACTACATCGGGTTAACGGTAGATGTGGACGCTCTGAGAAGCGAGGAACCCCTTGACTACTGGGTGTGCAGGATTGACCTGTGGCCAGAGCTGGCAAAATTTTCCATGGAACTCTTGGCTTGCCCCTCGTCGAGTGTCTTGTACGAAAGGAAGTTTAGCGCAGCAGGAGGGATTGTGACCGATAAGCCCACTCGTCTAGCTCACGACAGTGTGGACTACCTCACATTTTTATTAAATGAATGAGGAATTGAACACCTGTGATGACCACGTGTAATTTAGTGATGAGCAGCATGGGCCATATTAGAATTCGTGATATTTCCCTAATATTTTGTAGAGTATTCGTCATATATTCGCGAACTCGTATATTCGTTATATTCTACATTCTTTTTTTTTACGTGAAAATCGGCAAGGTAATGATCAATACAGGCGTGGGTCAAAAACAAATATATAGCACTATAAAATATAGTGCTATATATTCGTTTTTACGAATATTCATCATTTTTTCCATCAGTCATTGGCCCACAAGCAACTTAAGTATGGAGGAATCATTTCAGATGGAAAAAAAATTATGAATATTCAAAAAAACGCATATATAGCACTATATTGAATATAGTGCTATATATAATTTTTTGGGAATATTCGTAATTTTTTTCCATCTGAAGTCAACACATGATTCCTACCTGCTTCTTGCTTGGTGGCCAATGACGTCATTGGCCCACAAGCAAGAAGCAGGGAGAAATCATGTGTTCAGATGGAAAAAATAATGAATATCAGATACAACGAATATATATCACTATATTCTAAATATTCTCGAATTCTCGAAGTGTCGATATTCGCGAATAAAATTTGTTATTCGAATATTCGCGCTCAACGCTAGTGTAATTGAATTTCCTCATGCCAGCCCACACATGTCCGCCAGCACCCAGAAAAAGAATGGTCTTGAAAAAGAATGGTCTTGCCTTATGTATATATAGCAGCATAAAAGGCCTTTTATGTCAGGTGAATGCCTTATTGTTGGAGCCTGTACTGGCTGACAGTTGCATATTTATCCTGTGACCGCCTAATGTACCTCCAGCCACAGAATCCAAAGTTCTTTGCTGTCAGGTGAATGCCTATTGCCAAATTTTTGGAGCCTGTACTGGCCGACAGTTACATTCTTATCCTGCGACCCCCTAATGTACCTCCAGCCACAGAATCAAATATTTTTTGCTGTTAGGTGAATGCCTATTGGCTAATTTTGGGGCCTGTACTGGCCGACAGTTACATATTTATCCTGTGACCGCCTAATGTATCTCCAGCCACAGAATCCAAAGTTCTTTCATAGGCGTACGTATGGGGTGTGCCGGGTATGCCTGGGCACTCCCTAATCAAGTATGCTGGCCGGCGAATACTAATGATGCGCTTCCATTTTGGAAGCGCTCATTAGTACCGGAGGTTCAGGAAGCGGTAAACGTTATTTACTTATCGCTTCATGGTATTCGGCTGTCGGCTGTGCGTGCCAGTTCAGAGCAGAGCCAACACCAGGAGGAAAAGGATCGCGGGCGGCGTCTAGGAGCAGAGAGGTAAGTGTATTTTTATTTTATAAAAAATGAGGCTGCTGGGGGCATAATGGAGGCTAATGAGAGGCATAATGGGGGAAAATAAGGCATATGAGGGCTAATGAGGCATATGGGGATAATGTGGCATATGGGGGCTAATGAGGCATATGGGGGCTAATGAGGTATATGGGAGCTAGTGAGGCATATGGGGGCTAATGAGTGGCATAATGGGGGCTAATGAGGTATAATGGGGGCTAATGAGAGGCATAATAGGGGCTAATGAGAGGCATAATGGGGACTAATGAGAGGCATAATGGGGACTAATGAGAGGTATAATGGTGACTAATGAGAGGTATAATGGGGACTAATGAGGCATAAGGGCTGATAATGGGGGCTAATGAGGCATAAAGGCTGATAATGGGGGCTAATGAGGCATAAGGGCTGATGAGGGATAATGAGGCATAATGGGGGCTAATGAGAGGCATAATGGGGACTAATGAGGGCTAATGGCATAAAGGATAGATATATATACACACACACATATATATATATATATATATATATATATAAATAGATATGTGGTTAAGGCTGCCGGGCAGCCTGTATTTGTGGGAGGGGCAGAGGCCACGCCCCCTCTGCCCTTATAACCTCGGCGGGAGTTACAGACGGGACGTGCAGCCAGTTACTTGGGTCGTCCGGTCACGTCTGGTTCCTGCACGTCCCGCGCCTTCAAGCCTCGATCCGGGTAAGTATTGGATCGGCTTCTCCTCGTCTTGGTCGCCCAGGTAAGCTATATCCGATGCCTGTCTTGGTCGGATTCTTACCTCGGTGCGGGGGGCGGCATACGGCAGCGCAAGGCTTCTCCTCACCTCGGGGACGGCGCATCCACGCGGGAGGGTTGGGGGGCCGGAGCTCCGCTCACCTTCTGGTCCAGGCCGGCCGGCACTGTCAAGTCGAGGGCGTGTGTGTGTTCCGCGGGCGGCCGCGGGTGCCTGTTGCTAGACACGCCGGCGGCGCCGCCCCTGGTTACGCTCTCTTTGTTTTTCTTAACCCCGCCGCCGGCCGGGGGTCATGGTAGATGGCAGTAGCGCATGTAGGCCAGCGCGTGCTTTTCCTAGGCACGTGGCTGGTTTCCATGGGAACTGGACAACTGTTTTAAGCCTGCTGAGCTGAGGCATGTATTATAACAGGCTGCAAACGCTGGTGTTGAAATATTATGAAATTACGGTTGTTGTGGCTTGACGTTTTCCTTAAATTGCTCCCCACACCTCAAGTCAAATGCCAGTTACTAAGGTTTACATTTGTATAAGGAGCTGCAAATAACTGCCTGCACGCCACATTAACAAGCCTTACAACGATGGCAGTGTCTTCAATCATGAAGCCTTGCAGTGTGGAGCAATATATATATAAAATCTACTGAGACGGGTATTGCTTCTTACGGATCAATATCACATAACACAAATGCCGCCACTGAGGGCATGCACTTTGGGGTCTTCGTACCTAGGTCTGTGATGTGGCAACAGCTAACTTTAAAAAAAAAAAAAAAACTGTGCGAGATTTTGCGGGTTACAAGCAAATTATAATGGGGAACTATTATGTCTAGGGTTTGGCTTGCATAGACAGTAGCCCCAAACGTATTTCACTGTCTACCTGCATTTAGGATGGTGTTGGTACACATTTCCACATAGATCGCCATTTAATTCCCTGACTGGGGGTGTCATTTAGGATTACCCTAACTTTAGGTATCTTCTACTTGCCTGCTCTGGAGCGGTGTTATGGGCTCTCAGTGCGGGAGCAGCAGTGCCGATGTTTAAAAAAAAAAAAAAAAAAAGAGGCAAAAAATATTTAATTTATTGTACATTTACATTGCTGTCATGCATCATCATATTGCAGAGTTTGCTTCTGGTCAAGTATCTGACGCTCCATTCCGTTCCAAGGATTCCTTACTTGCAGTAGGTGGTATGTCCTGTTGTTATATGGTTATGATATGTGTCACGGGGGTTTGGTCGCAGGCACTTTATCACGTCCCATATGTTATAACCGTGGCATGTGGTTCCTCTGGGCACGTCATGTTGTCATACCAGTCTCTCTCCCTCGTGGCTCGTCGGCTTTAAAACGTTCAGGCGCTATTCTGTCGCCCTCCCCGGTGGCACAGGATTCTGCCTGGAACGTTCAGATGGTCACTTATCTATCATGGTACGTCGGCTTGAAGCGTTCAGGCATTGTTGCGTCCGCCACTCCGGTGGCATGTAGTCCTGCCTGGAACTCCAGGTTGTCGCTTTGTTTATTGTGGTACGTCTGCTTGAAGCGTTCAGGCATTGTGGCGTCCGCCGCGTCAGTGGCATGTGGTCCTACCTGAAACTCCAGGTTGTCATTTTCCTTATTGTGGTATGTCTGCCTGAAGCGTACAGGCGATGTTACGTCCGCCACTTCGTGGCACGGTGTCCTGCCTGGATGTCCAGGGTGTCTTGTCATCTCATGTGGTACGTCCGCTTAAAGCGTTTAAGCATTATATTGGTCACTCCTGTGACAGGTGGTCCTGCCTGGAACGTCCAGGTTGCCATACTCGTCTCCTGTTGCACGTCTGCTTGAAACGTTCAGGCAAAGTATGTCTGCCACGCCGGTGGCATGGGGTCCTGCCTGGTACGTCCAGGTTGTCATGTCATCTCCTGTTACACGTCTGCTTGAAACGTTCAGGCAAAGTATGTCCGCCACCCCGGTGGCACGTGATCCTACCTGGTACGTCCAGGTTGTCTTACTCGTTTTTGTTGCACGTCTGTCTGAAGCGTTCAGGCAATGTCGCGTCAGCCGCCCCGGCGGCATGGTGTCCTGTCTAAGTACGTCCAAGGGGTCGTTTTCACCAATCTTGCACACATTTCGCCCATAGCAGCATGCATGACTCAGCAGCACGCCCGGGGGGCATGTCATCCTGGTTATTGGCTCTTCTGTCCTCATCATGGTGGCCTAGAAACCTTTAGGCCATGTTTCTCGTTTACCCTTAGGGGCAGGTGTACGGTCTGACGCAACCAGGTGGGTTATTCCCAGTGCATTTAGATTGTCATTTTTGTTCTTGTTTATACGGCAGCACGTTGGGGTCTCGGTGCCTTCGGTTTCCCATTAACAAAGCCTCCACCTCGGTCGGTGGCAAGGGCCTCCATTACGGTATCGTTACCATTTTCATCAAATTCCGTTACCAGGTGAGTATCAATTCAGGTCCGTCAGGCCGTCCATAATCTAGGGGCGGTCTTTTCTGTTAAAGGCCAAAAGGGGGAGGGGCCATCGGGATGTCCAAGACACGCCTGGGTCGGTACTAGTAACAAAGGTTTTGTCCTCAGGTGATATCCAGGGCGTAGAGTATTGCAGCGTGGTCAACATGTCCCAGGCCTCAGACATCGACGATGCCTCGTCCATCTCCGGGTCCGTGGTTTCCGGTCTGGCTGGTCATGGATCCCTGAGGAACTGGACAATTCCGAAACTGTATGCCGAATTGAATAGAAGGGGCATCAGTCACCCGGCTTCAGCCAGGAAAGCCGAACTTTATAGGCTGCTGGTATCTAGCCCGGGCCCATCCAGCTAGCAGCTGGCAGTACCTACTGTCCAGGCATCGCTGGCTCAGTTGAATGCCACTATGGGGAGTCTGGCTGCCTCTGTAGCAGACATCCAGCACAGGATCATGGAGCTGGAGTCCAGGGCCTCCACCTCGTCGCAGTCGGTGTTGCCCGTGACGGCGGTGTCAGGGCCAGTGGCAGGTTCTCCAGGTATGTCTGCTACTCCGCCGGCCATTGTCCCAGCTCATTTTGTGGCGGAAAATATCAGGAGGGATATACTGGCAGGCAAAGAGGTCAACCTGGCATCTATTCTCATAGCATCCCATGATGCTAGCGAGCACAGAACCATTGATTGCGGGGAGGTGTCAGTAGTGATGAAGTCCAAAGATGCCCGACTGAATCGCAAACTGTCCATACCCGAGTTTGTGCTCGCGTTCAGTTTGTTCAGGGACGTCATCTGCTCGGCACAGCCCAATAGGAGGGAGGAGCTGGACGCATATCTATATCAGGTCACCGACTTGGGCCACAAGTATGGGGGCTTGGCGTTTTATGATTACCATCGGTCCTTCGCGGCTAAAGCCGCAGCCTCCCTAGCACAGTTTCAATTCATGACCAATTGGGCTGTGCTAGACATGGAGCTTTTCTGCAGGCATTTTGCAGGGCTCCGAGCCCCCACTTGTGGTTCATGCCAGTCCATTTTTCATGACACGGTATGGTGCCCCAACGAGGCGGCCTCCCATCCAGATAGAGCCCTTCCAGGTACATCAGGAGTCACCAGGGGTCCGGCCCTCATGGACAAGTTTGGTAGGCCGATTGTGTATCTGGGCAAAAGCCAGATATGTAATAATTGTAACTTCGGTCACTGCATGTTCAGTGGGTGCAGGGCCCTCCACGTATGCACAGTCTGCTTTCGTGCACATCCAAGGTCCACCTGTCCTAAAAAGGCATCTAAACAGGCATGACTGACCGACATCAACGTTGATCTCCTGGGGGCACTCCTAGAAGGGCATGGTGATCAACAGTTTGTGGTGCATCTGCTTACGGGTCTGTCACAGGGGTTCCATACGGGGTTGGTGGCCCTTCCACATGCCAACTGGGAGTGTGAGAATCTCCTCTCTGCCAGACAGGATCCAGAGGCTGTGCAAGCGGCGATTTCCTTGGAGCTGGAAAATGGGTTCCTCATCGGTCCGTTTGATTCTATCCCCTTTGAGGTATGGAGGGTTAACCACATTGGAGTGGTGGCTAAGAAGGACTCAAATAAAAAAAGACTTATCTATGATCTCTCGGCTCCTCATTCCTCTCGCATACCCAGTATCAACTCCCTCATACCATCGGAAGAGTTTAGTATGAAGTATTCCTCTATCGATGAGGCGATTCAGTTTATTCTCAAGGCAGGCAGGGGGGCCTGGTTGTCCAAGACGGATATTGCGGACGCCTTCAAACTGCTTCTGATCCATCCGCAACTGTGGCAATACTACGGCATCAAGTGGGCAGGCAGGTACTACTTTGCCAATCGCCTAACGTTTGGCTCTAAAAGCAGCCCATGGCTGTTTGACCGTCTGGCCCAGGCCCTGCATTGGATCCTGGTCGAACATGGGCAGGCGCCCATGTGCATACATTACCTGGACGACTTCCTGCTGGTGGAACACCCTGCCCAGCAGCCCTCCAGCTTATCCTCTCTGCTGGAATTATTCTCGGCACTCCAGGTTCCTGTCGCCTCGGGGAAGACGGTAGGTCCTTCCAAGACGATCACCTTCCTGGGGGTCATCCTGGACTCAGTGAGGTTGGAAGCAAGGCTCCCCGAGGAGAAGTTGCAGCAGATACGGTTAGCCATCCTGGAGGCGTCCAAGGCATGCGTACTGAGCAAGACGAACCTCCAATCGTTGCTGGGCCGGCTGAACTTCGCCATGAGGGTCATGCCCCAGGGACGTACCTTTGTTTCCCGGCTCTTGCTGCTCCTGGCATCAGCCCCAGAGCAAGACAGTATTATTCGGTTGGACCAACAGGCCATGGCGGACCTGTCCATGTGGAATACATTTATGTCTTCATGGAATGGGGTAAGGTTGTTCATTCCCCCGCGGAACCCATCCTCTCCCACGGTTTATTCAGATGCAGCTGCATCCAAGGGCTTTGCAGCCATATTTGGCAATCACTGGCTGGCCGGTGCCTGGCCGTCCCAGATCACGGTGGACAGGGAGGCTCTTCGGTCATCCCCCCTGTTGGAGTTATATCCTTTGGTAGCAGCAGCCCATGTATGGGGCCACGACTGGTCAGACTCGAGGGTGTTGTTTATCACTGATAGTCAGGACTTGGTTGACATCATCCGTAGTGGCAGAGCTAAATCCCCTAAGATCATGACCCTCATGCGCAGGTTGGTGTGGCTGTCCATGGTGCATAATTTTTGCTTTGAGTGCTCCCACATTCAGGGTTCCATGAATACGGCTCCGGATGCGCTGTCCCGGTTTAACGCTAATGTCTTTTTTCAGATTATGCCGCATGCGGACGCAACCGGGGCGGGCATTCCAGCTTACAGCGACCTGGTGTGGGATTAACGGCTTTGATCAGGACAGCTAAAGATCTCTTGCACCAGAGCCTTTCTGAAAACACGGTCAGAAATTATCGCACGGGCTGGAACCTTTTTAAGGAGTTTGCAAAGAGTCATCCACAAGGCAACGTGGATGACGTGTCATTCGTGATGGCATTTATCGCGCATTGTCATGCCAACCTCGGTCTACCGCACAACACCATCCGCCTTTACTTGGCAGGAATTCAACATCAATTCACATTGAACAACCCTGCCCGAGTATCTTTTTTCACATCACAGGCCATCAAGGCCACGCTCCGGGGCATTGAGAAAGCCGGTACAAGTAGGCCAGTGGTCCGTCAACCCATGTCCGGCTCCTTGTTTAGGCAGTTGTCCTTGGCTCTGGATGGTAATCCTTTTGGGCCTTTGGTTAGCACCGTCATTAAAGCCGCCCTATACCTGGGGTTTTACGGGTTCCTCCGGCCGGGGGAATTCACCACTGCCGTCCGGAACAGCCATCATCTCCAGAAGCAGCACTTGACCTGGCATCACGACCATTGTATACTGAGCATCCTGTCTACCAAGACCGCTCAAACAGGACCTCCAACGCTGGTGAGGTTTTACCCCTCGCACAACGACTGGTGCCCGGTCAATGCGCTGCAGCAGTTGTCTGCCCCCAGATAGTCCTCTACTTCCCTTTAAGGGGGGTCCATTGTCCACGTCTCAGTTCATGTCCCATGTCCGCTCCTTGGTTGCAGGGTTGGGTCAGGATCCCAAGGTCATCTCGGGCCACTCCTTTCGCATTGGGGCGGCCTCAGCCGCTTCTAGGCACAAAATACCACCGCATGTCATCAGGAGTATGGGGCGGTGGAGATCGTCTTGTTTCTCCAGATATGTACCAAACCCTCAATCCGAGATTTGTGATGCGTTCTGTTCACTTGCCCTGTAATGCTACAATAAAGTGTTTAACAGTATGATTATGTCTCCATTTTTGGCCCCTTTTAGGCCTACCCTCGCTCCCGGCTCCCGGCATTAACCAGCCTCCGGTAAGCTCCGTGTAGTACGTTCAAGGGCCGTCGCCCTGACCACAAGTGGTTAAGGCTGCCGGGCAGCCTGTATTTGTGGGAGGGGCAGAGGCCACGCCCCCTCTGCCCTTATAACCTCGGCGGGAGTTACAGACGGGACGTGCAGCCAGTTACCCCTCCCACCCGTTCCTTTTTCTCTTCAGTTCTATTGGGGTAGGGCCCCTTTTAGGCCTACCCTCGCTCCGGGCTCCCGGCATTAACCAGCCTCCGGTAAGCTCCGTGTAGTACGTTCAAGGGCCGTCGCCCTGACCACAAATATATATATATATATATATATATATATATACGTGCGCGTGCGGTGTGTGTGTTTGTGCTTTAGGGTGCAAATCCTAATACAATAGGCTGCACAAGCCTATGAGTTCTTTGCTGTCAGGTGAACGTCTATTGCCTAATTTTTGGGGCCTTTACTGGCCGACAGTTACATATTTATCCTGTGACCGCCTAATGTACCTCCAGCCACAGAATCCAAATTTTTTTGCTGTCAGGAGAATGCCTATTGCCTAATTTTTGGGGCATGTACTGTCTGACAGTTACATATTTATCCTGTGACCGCCTAATGTACCTCCAGCCACAGAATTCAAAGTTCTTTGCAGTCAGGTGAATGCCTATTGCCTAATTTTTAGGGCCTGTACTGGCCGACAGTTACATATTTTGGCCTCATGCACACGACCGTTGTGTTCTGTTCCGCAAAATGGGGTTCCGTTGTTCCGTGATCCGTTTCCGTTTTTGTTTCCCTGTGTCTTCCTTTATTTCTGGAGGACCACCAGACATAAAGAAAGGTAAAAAAAAGTCTAAGACAGGTTTGCCATGCAAATGATGGGAATAAAACGGACGCGGACGCGCGGATGCGGATGACAATCTTGTATGCCTCCACATTTTTTAGCTGTCCCATTGACTTGAATGGGTCTACAAACCATTTTCCGCGGACAAGAATAGGACAGGTTATATTTTTTGGACGGACTGGAACCACGGATCACGGACACGGATGGCAAACGGTGCACTATCCGCATTTTCAACGGCTCCATAGAAATGAATGGGTCCGCATCTGAAATGCTAAAATTGGCGGAACGGACGCGGAAACAAACAACGGTCGTGTGCATGAGGCCTTATGCTGTGACGCCTAATGTACCTTCAGCCACAGAATCCAAAGTTCTTTGCTATCAGATGAATTCCTATTGCCTAATTTTTGTGGCCTGTACTGGCCGACAGTTACATATTTATCTTGTGACCGCCTAATGTACCTCCAGCCACAGAATCCAAAGTTCTTTGCTGTCAGGTGAATGCCTATTGCCTAATTTTTGGGGCCTGTAATGGCCGACAGTTAAATTTTTTTATCTCTAGCCACATAATCACTAGTGATGAGCGGCATAGGCAATATTTGAATTCACGATATTTCGCTAATTTTTGGCCAAGTTTTCGCCATAAATTTGCAAATTTGTGATCTCGAGTCATTGTTTACTTGATTGCGAAAATCGGCAATGTAATATATATTGATATATTTGTGATAAATTCGCGATTAGAAAATTCAACACTATTCGCAAATACGAATATATAGCACTAGATTCTAAATATTCACGAATTCTCGAAGTGGCGATATTCACGATTAAAATTTGCGATTCGAATATTCACGCTCAACACTAACAATCACACCCCTGTCTCACTCCTCTGCCTCTCATTATTGTGGCGTATGAACCGCATTCACCAAAAGGACCATCTAATGTCACAGGGTCATGTGACTGTGCCCTTCACCCCGTGCTGTGCCCCTTTATACCCTGCATTGTGCCCTCCTACCACACTCTGTGCAGTCATTCCCTGTACTTTGCCCTCTTAGACTCTTCCGGTCATGGTATGGCGGTGTTATCCGGTCACTGTACAGAGATGTTATCCGGTCAATGTATGGGCGGTGGTATCCAATAACTGGATGGCCATAACTGTAACCCTTTCCCTGCCCACGACATCCTTTTTAGACCTGGCATGAGCGGGAAAAATATGCAGATTGCGGTGCTAAGGACCTTTGCACCACAATCTGTGTCAGAAATACGCCTAACATAGACGTATTTCTATATAATAAATGATCACCTAATTGTATTATTATTTGTGGGTAGGGCTAATATCTTTATATTATATAGATTCTAGTGTATTATACTGTGCCCTGTATTTCCCAGTAGAAAATGATCCTTGGGAAACACATTCCTCATCCCTGACCACCAGGACCAGGCAGCGCTCTGTCAGTACATGGCGGCCTCCCCTCTCCGCCACGCTGCTCCGCTGTGTACTGGTGTTTATTATGACACTAGGGCTGGGTTCACATCCTATTTTTGCCATCCATTTAATACATACCAAAAATGTATGCATTAACAGATGCCTCAGACTGATGCCGTACAGTGGCGTCTGTTCCCCATACAGTTCCATTTTTTTTACGTTAAGGTATGCATTTTTTTAATGGACTATGCAAATACAAAAACGTGGAGTGCTGCACATTTGTATACATCAAACCGATAGGAAATAAAACATTTCTAGGCTCCAGCAGGGCACATTTTTGAGAGTTTCCCTTTAAGACCCATAAAAATGGCCCCTGATTAAAATACATATTTTTTGTGGGAATTTTTGCCAATGATCCCCCTCTGGTATATCACTGTCCATGTTGTGGGACTATTTGTGTACTTCTAGTAAGTGTTTGCTGGCTGCAAATATGACCTGAAGGTTTTTCAGGTTCGTCTGCCATTAAAGTGAATGGGGCCCGCCGCGAACATGTGGTTTGCGAACATTTGATTGCAAGTGCGCACTCACATTCGCGAATCGTCCCGGCCTATGTTCGTCCATAACTATTTATAGCTATAATATAAATGTAAACGTAATATAAATATGTATTTACAATATAAGTATATAAAATGTTATAAATACAATCTACAGGTATTAGACTGCATGTTTACCAACATCTATTCCAAAAGAAAACTGTCTTCCATATTTGGCCAAAAAGAATATAAAATAAGAAAATAATGTTGTCATAAAAGGCAGAAAGATGCTCAAAACCCCATATGCTGTTGCGCATATATAATCGGGGGAGCAAATCCTGCCCATGTGATCCATTGCTAACAGCAATCCCTAGCAAAAATGCATACAATGGATGATGCCGGCAGGGGACCACATGTACCACAGAAACATCCTACACGGGGGAACCAAATGTGTGGATGTAATAGGCTATATAAAACAAACTTTTACAAAGAAAAAGTGGTGCACTGCAATGGAAAATGCAATTGACAATATATGGCTAAACCCTCACACTGATATTAAAATGAGACTTTCGCCAATATATTCTTATATCAGGAACATACCGGAGCCCGCGCACCCAGTCAAGGTCTCTCAAAGTGGCATGGGACATAACGTTAACCTATCTATGCCATATGAGCAATTACAGATAGGGGCATAGAGTCCGACACAAAGCCAACAGCTCCCAGTTGCCTCCAGCGTGAAAAATCACACATACAATGGGAGGAGGGAGGAGGCTGTGAGTCCCACCTATAACTGACTCATGTGACACAAGCTGCCCAGGTGCACCTGAATGTTACCATTAGAGTTGAGCGAACACCTGGATGTTCGGGTTCGACGAGTTCGGCCGAACTTTCGAAAAATGTTCGGGTTCGGGATCCGAACTCGACCCGAACTTCATTCCGAACCCGAACCCCATAGAAGTCAATGGGGACCCGAACTTTTGGGCACTAAAAAGGCTGTAAAACACACCCGGAAAGGGCTAGAGGGCTGCAAAAGGCAGCAAAATGTAGTTAAATCCCCTGCAAACAAATGTAGATAGGGAAATGATGAGTTAACATAAAATAAATAAAAATTAAACAATATTAATTGGAGTGAGGTCCCATAGCACAGAATCAGGCTTCAAGTCACCCACCAATGGAGAAGGTCACTTACTATTATTTTGACCACAGCACCCAGACAAAGGAGAGAGGTCCCACAGCAGAGAACCAGGCATCATATCACCCACCACAGGAGTAGGCCACCATTTAGTTACTTTGACCCCTACACCCAGACGGAGGAGAGAGGTTACACAGCAGAGAATCAGGCATTTAGATCACCCACCACAGGAGTAGGCCACCATTGAATCAGACCCCGGCAACCATGTCAGATGTCACAATCATAAGCTTTATATCAATCAGCACAGGAGAAGGCGACTTTGACAGACTTTGACCCCTACACCCGGACGGAGGAGAGAGGTTTCAAAGCAGAGAATCAGGCATTTAGATCACCCACCACAGGAGTAGGCCCCAATTTAATGGGACCCCGGCAACCATGTCAGATGGCACAACCATCAGCTTCATATCAATCAGCACAGGAGAAGGCGACTTTGAAAGACTTTGACCCCTACACCCAGACGGAGGAGAGAGGTTTCACAGCAGAGAATCAGGCATTTAGATCACCCACCACAGGAGTAGGCCCCCATTGAATCAGACCCTGGCAACCATGTCAGATGGCACAACCATCAGCTTTATATCAATCAGCACAGGAGAAGGCGACTTTGAAAGACTTTGACCCCTACACCCAGATGGAGGAGAGAGGTTTCACAGCAGAGAATCAGGCATCATATCAACCACCACAGGAGAAGCCACCATTTAGTTACTTTGACCCCTGCACCCAGGAAGAGGAGAGAGGCACCACAGCACATATTCTGGCATCATATCAGCCACCACAGGAGAAGCCACCATTGAGTTACTTTGACCCCCGCACCCAGGAAGAGGAGAGAGGCACCACAGCACATATTCTGGCATCATATCAGCCACCACAGGAGAAGCCACCATTGAGTTACTTTGACCCCCGCACCCAGGAAGAGGAGAGAGGCACCACAGCACATATTCTGGCATCATATCAGCCACCACACGGGAAGCCACCATTGAGTTACTTTGACCCCTGCACCCAGGAAGAGGAGAGAGGCCCCACAGCACATATTCTGGCATCATATCAGCCACCACAGGAGAAGCCACCATTTAGTTACTTTGACCCCTTCACCCAAACAGAGGAGAGAGGTTCCACATCAGAGAATCAGGCATCATATCAACCACCACAGGAGTAGGCCACAATTTAATGGGACCCCGGCAACCATGTCAGATGGCACAACCATCAGCTTCATATCTATCAGCACAGGAGAAGGCGACTTTGAAAGACTTTGACCCCTACACCCAGACGGAGGAGAGAGGTTTCACAGCAGAGAATCAGGCATTTAGATCACCCACCACAGGAGTAGGCCCCCATTGAATCAGACCCTGGCAACCATGTCAGATGGCACAACCATCAGCTTCATATCAATCAGCACAGGAGAAGGCGACTTTGAAAGACTTTGACCCCTACACCCAGACGGAGGAGAGAGGTTTCACAGCAGAGAATCAGGCATTTAGATCACCCACCACAGGAGTAGGCCCCCATTGAATCAGACCCTGGCAACCATGTCAGATGGCACAACCATCAGCTTTATATCAATCAGCACAGGAGAAGGCGACTTTGAAAGACTTTGACCCCTACACCCAGATGGAGGAGAGAGGTTTCACAGCAGAGAATCAGGCATCATATCAACCACCACAGGAGAAGCCACCATTTAGTTACTTTGACCCCTGCACCCAGGAAGAGGAGAGAGGCACCACAGCACATATTCTGGCATCATATCAGCCACCACAGGAGAAGCCACCATTGAGTTACTTTGACCCCCGCACCCAGGAAGAGGAGAGAGGCACCACAGCACATATTCTGGCATCATATCAGCCACCACAGGAGAAGCCACCATTGAGTTACTTTGACCCCCGCACCCAGGAAGAGGAGAGAGGCACCACAGCACATATTCTGGCATCATATCAGCCACCACAGGAGAAGCCACCATTGAGTTACTTTGACCCCTGCACCCAGGAAGAGGAGAGAGGCCCCACAGCACATATTCTGGCATCATATCAGCCACCACAGGAGAAGCCACCATTTAGTTGATTTGACCCCTTCACCCAAACAGAGGAGAGAGGTTCCACATCAGAGAATCAGGCATCATATCAACCACCACAGGAGTAGGCCACAATTTAATGGGACCCCGGCAACCATGTCAGATGGCACAACCATCAGCTTCATATCAATCAGCACAGGAGAAGGCGACTTTGAAAGACTTTGACCCCTACACCCAGACGGAGGAGAGAGGTTTCACAGCAGAGAATCAGGCATTTAGATCACCCACCACAGGAGTAGGCCCCCATTGAATCAGACCCTGGCAACCATGTCAGATGGCACAACCATCAGCTTCATATCAATCAGCACAGGAGAAGGCGACTTTGAAAGACTTTGACCCCTACACCCAGACGGAGGAGAGAGGTTTCACAGCAGAGAATCAGGCATTTAGATCACCCACCACAGGAGTAGGCCCCCATTGAATCAGACCCTGGCAACCATGTCAGATGGCACAACCATCAGCTTTATATCAATCAGCACAGGAGAAGGCGACTTTGAAAGACTTTGACCCCTACACCCAGATGGAGGAGAGAGGTTTCACAGCAGAGAATCAGGCATCATATCAACCACCACAGGAGAAGCCACCATTTAGTTACTTTGACCCCCGCACCCAGGAAGAGGAGAGAGGCACCACAGCACATATTCTGGCATCATATCAGCCACCACAGGAGAAGCCACCATTGAGTTACTTTGACCCCTGCACCCAGGAAGAGGAGAGAGGCCCCACAGCACATATTCTGGCATCATATCAGCCACCACAGGAGAAGCCACCATGTAGTTACTTTGACCCCTTCACCCAAACAGAGGAGAGAGGTTCCACATCAGAGAATCAGGCATCATATCAACCACCACAGGAGTAGGCCACAATTTAATGGGACCCCGGCAACCATGTCAGATGGCACAACCATCAGCTTCATATCAATCAGCACAGGAGAAGGCGACTTTGAAAGACTTTGACCCCTACACCCAGACGGAGGAGAGAGGTTTCACAGCAGAGAATCAGGCATTTAGATCACCCACCACAGGAGTAGGCCCCCATTGAATCAGACCCTGGCAACCATGTCAGATGGCACAACCATCAGCTTTATATCAATCAGCACAGGAGAAGGCGACTTTGAAAGACTTTGACCCCTACACCCAGATGGAGGAGAGAGGTTTCACAGCAGAGAATCAGGCATCATATCAACCACCACAGGAGAAGCCACCATTTAGTTACTTTGACCCCTGCACCCAGGAAGAGGAGAGAGGCACCACAGCACATATTCTGGCATCATATCAGCCCCCACAGGAGAAGCCACCATTGAGTTACTTTGACCCCCGCACCCAGGAAGAGGAGAGAGGCACCACAGCACATATTCTGGCATCATATCAGCCACCACAGGAGAAGCCACCATTGAGTTACTTTGACCCCCGCACCCAGGAAGAGGAGAGAGGCACCACAGCACATATTCTGGCATCATATCAGCCACCACAGGAGAAGCCACCATTGAGTTACTTTGACCCCTGCACCCAGGAAGAGGAGAGAGGCCCCACAGCACATATTCTGGCATCATATCAGCCACCACAGGAGAAGCCACCATTTAGTTACTTTGACCCCTTCACCCAAACAGAGGAGAGAGGTTCCACATCAGAGAATCAGGCATCATATCAACCACCACAGGAGTAGGCCCCAATTTAATGGGACCCCGGCAACCATATCAGATGGCACAACCATCAGCTTCATATCAATCAGCACAGGAGAAGGCGACTTTGAAAGACTTTGACCCCTACACCCAGACGGAGGAGAGAGGTTTCACAGCAGAGAATCAGGCATTTAGATCACCCACCACAGGAGTAGGCCCCCATTGAATCAGACCCTGGCAACCATGTCAGATGGCACAACCATGAGCTTTATATCAATCAGCACAGGAGAAGGCGACTTTGAAAGACTTTGACCCCTACACCCAGATGGAGGAGAGAGGTTTCACAGCAGAGAATCAGGCATCATATCAACCACCACAGGAGAAGCCACCATTTAGTTACTTTGACCCCTGCACCCAGGAAGAGGAGAGAGGCACCACAGCACATATTCTGGCATCATATCAGCCACCACAGGAGAAGCCACCATTGAGTTACTTTGACCCCCGCACCCAGGAAGAGGAGAGAGGCACCACAGCACATATTCTGGCATCATATCAGCCACCACAGGAGAAGCCACCATTGAGTTACTTTGACCCCCGCACCCAGGAAGAGGAGAGAGGCACCACAGCACATATTCTGGCATCATATCAGCCACCACAGGAGAAGCCACCATTGAGTTACTTTGACCCCTGCACCCAGGAAGAGGAGAGAGGCCCCACAGCACATATTCTGGCATCATATCAGCCACCACAGGAGAAGCCACCATTTAGTTACTTTGACCCCTTCACCCAAACAGAGGAGAGAGGTTCCACATCAGAGAATCAGGCATCATATCAACCACCACAGGAGTAGGCCACAATTTAATGGGACCCCGGCAACCATGTCAGATGGCACAACCATCAGCTTCATATCAATCAGCACAGGAGAAGGCGACTTTGAAAGACTTTGACCCCTACACCCAGACGGAGGAGAGAGGTTTCACAGCAGAGAATCAGGCATTTAGATCACCCACCACAGGAGTAGGCCCCCATTGAATCAGACCCTGGCAACCATGTCAGATGGCACAACCATCAGCTTTATATCAATCAGCACAGGAGAAGGCGACTTTGAAAGACTTTGACCCCTACACCCAGATGGAGGAGAGAGGTTTCACAGCAGAGAATCAGGCATCATATCAACCACCACAGGAGAAGCCACCATTTAGTTACTTTGACCCCTGCACCCAGGAAGAGGAGAGAGGCACCACAGCACATATTCTGGCATCATATCAGCCCCCACAGGAGAAGCCACCATTGAGTTACTTTGACCCCCGCACCCAGGAAGAGGAGAGAGGCACCACAGCACATATTCTGGCATCATATCAGCCACCACAGGAGAAGCCACCATTGAGTTACTTTGACCCCCGCACCCAGGAAGAGGAGAGAGGCACCACAGCACATATTCTGGCATCATATCAGCCACCACAGGAGAAGCCACCATTGAGTTACTTTGACCCCTGCACCCAGGAAGAGGAGAGAGGCCCCACAGCACATATTCTGGCATCATATCAGCCACCACAGGAGAAGCCACCATTTAGTTACTTTGACCCCTTCACCCAAACAGAGGAGAGAGGTTCCACATCAGAGAATCAGGCATCATATCAACCACCACAGGAGTAGGCCCCAATTTAATGGGACCCCGGCAACCATATCAGATGGCACAACCATCAGCTTCATATCAATCAGCACAGGAGAAGGCGACTTTGAAAGACTTTGACCCCTACACCCAGACGGAGGAGAGAGGTTTCACAGCAGAGAATCAGGCATTTAGATCACCCACCACAGGAGTAGGCCCCCATTGAATCAGACCCTGGCAACCATGTCAGATGGCACAACCATGAGCTTTATATCAATCAGCACAGGAGAAGGCGACTTTGAAAGACTTTGACCCCTACACCCAGATGGAGGAGAGAGGTTTCACAGCAGAGAATCAGGCATCATATCAACCACCACAGGAGAAGCCACCATTTAGTTACTTTGACCCCTGCACCCAGGAAGAGGAGAGAGGCACCACAGCACATATTCTGGCATCATATCAGCCACCACAGGAGAAGCCACCATTGAGTTACTTTGACCCCCGCACCCAGGAAGAGGAGAGAGGCACCACAGCACATATTCTGGCATCATATCAGCCACCACAGGAGAAGCCACCATTGAGTTACTTTGACCCCCGCACCCAGGAAGAGGAGAGAGGCACCACAGCACATATTCT
This sequence comes from Bufo bufo, assembly GCF_905171765.1. Classification (NCBI taxonomy): domain Eukaryota; kingdom Metazoa; phylum Chordata; class Amphibia; order Anura; family Bufonidae; genus Bufo; species Bufo bufo. The sequence goes on from NC_053394.1 coordinate 351,265,289, forward strand.
GGCATCATATCAGCCACCACAGGAGAAGCCACCATTGAGTTACTTTGACCCCTGCACCCAGGAAGAGGAGAGAGGCCCCACAGCACATATTCTGGCATCATATCAGCCACCACAGGAGAAGCCACCATTTAGTTACTTTGACCCCTTCACCCAAACAGAGGAGAGAGGTTCCACATCAGAGAATCAGGCATCATATCAACCACCACAGGAGTAGGCCACAATTTAATGGGACCCCGGCAACCATGTCAGATGGCACAACCATCAGCTTCATATCAATCAGCACAGGAGAAGGCGACTTTGAAAGACTTTGACCCCTACACCCAGACGGAGGAGAGAGGTTTCACAGCAGAGAATCAGGCATTTAGATCACCCACCACAGGAGTAGGCCCCCATTGAATCAGACCCTGGCAACCATGTCAGATGGCACAACCATCAGCTTCATATCAATCAGCACAGGAGAAGGCGACTTTGAAAGACTTTGACCCCTACACCCAGACGGAGGAGAGAGGTTTCACAGCAGAGAATCAGGCATTTAGATCACCCACCACAGGAGTAGGCCCCCATTGAATCAGACCCTGGCAACCATGTCAGATGGCACAACCATCAGCTTTATATCAATCAGCACAGGAGAAGGCGACTTTGAAAGACTTTGACCCCTACACCCAGATGGAGGAGAGAGGTTTCACAGCAGAGAATCAGGCATCATATCAACCACCACAGGAGAAGCCACCATTTAGTTACTTTGACCCCTGCACCCAGGAAGAGGAGAGAGGCACCACAGCACATATTCTGGCATCATATCAGCCACCACAGGAGAAGCCACCATTGAGTTACTTTGACCCCCGCACCCAGGAAGAGGAGAGAGGCAACACAGCACATATTCTGGCATCATATCAGCCACCACAGGAGAAGCCACCATTGAGTTACTTTGACCCCCGCACCCAGGAAGAGGAGAGAGGCACCACAGCACATATTCTGGCATCATATCAGCCACCACAGGAGAAGCCACCATTGAGTTACTTTGACCCCCGCACCCAGGAAGAGGAGAGAGGCACCACAGCACATATTCTGGCATCATATCAGCCACCACAGGAGAAGCCACCAGTTAGTTACTTTGACCCCTTCACCCAAACAGAGGAGAGAGGTTCCACATCAGAGAATCAGGCATCATATCAACCACCACAGGAGTAGGCCACAATTTAGTTTATTTGACCCCTGCACCCAGGAAGAGGAGAGAGGCCCCACAGCACATATTCTGGCATCATATCACACACCACAGGAGAAGGCCTCTTTCAGTGATTTAGGCCTTTGGACCCAGACAGAGGAGAGAGGTCAGAGATTAGCTTCATATCCCCCAGCACAGCAGAAGACCGCTTTATTTGACTTAGGCCTCAGCACCCAGACAGAAGACAGAGGTAGCATGGCAGAGGTTATGGCTTCATGTCACCCGTTAGTTTAACCGGCCACTTTCATCTGGTTAGGCCCCGGCGCCCAGACAGAGAAGAGTTTCATTCAACTGTGGGTTTCATAAAATTTGTATCAAATAAAGAAGTGGCCCGTAGCACAACAAGACATGTTTTAGGCAGTTAATAAGGACTACTCTGCACAAGGGAGGGACAGGTCCTGTGGGATCCATGCCTGGTTCATCTTTATGAAGGTCAGCTTGTCCACGTTGGCTGTGGACAGGCGGCTGCGCTTGTCAGTAATGACGCCCCCTGCCGTGCTGAATACGCGTTCAGATAAAACGCTGGCCGCCGGGCAGGAAAGCACCTCCAAGGCATAACATGCTAACTCTGGCCACGTGGACAATTTCGAAACCCAGTAGTTGAATGGGGCCGAACCATCCGTCAGGATGTGGAGGGGTGTGCAGACATACTGTTCAACCATGTTAGTGAAATGCTGCCTCCTGCTAACACGTTCCGTATCAGGTGTCGGTGCAGATAGCTGTGGCGTGGAGACAAAACTTTTCCAAATTTCTGCCATGCTAACCCTGCCCTCAGATGAGCTGGCCGTGACACAGCTGCGTTGGCGACCTCTTGCCACTCCTCTGCCTTCACCTTCCACCTGTTCCCCTGTGACATGTGGGAATGCTCTCAAGAGCGCCTCTATCAGCGTGCGCTTGTACTCGCGCATCTTACGGTCGCGCTCCAGTTCAGGAATTAAAGTGGGCACATTGTCTTTATACCGGGGATCCAGCAGGGTGGCCACCCAGTAGTCTGCACACGTTAAAACGTGGGCAACTCTGCTGTCGTTGCGCAGGCATTGGAGCATATATTCGCTCATGTGGGCCAGGCTACCCATGGGTAAGGACAAGCTGTCCTCTGTGGGAGGCGTATCGTCATCGTCCACCGTATCCCCCCAGCCACGCACCAGTGATGGGCCTGGGCTGCCACCCCGCTGTGAACTTGCGTCATCCTCGTCCCCCTCCACCTCCTCCTCCTCCTCGTCCTCCAGTACAGTGCCTTGGCTGGCGACTTGTGAACCTGTCCTCTGCTGCTTAAACAAACCTCCCTCTGAGCCACTTCGAACAGACTGGCCCGAAAGTGTTAGAAACGAGCCCTCATCCTCCTCCTCCTCCTCCACCTGGGCCACCTCCTCTAACATCATTGCCCTAAGTGTTTTCTCAAGGAGACATAGAAGTGGTATTGTAACGCTGATAACAGTGTCATCGCCACTGGCCATGTTGGTGGAGTACTCGAAACAGCGCAGCAGGGCACACAGGTCTCGCATGGAGGCCCAATCATTGGTGGTGAAGTGGTGCTGTTCGGCAGTACGACTGACGCGAGCGTGCTGCAGCTGAAACTCCACTATGGCCTGCTGCTGCTCGCACAGTCTCTCCAGCATGTGCAAGGTGGAGTTCCACCGGGTGGGCACGTCGCATATGAGGCGGTGAGCGGGAAGGCCGAAGTTCCGCTGTAGCGCAGACAGGCGAGCAGCGGCAGGATGTGAACGGCGGAAGCGCGCACAGACGGCCCGCACTTTATGCAGCAGCTCTGACATGTTGGGGTAGTGGTGAATGAACCTCTGCACCACCAAGTTCAGCACATGCGCCAGGCAAGGGATGTGCGTCAAACCGGCTAGTCCCAGAGCTGCCACGAGATTTCGCCCATTATCGCATACCACCAGGCCTGGCTTGAGGCCCACCGGCAGAAACCACTCGTCGGTCTGTTGTTCAATACCCCGCCACAACTCCTGTGCGGTGTGGGGCCTGTCCCCCAAACATATGAGTTTCAGAATGGCCTGCTGACGTTTACCCCGGGCTGTGCTGAAGTTGGTGGTGAAGGTGTGTGGCTGACCGGATGAGCTGGTGGAAGCAGTGGAGGAGGAAGCCGAGTAGGAGGAGGAGGCTACAGGAGGCAGAGAATGATGCCCTGCGATCCTAGGGGGCGGAAGGACGTGCGCCAAGGAACTGTCCGCCGGGGGCCCAGCCGCCACTACATTCATCCAGTGTGCAGTTAGTGAGATATAGCGTCCCTGGCCGTGCTTACTGGTCCACGTATCTGTGGTTAGGTGGACCTTGCCACAAATGGCGTTGCGCAGTGCACACTTGATTTTATCGGACACTTGCATGTGCAGGGAAGGCACGGCTGTCTTGGAGAAGTAGTGGCGGCTGGGAACCACATACTGCGGGACAGCCATGGCCATCAGCTGTTTGAAGCTGTCTGTGTCCACCAGCCGGAATGACAGCATTTCAAAGGCCAGCAGTTTAGAAATGCTGGCGTTCAGGCCAAGGGCTCGAGGGTGACTCGGGGGGAATTTGCGCTTCCTCTCTAAGGTTTGAGATATTGAGAGCTGAATGCTGCTGTGTGATATAGTGGAGACGCTAGTTGACGGTGGCGGTGGTGGTGGTGTCGGTGGCACATCCTCTGTTTGCTGCTCGGCAGGTGGCAACATTCCTCTCGAGGCGGAAGCCGAGGCAGCAGCGGTAGAGGGAGCAGGGGGAGCCTCAGCGAGTGCCTGGTTTTTAAGGTGTGTACCCCACTGCAGTTCATGCTTTGCATGTAGATGCCTGGTCATGCAGGTTGTGCTGAGGTTCAGAACGTTAATGCCTCGCCTCAGGCTCTGATGGCAGAGCGTGCAAGTCACTCGGGTCTTGTCGGTAGGACATTGTTTAAAGAAGTGCCATGCCAGGGAACTCTTTGAAGCTGCCTTTGTGGGGCTGGGTCCCTGTTGGCGATGTCCAGTAGCAGGCGAACTCTGGGGGCGGCGGCTCGTCTGCTTTGGCCCCCTGCTCCCTCTTTGGCTTCGCTGTTGTCTCGGTCTCACTACTACCTCTTCCTCTGAACTGTGAAAGTCATCGCCACGACCTTCAGTCCATGTGGGGTCTAAGACCTCATCGTCCTCTGCATCGTCTTCCACCCAGTCTCCCTCCCTGACCTCCTCCTGTTCAGTCTGCACACTGCAAAAAGACGCGGCAGTGGGCACCTGTGTTTCGTCATCATCAGAGAGTCGGTGACTCTGCTGTGGTGGTATTCCCATGTCCTCTTCATCTGGAGACATAAGTGGTTGTGCGTCAGTGCATGGTATGTCTTCCTCCACTGGGGAAGGGCTAGGTGGACGCCCCTGGGAAACCCTGGAAGCAGAGTCTTCAAACAGAAGAAGAGACTGCTGCATAACTTGTGGCTCAGACCGTTTCCCTGATATGCTTGGGGGTGATGTGACAGACTGATGGGCTTGGTTTTCAGGTGCCACCTGTGCGCTTTCCGCAGAAGACTGGGTGGAAGACCATGTGGTGAACGTGCTGGAAGCACTGTCGGCCACCCAATCGATTAATGCCTGTACCTGCTCAGGCCTTACCATCCTAAGAGCGGCATTGGGCCCCACGAGATATTGCGGTACATTCTGCCGGCTAGTTGAGGGAGTTCGTTCCCTACTGTGTGCGCCTGGGGCCGAACGGCCACGTCCTCTACCAGCAACAGAGGCTCCACGGACACCACCACGACCGCGTCCTCGTCCCTTAATAGTATTTTTCTTCATTGTTGCGATTCAACTCGCACCACAATGAAATATATTATTTTTTATAAGCAAAATCCCCTCACTGGAATACTTTCAGTCTTTTGACTGTATGGATTACAGATGGAATGACTGTTATATGTGAGTACCGCTTTCTTTGACAGATTCTAGTATGGGTACATATATGTTTTCCCAACCCCAGCACATTAGTTTGCTAATTCCAGATGTATGAAACGCAGGCCTAACTGTATCTAGTATATTGAACGCCAGATAAACTAACTTGGCCTTTTTTAAATAAAAAAAATTCCCTCACTGGAATACTTTCAGTCTTTTGACTGTATGGATTACAGATGGAATGACTGTTATATGTGAGTACCGCTTTCTTTGACAGATTCTAGTATGGGTAAATATATGTTTTCCCAACCCCAGCACATTAGTTTGCTAATTCCAGATGTATGAAACGCAGGCCTAACTGTATCTAGTATATTGAACGCCAGATAAACTAACTTGGCCTTTTTTAAATAAAAAAAATTCCCTCACTGGAATACTTTCAGTCTTTTGACTGTATGGATCACAGATGGAATGACTGTTATATGTGAGTACCGCTTTCTTTGACAGATTCTAGTATGGGTACATATATGTTTTCCCAACCCCAGCACATTAGTTTGCTAATTCCAGATGTATGAAACGCAGGCCTAACTGTATCTAGTATATTGAACGCCAGATAAACTAACTTGGCCTTTTTTAAATAAAAAAAATTCCCTCACTGGAATACTTTCAGTCTTTTGACTGTATGGATTACAGATGGAATGACTGTTATATGTGAGTACCGCTTTCTTTGACAGATTCTAGTATGGGTACATATATGTTTTCCCAACCCCAGCACATTAGTTTGCTAATTCCAGATGTATGAAACGCAGGCCTAACTGTATCTAGTATATTGAACGCCAGATAAACTAACTTGGCCTTTTTTAAATAAAAAAAATTCCCTCACTGGAATACTTTCAGTCTTTTGACTGTATGGATTACAGATGGAATGACTGTTATATGTGAGTACCGCTTTCTTTGACAGATTCTAGTATGGGTACATATATGTTTTCCCAACCCCAGCACATTAGTTTGCTAATTCCAGATGTATGAAACGCAGGCCTAACTGTATCTAGTATATTGAACGCCAGATAAACTAACTTGGCCTTTTTTAAATAAAAAAAATTCCCTCACTGGAATACTTTCAGTCTTTTGACTGTATGGATTACAGATGGAATGACTGTTATATGTGAGTACCGCTTTCTTTGACAGATTCTAGTATGGGTACATATATGTTTTCCCAACCCCAGCACATTAGTTTGCTAATTCCAGATGTATGAAACGCAGGCCTAACTGTATCTAGTATATTGAACGCCAGATAAACTAACTTGGCCTTTTTTAAATAAAAAAAATTCCCTCACTGGAATACTTTCAGTCTTTTGACTGTATGGATTACAGATGGAATGACTGTTATATGTGAGTACCGCTTTCTTTGACAGATTCTAGTATGGGTACATATATGTTTTCCCAACCCCA